>NC_047050.1:31683948-32041204 GCF_011762595.2 Tursiops truncatus | reverse complement strand
TCATCAGTTTTCCATCAGAGTTCTGAAAATGCCTATTCATTCAGTTCAGCAGTATAGTCAGTTACCAGAAACCTGTACTTGTCAGAGTCTTTTCCATGAATTCCTTGAAGACGAAATCCTTTTATAGGAACATTTTTGCAAAAGCATCAGAGTACACCCAGAACTGTCTGTAAATGACAAAAGACTTAAAATGACGATAGTTGAAGAGTTGATGAAAGTTCATAATAATGCAATTGACAAGGAAATTTAGTAATTTCTGAGATATACATTTTAAAGTAATAGCTGGAATTATGACTTATAATATTATACCAAAACATATAAGATTTTTAGAAATTTCATGTAATGTCTGAAACATTTATATTAACATATTTCTATACAAATAACCCTAAGAAAGTTTAGTATTAGTTGTTTCTTGTTTGTTTGTTTGTTTGTTTATACTGCAGGTTCTTATTACTCATCAATTTTATACACATCAGTGTATACATGTTAATCCCAATCACCCAATTCAGCACACCACCATCCCCACCTCACCACGGTTTTCCCCCCTTGGTGTCCATACTTTGGTTCTCTACATCTGTGTCTCAACTTCTGCCCTGGAAACTGGTTCATCTGTACCATTTTTCTAGGTTCCACATACATGCGTTAATATACGTTATTTGTTTTTCTCTTTCTGACTTACTTCACTCTGTATGACAGTCTCTAGATCCATCCACGCCTCAACAAATGACTCAATTTCATTCCTTTTTATGGCTGAGTAATATTCCATTGTATATATGTACCACAACTTCTTTACCCCTTTGTTTGTCGATGGGCATTTAGGTTGCTACCATGACCTGGCTATTGAAAATAGTGCTGCAATGAACATTGGGGTGTATGTGCCTTTTTGAATTATGGTTTTCTCTGGGTGTATGCCTAGTAGTGGGATTGCTGGATCATATGGTAATTCTATTTTCAGTTTTTTAAGGAACCTCCATACTGTTCTCCATAGTGGCTGTATCAATTTACATTCCCACCAACAGTGTAAGAGGGTTCCCTTTTCTCCACACCCTCTCCAGCATTTTTTGTTTGTAGATTTTCTGATGATGCCCATTCTAACTGGTGTGAGGTGATACCTCACTGTAGTTTTGATTTCCATTTCTCTAATAATTAGTGATGTTGAGCAGCTTTTCATATGCTTCTTGGCCATCTATATGTCTTCTTTGGAGAAATGTCTATTTAGATCTTCTGGCAATTTTTTGATTGGGTTGTTTGTTTAATATTGAGCTGCATGAGATGTTTACATATTTTGGAGATTAATCCTTTGTCTGTTGATTTGTTTGCAAATATTTTCTCCCATTCTAAGGGATGTCTTTTCATCTTGTTTATGGTTTCCTTTGCTGTGCAAAAGTTTTGAAGTTTCATTAGGTCCCATTTGTATATTTTTGTTTTTATTTCCATTACTCTAGGAGGTGGATCAAAAAAGATCTTGCTGTGATTTGTCAAAGAGCATTCTTCCTATGTTTTCCTCTAAGAGTTTTATAGTGTTCGGTCTTACATTAGGTCTTTAATCCATGTTGAGTTTATTTTTTTGTATGGTGTTAGGGAGTGTTCTAATTTCATTCTTTTACATGTAGCTGTTGAGTTTTCCCAGAACCACTTATTGAAGAGACTGTCTTTTCTCCATTGTATATCCTTGCCTCCTTTGTCATAGATGAGTTGACAATAGGTGCATGGATTTATCTCTGGGCTTTCTATCTTGTTCCATTGATCTATGTTTCTGTTTCTGTGCTGGTACCATATTGTCTTGATTACTGTAGCTTTGTAGTATAGTCTGAAGTCAGGGAGTCTGATTCTTCCAGCTCTGTTTTTTTCCCTCAAGACTGTTTTGGCTATTTTGGGTCTTTTGTGTCTCCATACAAATTTTGAGATGATTTGTTCTAGTTCCATAAAAAATGCCATTGGTAATTTGATAGGGATTGCATTGAATTTGTAGATTGCTTTGGGTAGTATAGTCATTTTCACAATATTGATTCTTCCAATCCAAGAACATGGTATATCTCTCCATCTATTTGTATCATCTGTAATTTCTTTCATCAGTGTCTTATAATTTTCTGCATACAGGTCTTTTGTCTCCTTAGGTAGGTTTATTCCTAGATATTTTATTCTTTTTGTTGAAATGGTAAATGGGAGTGTTTTCTTGATTTCTTTTTCAGATTTTTCATCATTAGTGTATAGGAATGCAAGAGATTTCTGTGCATTACTTTTGTATCCTTCAACTTTACCAAATTCATTGATTAGCTCTAGCAGTTTTCTGGTGACATCTTTAGGATTCTCTATGTATAGTATCATGTCATCTGCAAACAGTGACAGTTTTAGTTCTTCTTTTCCAATTTGTATTTCTTTTATTTCTTTTTCTTCTCTGATTGCTGTGGGTAGGCCTTCCAAAACTATTTTGAATGATAGTGGTGAGAGTGGACATCCTTGTCTCATTCTTGATCTTAGAGGAAACGCTTTCAGTTTTTCACCATTGAGAATGATGTTTGCTGTGGGTTTGTCATATATGGCCTTTAATATGTTGAGGTACATTCTCTCTATGCCCACTTTCTGGAGAGTTTTTATCATAGTTTGGTGTTGAATTTTGTCACAAGTTTTTTCTGCATCTATTAAGATGATCATATGGTTTTTATTCTTCAATTTGTTAATATGGTGTATCACATTGACTGATTTGCGTATATTGAAAAATCCTTGCATCCCTGGTATAAATCCCACTTGACCAGTGTGTATGATCCTTTAAATGTGTTGTTGGATTCTGTTTCCTAGTATTTTGTTGAGAATTTTTGCATCTATATTTATCTGTGATATTGGTGTGTAATTTTCTTTTTTTGTAGTATCTTTGTCTGGTTTTGGTATCAGGGTGATGGTGGCCTCATAGAATGAGTTTGGGAGTGTTTCTTCCTCTGAAATTTTTCGGAAGAGTTTGAGAAGGATGGGTGTTAGCTCTTCTCTAAACGTTTGACAGAATTCACCTGTGAAGCCATCTGGTCCTGGACTTCTGTTTGTTTGAAGATTTTTAATCACAGTGTCAATTTCATTACTTGTGATTGGTCTATTCATATTTTCTATTTCTTCCTGGTTCAGTCTTGGAAGGTTATACCTTTCTAAGAATTTGTCCATTTCTTCCAAGTTGTCCATTTTATTGGCATAGAATTGCTCGTAGTAGTCTCTTAGGATGCTTTGTATTTCTGTGGTGTCTGTTTTAACTTCTCCTTTTTCATTTCTAATTTTATTGATTTGAGTTCTCTCCCTCTTTTTCTTCATGAGTCTGGATAATGGTTTATCAATTTTGTTTATCTTCTCAAAGAACAAGATTTAGTTTTATTAATCTTTGTTATTGTTTTCTTTGTTTCTGTTTCATTTATTTTTGCTATGATCTTTATGATTTCTTTCCTTCTGCTAACTTTGGGTTTTGTTTGTTCTTCTTCCTCTAGTTCCTTTAGGTGTAAGTTTAGATTATTTACTTGAGATTGTTCTTGTTTCTTGAGGTAGGCTTGTAGAGCTATAAACTTCCCTCTTAAAACTGGATTTGCTACATCCCATAGGTTTTGGATCATCGTGTTTTCATTGTCATTTGTCTCTAGGTATTTTTTGACTTTCTCTTTGATTTATTCAGTGATTTCTTGGTTATTTGGTAACATAATGTTTAGCCTCCATGTGTTTGTGTTTTTTAAGTTTTTTTCCCTATATTTCATTTCTAATCTCGTGGCATTGTGGTCAGAAAAGATGCTTGATATAATTTCAATTTTCTTAAATTTACTGAGCCTTTATTTGTGACCCAAGATGTGATCTATCCTGGAAAATGTTCAATGCACACTTGAGAAGATAGTGTAATCTGCTATTTTTGGATGGAATGTCCTATAAATATCAATTAAATCTATCTGTTCTATTGTGTCCTTTAAAGCTTCTGTTTCTTTATTTATTTTCATTTTGATGATCTGTCCATTAGTGTAAATGAGGTGTTAAAGTCCCCCACTATTATTGTGTTACTGTCGATTTCCTCTTTTATAGCAGTTAGCAGTTGCCTTATGTATTGTAGTGCTCCTATGTTTGGTGCATATATATTTATAATTGTTATATCTTCTTCTTGGATTGATCTCTTGATCATTATGTAGTGTCCTTCCTTGTCTCTTGTAGTATTCTTTATTTTAAAGTCTATTTTATCTGATATGAGTATAGCTATTCCAGCTTTCTTTTGATTTCCATTTGCATGGAATATCATTTTCCATCCCCTCACTTTCAGTCTGTATGTGTCCCTAGGTCTGAAGTGGGTCTATTGTAGACATCATATATATAGATATTGTTTTCATATCCATTCAGCAAGACTGTGTCTTTTGGTTGGAGCATTTAATCCATTCACGTTTAAAGTAATTATCAATATGTTTGTTCCTATGACTATTTTCTTAATTGTTTTGTGTTTGTTTTTGTACATCCTTTTCTTCTCTTGTGTTTCCCACTTAGAGAATTTCCTTTAGCATTTGTTGTAGAGTTGGTTTGGTGGTGCTGAATTCTCTTAGCCTTTGCTTGTCAGTAAAGCTTTTGATTTTTCCATCAAATCTGAAATAGTTCCTTGCTGGGTAGAGTAATCTTGGTTGTAGGTTCTTCCTTTTCATCACTTTAAATATATCATGCCACTCCCTTCTGGCTTGTAGAGTTTCTTCTGAGAAATCAGCTATTAACCTAATGGGAGTTCCCTTGTATGTTATTTTTCGTTTTTCCCTTGCTGCTTCAATAATTTTTCTTTGTCTTTAATTTTTGTCAATTTGATTGCTATGTGCCTCACCATGTTTCTACTTGGGTTTATCCTGTATGGGACTCTCTGCACTTCCTGGAATTGGGTGGCCATTTCCTTTCCCATGTTAGGGAAGTTTTTGACTATAATCTCTTCAAATATTTTCTCTGGTCCTTTCTCTCTCTTCTTCTTCTGGATAATGTGAATGTTGTTGTGTTTAATGTTGTCCCAGAGGTCTCTTAGGCTGTCTTCTTTTCTTTTAATTCTTTTTTCTTTAGTCTGTTCTGCAGCAGTGAATTCCACCATTCTGTTTTCCAGGTCACTTATCCGTTCTTCTGCCTCATTTATTCTGCTATTGATTCCTTGTAGTGTTGTTTTCATTTAAGTTATTGTATTGTTCATATCTGTTTGTTTGTTCTTTAATTCTTCTAGGTCTTTGTTAAACATTTCTTGCATCTTCTTGATCTTTGCCTCCATTGTTTTTCCAAGGTCCTGGATCATCTTCACTATCTTTATTCTGAATTTTTTTTCTGAAAGGTTGCCTATCTCCACTTCATTTAGTTGTTTTTCTGGGGTTTTATCTTGTTCCTTCATCATCATATTCCTCACCTCAACACATCATCTCCGATTTATTGGCCTGTAGTGTGGTAAGCAGAGTGAGCTTGGTAACATTAGGTGAAACCTCATCATAGTTTTGATTTTCATTTCTCTAATAATTAGCCATATTGAGCATTTTTTTCATGTACCTGTTTGCCATCTGTATTTCTTCTTTGGAGAAATGTCTATTTAGGTCTTCTGCCCATTTTTTGATTGGGTTTTTTTTTTTTTGATATTGAGGAGTATGAGATGTTTATATATTTGGAAATTAATCCCTTGTCAGTTGTATCATTTGCAAGTATTTTCTTCAAATCTATATGTTGTTTTTTGTTTTGTTTATGGTTTGTCTTGCTGTGCAGAAGGTTTCAAGTTTAATTAGGTCCTTTTTTTTTTTTATAAGTCATCTTTTCATTGTAAGAACAATGCAAATTACTTCTGGAAAGAAAAGCTAGAATTTCTTTTAAAATTTCACATGTAAATAATAATTAGAAATAAAACTTAGACAGAAACATAAGGAAAGAAAATAAGGAAATTAGGAACACTTGACAAAACAGTTTAGTGATAAATGTGTAAACCTCAGGTTGTTTTCATACTTTTAGTTAGCTAAGTAAACTTAGGCTGAGTCTTGTCTGAGTAATGAAGGCCATTTTTTTTGTATTGATGAATATGATACAAATGGGTATAACTTTCATAATTCTCTCTTGCCTTCCTGCCATGCCAAAGACTGTGCTGGGCATAAAGAAATACATATAGAGAAAACAGCTGAGTCAGTCTGTCTCCAAAAGGATCTACAGCCTGTGATAATGGTTTTCTGCCCTCAGGAGGCCTTAGTCCCAGCTGGATAATGTGTTTAAACATGGAGTTTTGGACCTCACTCCCAGGAATTCTGATTCAGTAGGTCTAGAGTGGCATCTTAGGATCTACAATTTTAACATGCTTCCTAAATAATTCAGATAAAAGTTCTCTTTGGATCCTAATTTGAACAATGCTGATTTAGCTGGAAAGACCCACAACAAAGAAAAAATTACCATTTTGTGCAACAATAAATATGACAAGGCCAGCACAAGGTGTGAAAGCTTAAAAGATGTTCTCACCCATATTTAGAGAAAATTACTAAACCAAGTCTTAAAGGGTAAATAGAAATTAGTCAAGACTGGGAGCCATGAGGTCAGGGTATTTCAGGCATAAGGAGATGCATGTGAATCTCTTCAATAATGAGAGAAGTGTGATCCTGGGAAGAATAAGTAAATCTCAATATCTGCAGTGAATGAGGTTGGTGGGGGTGAAGCAGAGAGGCCAGCAGGCCATATCATGTCTTGCTACGCTAGGCTAGGAGTGTGATTTCATTGACTGGGCAATGACAGTAATATGACCACATTTGAATTTATACATACACAAACACACACACTACTGTATTTATGGAATTCTAGATGAAAAGCAGACAGTGAATGGGAGGTATATAATATGAGATTCAGGGAAACCAGTTACTGAGGTTTTCACAGTTATGTAGGTGAGAGGTGGGCAGGAATGTGAAATGAGAAAATGGGGAAGCGAGGAAATGAACAGATGTGAGGGATATTGAGGAGGTAGAATTGACAGAATTTAATATTTGCTTATTGTGAAGGATGAGAAGGACAAAGGAGCAGGATGGCTCCTGTAGCTTGACTAGGTAGATACATTGTAGTCATTAAGAATTAATTAATGACAATTAAATTAATTATCAATAAATATAAACAGTCATTTTATCACCTGCTAGTAACAATACAAAGATGAGAAGCTGGGGCTCTAGGAAAAAGAAAATGTTTCAAGGATGTATTACAACATCAGTATCTATTAATATTAGTCTTTACATTTCTAAATGAAATTTTAAAGTAAATTTAAAGACCTAAGGTGTTTAAAAATAATCTATAAATAATATTTTACATCTAATTGAAGGCTCAAATTATATGTTATCTATTTAACTCAGCAGCTGAACTTACTTCATAAAGAAGCAAAACATAATAGGACAAAACTAAAGAATCACTCCAAGAAATGTCTATACTCCCAGTCCTCTCTACATTTAAAGGGTCAAAAGAGATTGATCTTTGTAAATTTTTATGTTGTTATATAGTGGTAAAGGGATAAGTATGACAAGAATTCAACCAGCAGAAAAAGACACCCTGGCCCACCTGCCTTGGCTTAAGATCAAACAAACACAGTATGATTAATTCTGGCCAATAAGTTAAGAGTACAAGTGCTTGTGTCACTTCTGGGCTAAACTGCAGATGAGTAACTGTGATCTCTGGGTGATATCTCTCTCTGCAATTGTTGAGAAAGCAGAGTCACAAGGTGGACATAGTTGGATCACTGACTCTGTGCCTGGAGGCCAGAGGTTCCGGAGAATCACCTGGTTTCCATCAGACTTCATATGAGTGAAAAATAAACTTTTGGGTTGTTCAGCCCTTGAGATTTCAGGATTAATTTGTTACCTTGCACAACCTAAACTATCCTGACTAATATAGTAAGAAATTATTTACTGATATAGGAGGTAGGAAAATGACAAGAGTCCTAGAGGCAGGCCCTGCACTAGTGAATGTGAGTGAAGTATGGAGCTGACTTAAGCAGACCAGACAAGCCATGTTTGAATGTTACCCCAGTTGATCATCAAAAAATACCTAGATTTAACCAGTGTTAAAAGAGGTAAGTGGAAAGAATTCACTTTAGGATCAACCCTCCCTTTCATAATTAGGGATATCATGACTCAGTTACATTTGCTTCCTAGCAGAATACTGTACTTCAAGCACAGCTGTAAGCCCTACAGGAAGATATGGTTGGGTGTGTCTAGGGTAAGTCTAGCTGCTCTCTGTGATTAAAAATTCTCCAGATTGTGTGAGTAAGCACAAAAAATGTTGTTTTTTTGGAGTTACTGAAACACTTGGTTGCACAGGAATAATATTCACTTCAGACTGGGCTAAGGTATGGCTCAAAAGATAGATTAAAAACAAGGTAGAAGGGGTTTCTTCAGCTCAGATGAACAGAAAACCATATTGGAAAAGTGTTCCCTTTGTATGCAAAGAAGAGAGTTGGTTGAATTATTTTCTGTAGCTAGAATAAAAGCTAGGCCACATCTAGAGCATATAACAGTGTGGTTAAATTGATCAATACATATATAAATTCTATTTGCATTTAGCTAGAATCCAGCATCCTTTGTATTTCCTGTGATTGAATTATTGCAATACTATGACTTTCTTTAGGCCTAATGAAAAATTAATAGTTTAATTCCTTATGAGTATTATTAATATTAATATAATGACTACAAATAACACATATCACATATTACTTGCCTGTGGCCTGTTTTATAATGTCAGTACTGACTCTAGTATTTAGTTGAGGAATTATGTACATTTTAAAATATTAAAACCATTTCAATAACCATTTTACACACAGACTGAATGGCATAAAGTCTTAACAGGATATAAAATGCTTCATTAAGTGTTATCTAACATGTCTAAAGGAAACTCTCTATGCAAGAATTCTTTTTTTTTTTTTTTTTTTTTTTTTTTTTGCGGTACAGGGGCCTCTCACTGCTGTGGCCTCTCCCGTCGTGGAGCACAGGCTCCGGACGCGCAGGCCCAGCAGCCATGGCTCACGGGCCTAGCTGCTCCACGGCATGTGGGATCTTTCCGGACCGGGGCACGAACCCACATCTCTTGCATCAGCAGGCGGACTCCCAACCACTGCGCCACCAGGGAAGCCCCAATGCAAGAATTCTTTTCTTGAGAAGCTTATGTTTGATTATAGTCCTAAATGATTAATATCCACACTTAAGAGAAAGTGGGAAGAACTTTAAGGCCTGACTTTAGTATAAAGATGTACTTTAAACATATAAAATAATTCACAAACCACAAAGGGGAAGTTATAACTCACAGAGGAATTTTATATTACAAGTACCTGTTTAATCTTGGGGTATCTGTTATGTACGTATTCTCTTCTTAAAGTCCTGTTTGGTCCATACTCATCTACTCTGAGAAAAATGCAAAAAATAGTCAACTGAAGTAAAATACAAAATGACCTAGAGTATAATCAGGGTCCCCCAAGCTGAACAAAATTACCTAATTTGGGGTGAGGTGTGTAAAATGACAACACGTTTAAACGTATCTGTCTGACTCTCTGGAAGGGAAATACTTAACAGAATAGAAAATGTAAATTGAAATAATTAAGGCACTGCTTGTAATATATTTTTTATTAGTAACAAAAAAAAGAATGTAAGCAGTACAGAAAGTAATCCTTATTCCATGTATATAATAACTTCAAACAGATCTTTCTAAGATTATTTTGGCCAGCAACCCACAAGTATATTTGAATTTAGGCCCTTAACAGATCTGGCTGGGTCTGTGGAAATAAAAAGGTACAATGGGGGCTTCTCTGGTGGCGCAGTGGTTGAGAGTCTGCCTGCCAATGCAGGGGACACGGGTTCGTGTCCCGGTCCGGGAAGATCCCACATGCCGCGGAGCAGCTAGGCCCGTGAGCCATGGCCGCTGAGCCTGTGCAACGGGAGCCTATACTCCGCAACGGGAGAGGCCACAACAGTGAGAGGCCCGCGTACCGCAAAAAAAAAAAAAAAAAAAAAAAAAAAAAAAAAAAAAAAAAATGGTACAACGGCAGGAAGGAGAGAGAACAAGGAGTTTTAGTACTCTAAATAAGTGGTTTTCTGTGTCTGGAAATTGAAAATTGATTCAAGAACTCAGCTAACATACATAACATAGAAATGATGTAGTTCAAATCATGGTCTCCAAGGAAAAAACATCTTTATAAAACCATAGATTATGGGCTGAAAGGTTTTACCCTGTTTTAGCCTCAGTTTTCTTTAGAAGAGAGGCTGAGTATGTTTTGAAAAGCAGTTAATATTTCTCAGTCCTACCCTGTAAACTTCCTCATCTTTATTGACAATTTTTAAGTACAAATCTTGAAAACACTTGACAGGGACTTTATTTGCAAGTTTTCTGAGTAATGTTAGAAAACAACACCATTTTCCCTGTAAATTCTCAAAAAGCAAAGTTAATGATTATATCCAAATACAACTGGGATTGCACATGGAGGCTGTTATAGTTTGTTTTCTCTATTTTCTCTTGGACCATTGCACTTTGGCATTCACTATTATAAAAAATATTAAATTGCATTTAAGGGAAAACATATCAAGCCAGTCTGTTTTTGAGAATGGTAGTTGATCTCTATGTTATGCATTTATTCTCCTTCTGTTGCCTCTACCGGAATGCAAGAACAAGTGTCACAGAGCTTCAGAGCAAAGGTAAACAAATCCTTGAATTACCCACAGAATGTGCCAAGTGTGGAGCATCTGCTATTGGGAGGCAGAATCACAGAATGTAGTCAAACAGAAATAGAATATTCAAAACAAGACATGAGCAGCAGGGCTGGCCTAGTAAAATAGGAAGGAATAGCAAATTTGATGTAAATGCTCTTTCTCACCCATAGATGACTCCTGCAGATTGCTATCTCCTTATAGGTTAGCCAATGCCTTCACAGTGCCCTTTGGTGAGCCACAATCCTCCATTACAATTTTCCAGTGAGAAAACTCAGTTGCAGCATAGTCCATCTAAACATATCTATCTTTATTCTATTCTCAAAGTGGTCATTGGTGTCTTTAGATTTGTGCCTCACAATTTTCGAGGGACCCATTTACATTTTAACAGGAAGTTTTGAGAGACCTATGATGTCAGTTCAGAGAAGAGACTCAAATAGGGGAGACGGATCAGGAATATGCTCCCTCTCTGCTGGTTATGCCACTCATTTCACAATTGATCTATCAACTAGGTCTAAAGCATTCCAGATCTTATAGGACTGTTTTAGATTTTATTTTTATTCTTTATACTTTGTCTGTAGTGGACACTGTGATGTGCTGCCCAGATTGCTTCTTCAGAATGATGACATTTACACCATTGGCTACAGGGAGTACTGGTTGCAAAGGACTCACAGCTGTGTCTCCCTCTGAGAACTGCCCTCGACCTGCAGGAGCTTCTTCACCCAAGATGATACATCCTCCCCAGGGACAACCTCCAACCAATGACTGATCTATCGTGGGGGTTCAAAGACTTCATTGCCTCACTTAAAGGCAACTCTGGAGAGTTGTCCCTGCCCCAGATCACTCAGTGGAACTGGTGGAGGGCTCTGTTACAAATGCATTGCAGTTCAACTTCTCTCTCCCACCAATTCTGCTACCCTCATTTCATTACCGATGCTGTTCCTGAGAACACTCCTCAATAAGGTTTTCACAAGCAAATCACCATGTCAGGGTCTATAACCTAAAACATTTTTCATGTAAATATATATACCATAAGGGCAGAAATTGTGTTTTATCTTTTTATCTATTAGAACTAGAATATTTGCCAGATTCTTCCAACAGCACTGTGGTTATGAATTGTAAGTATTTGGTAAAACTTTCTTAGACCTGAGGTACAGAACATAACTGCCTGCTCTTATCTGCTCATACCTTCGAATTGCTGAAAACCAGGAGAGAGGGAAGGAGGGAAATTCCTCTTTCATTGATAATGCTACTTTTTAATTTCTCACATGTATCTGATTTAGACATATATAATGTTTTCCATCTGAATTGTATTCTTTACATGTCCTTACATGCCTAAAACTTTATGTATGTATGTATGTATGTGTGTGTGTATCGATCTCTCAACCACTTTTTATATTCAGAATGTAGTTTGAACCTCTATCAACTACCTCCAATTCATTTTGCCTGAGTTCTCTGGTTTGGATTGACATATCAAACCAAGGGTGGTAAATATCTGGGTCACCTTAGATTTCAGTGCCCTTACAGATATAATTAATTGATCATGGCTCCCAACACTCAATCATTTTGCAGTTGGAAGCAGCCCCTGGTGCACACAAGTGGCTTCTTTAGCAGAACTGAGTTTTAGTCCAGTCTTGGTTATTTCCTACTCTTCTGTCAAGGAAAGCACATGTCCACATTCATACTGTCATTAATGCAAAATTGAGGTAGTAACTACATTCACACTACATTTAGGAGCTTTTCCAGGCACTCTAGAATTTGTTCCTTTCCATGACATTTCAGCTTCAACTTCCAAGTGTCATCTTTTGGATCATCGTCTGGGTCTCTCTTCTACTCTGCCTGCTGTTGACAGGGGCAGGCTCAGGCCAGTTGGAGAGACAAGATTTGCCATGAAGCTAATGAAGTGTAACCTTCAGGGGCTCTTAGCCCGTGCCTTCCAAAGCCCTGAGAGGAGTATTTTTCTTTTTTAATTTCAAAATTAAGATATTCGAAGTACAATTTGTTAAGTCTTCTGTATCTTTCCAATTCTACTTTCCCTATAAAGTACTTCTCTTGTCAGGTGGTATTGGAGTGACCACAGGCATTACTGGAATTCATTAATGAAAAGTTGACTTAGGGATACATTTAATTTGGGTTCAGTGACTTAAAGTCACTTTCATGTATAGCAAAGTTATTGCTAGTTATGCTAATACAGAATAGTTTCCATAAATACTTCCTCAATTTATCAGACAGGATAAGTTATAAGTGGAGGATTTTGTCCTTTTCAGTGCCTCACCACAACAGAAATGTACACAACAATGTGACATTCACAGTAATAAGACATAAAGTAGAAGTTCTCAGAATTCCTGTATTTGCAGGGCACACACTGGTAGCAATACTATAAACACAGTATATAGGTGTGTGAAGTCACATGATTTATGCATCCTAAGCATCAGTAATAAAAGACAACTTTTGATTAACCATGAGAGAGAAAAGACTGAATTATCATTCTATTCTCTTTATGTAAAAATTTTTAATACCATTGTCACACAAAGAGCATGCAGCCAAAAATATGAATATTATAAGAAGTGTGTCAGCAGTTAATTAATAAAGATATTATGCTTTTTTGATTTTATTATATTTGTTGTATTTGTCAAATTTTAAAAATTTATAATTTTTTTTGTGATTTCCTTACTCATTCTAAATAAACATTTCCTTTATACTTAACTATATATTTGTATTCTTTTCCTTAAAGAGTCTTCAGCCTAATTGTATGACCTTTAGGCCCCATAAAACATGGGTTCATCCCTCGGGGACTCAGAAATCTCTTTGCACAGTGTGGCTGTATGTTTTTCAGGAACAACAAGAGCATGTCCCACCTGGAGCCAAGTAAGCATTGTTCCCTTCTTGTCAGTTCTAAACATGAGAAAGGAATTTTAGGGCAGAAAGAGACCAAAGACGTAATCTAACATAATTTCATTTTTCAGGTGATGAAACTGAAGTTGAAAGTGATCATGGCTTTATCAGGTCTCTAAGTCTTGTTTCATCAGCTGACTTGTGGAGAAGTGAACAGGAAGTTGCCACAGTACCCTAGAGCAATGGAAAAAGCACCCAAATTCTTGAGAGTGTCCTGAAGAGAAAGTTCCAAAAGTGAACTTCAACTGCTTAACAGTTGTGCTGAGACAAGAGCAGAGAGGTAGATCCCTCTGGAAAGAAGAACACATCTCTAATCAGGGACAGTGCTCCTGTAGAAAAAGGAACTCTTTTTTTAAGAAATGTTATGAGTTAATTTCTTAATCATCCCCGAGAAATAATCTTAAAGACCTTGATCTTCAGATTATGGGGAGACTTTTATTTCAATCACTAGGTTTACTGTGTGGTGCAATAGTTCCTGAATGTAAAACTATAATCTCACTCTTAAGAAACTCTACTATCTAAGCCCTTCTATTTATTTATTTGACACCTGTCTCTCTTTGTGTCTCTTTCTGTCTCTTTGTCTCTCTCCACACTGTCACCCTTTGGAGTAGGTAGGGCACTGTTATTGGTGAAGAAATTTGAAGTCTTAGTAGCTAATAACAGGGAAGAGCTGGGACTAGAAAGAAGGCCTCCTGATCCTCTTGATATAAAGAGAAGTGTCTTCTCTTTATATCATATGGTCTCCAGAATTAACAAAAGAATTCTTATTTTATTTGTTTTCATTAACCTGACAAAAGTAGATTTAGCTTTATGTAAGAACATATAATTGCCCACCTGGTAAGATTGAAAAGACGCCAATCTTTCCCAGATGCCAGAATTTTACTATCAATAGCTCATTCCTTTTATATTCAGCTTTAATATCCTTCTAACATCCAGAAGTAAACTCTGGAGAATAATTCCCAATGTCTTTGTGTGAATGAATTTGTATGCTTTATTTATTTCTTAGTTAAGTAAACTAAGGAAAAGGGGGGTATCATGACTTCCATTTTCTCTCATAATTACAGGTTTTTATATTTATAAATTATTTAATTGAGTTAATATACTATAATTTACTTTTATTTTTCTTTATTACTGAATATTTTATAACTAGAAAAAGACATGTTAATGATTATACTGATGATTTTCAGAATCACATCATTTGGTCAGAGTAGCGTATCAGTCATTATGCGATGTTTCTATCAGTATAAAAAGAGATTTTCTTTGATTTTCATTCATGTCAAGAATTTTCTTGTCAATATTTGTAGTCATCATAGCAACTCTCACTTGTATAGTTTTTATGTAATGAGATAACAAAACCTTAATGCTTTTACAATCTCACATGGTCCCTTATGACAACCCTGTGGAATGATCAAAGAAGAGATTATTGTAACATTTGGCTACCAAGGGAACAGGCCCAGAGTAAGTAAGTTCTTTGTCCACAGGAAGGAAGTGGCAAGACCGGGACTCAAAATTGTGACTTTAAGGCAGTCACTCTTAATTTGTTGTGGTTTACTTACTGACCCCTTTGCATTTTCTTTTCTTTTTTTTTTTGGCCGTACCCCACGGCATACGGGATCTTAGTTCCCTGACCAAGGATGAAACCCATGCCGCCTGCAGTGGAAGCGAGGAGTCCTAACCACGGGACCACCAGGGAATTTCCACCTCCTTTGAATTTCTGATAAAAACCATAGGCTCTACACAACAAAAGTTGTGTGGAGTTACAAAACACTCAATTCTATTCAGCTAGAGTGACTCAAAATAGGATACATGGCTCACAAAAATTCAGTGAAAGTGCTCAGTACTACAGAGAGTATAGATCATCAGTAAATGTGAAAATTGGTAAGGCAACTCTGCAAAGCCGATACCATCTCTGAAACATTAGATTAAATGAGGGGAGGAATCTTCCTCATTTATGATAAGTTGAAAATGTTCCTACAGTACAGCTTTCTTCATTTTATCTACTTCAATACCATTGAAAAGAACAAGAGCAAACTCGTTCTTATGAGTTTGAAAAGTTCTTATTTTTCACTTTACAATGTGCAATCTCTAGGAGAGCTATCATCATTGATTATCTGACACATATATTTTACTATCTCCTGTTGTAATCAGTACACTGACTTCAGTAACGGATTGCAATAGGATCTTGTTATAAGGCAGATTAAAGCTTTAGATATTTTGATTGATGATTTTACTTATAGCTACTTTTTTGAAATACTTGTAACAATTTATTACATTTTTTATCTTATCATTGACCACTCTTGCTATGGGTAAGATCCAAATCAAAAGCAGAAGGAAATAAATACAGAATGTATTATCTGTATCATGTTTAGAAATGCCAAGATCCCTTGAATTAATATATTATTCTCTAGGACCCTAATTTCATGCTACAAACTTTTTTTTTTTTTTTTTTTACCATTTCCTGGCCACAAATGATTCTGTCTCTTATCTACTTTACAAATCTTGCTCTTTTTTTCAAGAGTAGGGCCTTCAGGTATCTTTTTCATTATTTGCAATTTGTTTGCAAATTTGTTTGACCTAGTAACTATATATATATATATATATATATATATACACATATATATGTGTGTGTGTGTATATATATAAATATTGCTAACCCATACCCCAGTGAGAAACAAATTTACTAATTAGAGTAATGTGTTTTTGTATACAGTTCTTTTTATCTTTAACCATACAGTATCCAGTCTAATCACTGTTTTCCAAAGTTACTTAGGTCAGCTCCTTTCTTCTCCACTCCCTCCTGTGTTATTCATTTATAATATATTTAAATTCATTTGTCACAGACTGCTTTCTATCTTAGATTCCCTCTATATCTTGTTTTACTTTAAAAAATTACATACAGTAAAATTTACCCTTTGTGGAATACAGTTCTATGGAGGTTGACAAATATATGAAGTCATGTATCTACCATGACCCTTCCTTAAAAATCAGTTTCATAATCCTCAAAACTCCGTTATGCTTCCTCCTTGCAATTTATTTCTCCCTTCACTCCCCAAACCCTTAGCAACCACTGATTTTTCCATTTTTTAGCTTTGCCTTTTCCAGGATGTCATATAAATTGAAACATAAACTATGTGGCCTTTCACTTAGCAAAATGCATTTAAGATTCATCCATGTTTTTTTCTTGAATCAATAGTTTATTCCTTTTTAAATGCTGAGTATTATTTTATTGCATGGATGTAACACAGTTTATTTATCCATTCACCAATTTTAAAGGACATCTGAGTTGTTTCTGGTTCTTGGCATTTATAAATAAAACTGTTATATATGTTCACATACAGGTTTTTGCATGAATAAAGTTTTCATTTCACTAGAGTAAATACATAGTAGTGTTTTTGCTCTGTCATATGGTAGGTGTATAGTTAAATTTATAAGATACTTCCAAACTGTTTTTCCAAAGTAGAAACCAACGAAAGTTCCTGGAGCATTTTTCAATGCCACTAGAAACATATGAAAGCACCAGTTACTTTCCATACCCGCTTGCACTTAGAATTGTCAGGCTGTTTTTGTTTGTTTGTTTTCTTTTTTGCCATTCTAATAGGTATACAGTGGTCAAAATTTTACCATATTATATATATAGTTTTTTTCTGTGATCATATTGAGATAAATCCCCCCCAACCACAATACATACCTCTTCCTTCTGATGGTGAAATATGTTTAGAAAAACTTTCTGTGCTTTTTTTTTTGTTCATTTATGTTTAATAGGTATAACCTGTCTAACCTAATCAACAAGTTATCATATGTTGATAGAATTCACTAGCTTGAGAACATAGAATCATACCCTTCATAAAGGAAGTCAATATGAAGATTAAATGTAAAAAAGAATGTGAAAACACTGTAAATTGTGAACAGTTACATAAGTAATTGATTGTTATTCCAGTTAGTCATTCAATCTTAATATCCTTATGGACTGAGGCCATACAAGGAAATGTCAACCGGCTGAAAGCATAGTTTAGTAAGAGTCAACCAGGAGGGTAAGGATAAGTTCTTTAAATATCTAGCATGCAATGTTTCGGAAACTCTTGTATCAGAATTTCCTGGAGCATGAGAGGCAATACACAAATGGACAATGAATAGACTATATACAAAAATAGAACTCTGGTCCACAATGTGCAGCAAACAGGCTAGCAAGCCAACCTAGTACCTAGAGTAACTAATCCAGGATGTCAGACTACTGTCTATATCAAACAGTCCAGGAAGCCAAACAATAATCCGCCTAACAATTGGCTTCAGGTGGTCAGGACTTGATTAATAACTGACCTAACTTTTGCCCCTGCTTCTAACTTAGGATCAGTGGGGAGAAAGTCCAAACCTCTAAACCAGTCACATAGGATGTGCTACTTCTACTTAGCCTGCCTGCAGCTTCCTCAGGCCAACAGCCTCCAATCAGGCTACATCTTAATTCTTAGGCTCTTGGGTATGCTATAAAAAAAATACCATAGACTGTTTGGCTTAAACAATAAACATTTATTTTTCACAGTACTGAAGGCTGGGATCAAGGCTCTGGCAGGTTCAGAGTCTGGTGAAAGCCTGCCTCCTGGTTCACAGATAGCATACTTCTCCCTGTGTCTTCATGCAGTAGAAGGGGTGAGAAAGCTCTCTGAGGTCTCTTTCATAATAACTTCACCTTCATGACCCAATTACCTTCCAAAGTTCCCACTTCCTAATACTGTCTTATTCTGGGTTGGGATTTCAATTTGAGAATTTTGGGTGGGACACAAACATTTACTCTGTAACACCTGAAGTCTCCCTTTTTTTCCCTCTCACTATAAAGGCTTCCTGCTCCTCTGCCTGTCTCTGTTAAATGTGAGAAATGGGGCTGATTCCCTTGCTATAGCAAGCTCTGAATAAATAGACTTTGCTTTTTCTCATTTCTCAAGAGCATTTATTTCCTCTGGTGCTTTTTAAAAATGTATATTCCTAGGCCCTCCTCCAGACTGACTGAATCAAATTTACTGGAGGAGAGGCCCAGATGTCTGCATTTTAAAGAAGCTCCTCAGGGCAATTCTTTTGCACATGAAATTTGAGAACTACTGCACCTAGTGGCACTCCATAGATCTTCCTCCTAAATTTTGTCGTGTTTAATATTCTTACAAACATTTGGATGAAGACATGGATATGGTGATCAGATTTGTGGTTGTCATAAAACTAGGAAAGTTAGCTAATGTAGTAGATGTTAGAATTAAAATGAATTTTGGCCTAAAAATCTGGAAATATGGATACCACATTGTGTTAAATTTCAATTTTATGTATGTTTACTTGTGTGCATATGTACATGTAAAAGCTGGACAATGATTCATGATAGAGCTTTAAAAATTTAGTGTAATGAACAGATTTATAACCACAAACTCTATTAAGAGAATTAATATTTTTGTTGTATCCTGTGCTCATTAGGTTATCCAGAATATTACATCTGGTTTGGGCTTCACATTTTAAGAAAAAAAACAGTGTTTAAGGAATAGGGCTCAAAATAGCTCAGACAGCTGAGACTGTTTAGTCATCCTTTAACAAAGGTTCAAACTTCTGATATGTTATGCACAATCCAGACTTTAGCATTCATATCAATTATCAATTCTTTTGTAATATTTCTGCAATATTTTCTAAAAAAGATTTTACTTAAATTCTATCCTTAAGAAAGTTTAAAAAGAGCTTTATACAATCATGTAATTCTATAGGCAGGATGTAAATATATTAAAAAAATTAAAGTGCATTTTTAACGTGAAAATATTCAGGATTTTATAAGATTGACAGCAGGAGACTTGAGTTGTGCATCTGTTATAGCTCTGTACTCTTCTCTCAACAGCCAAATGAATCTTATTATAGAGGTTTTGGATTTTCAAACTTGTCTCCTAATCTAAGGTTAAAAACATATGCAGCCTCCTATTTGGTTTTCATTTTGTTTCATTCATTCACTTATGCATTTATTTATTTTTGGTTTCATGCTTCTGTTAGATAGAGAGAACTTCCAATTGTGTGTGTTATACAATGACTAACAAGCTATAGTCTTCTTCACTAAAGAAGCTCTGAACTAAGGAGGAAGGCAAGACTTTCAACTGCATGACTGAAACATGATGGGGAGAAGGGTGTTTGCACATACATAGTATCTTTGATCATCCTTAGTCTAACCTTGTACTGTTCAATAGAGTAAACCAGCCACATATGGCTATTGAGCACTTGAAATGTGGCTGGTTCAGATTGAGACGAGTTGTGAACACAAGAATTTGGGGACTTAAAAAAAGAAATTATCTCATTAATATTTTTATTTACATGTTGAAATTATAATATTTTGATGTATGAGATTAAATAAATGTTATTACTTTCTCATATTTCTATTTTTTTATTAATTTTTATTGGAGGACAGTTGCTTTACAATGTTGTGTTAGATTCTACTGCACAGCAAAGTGAATCAGCTATATGTATACAATACATCATCTCATTTTTTGATTTCCTGCCAATTTAGGTCACTAGAGCACTGAGTAGAGTTCCCTGTGCTATACAGTAAGTTCTCATTAGTTATCTATTTTATACATAGTATCTAGAAAAGTGGAAATAAAAACAAAAGTAAACAAATGGGACCTAATGAAACTTAAAAGCTTTTGCACAGCAAAAGAAACCACAAACAAGATGAAAAGACAACCTTCAGAATGGGAGAAAATATTTGCAAATGAAGCAACTGACAAAGGATTAATCTCCAAATATACAAGCAGCACATGCAGCTTAATATCAAAAAAACAAACAACCCAATCCAAAAATGGGCAGAAGATGTAAATAAACATTTCTCCCAAGAATATATACAGATTGCCAACAAACACATGAAAGGATGCTCAACTTCACTAATCATTAGAGAAATTCAAATCAAAACCACAATGAGGTTTCACCTCACACTGGACAGAATGGCCATCATCAAAAAATCTACAAAAAATAAATGCTGGAAAGAGTGTGGAAAAAAGGGAACCTTCTTGCACTGTTGGTGGGAATGTAAACTGATACAGCCACTATGGAGAACAGTATGGAGGTTCCTTAAAATCTAAAAATAGAACTACCATATGACCCAACAATTCCACTACTGGGCATATACCCTGAGAAAACCATAATTCAAAAATAGTCATGTACCACAATGTTCACTACAGCTCTATTTACAATAACCAGGAAATGGAAGCAACCTAAGTATCCATAGACAGATGAATGGATAAAGAAGATGTGGCACATATATACAGTGGAATATTACTCAGCCATAAAAAGAAATGAAATTGAGTTATTTGTAGTGAGGTGGATGGACTTAGAGTCTGTCATACAGAATGAAGTAAGTCAGAAAGAGAAAAACAAATACCGTATGTTAACATATATATCTGGAATCTAAAAAAAAATGGTTCTGATGAACTTAAGGGCAGGACAGGAATAAAGCCACAGATGTAGAGAATGGACCTGCAGACACGGGGAGGGGGAAGGTAAGTTGGGATGAAGTGAGAGAGTAGCACTGACATAATTACAATACCAAATGTAAAATAGATAGCTTGTGAGAAGCAGCCACATAGCACAGGGAGATCAGCTCGGTGCTTTGTGACCACCCAGAAGGGTGGGATAGGGAGGGTGGGAGGGAGGCACAAGAGGGAGTGGATATGGAGATATATGTTTACATATAGCTGATTCACTTTGTTATACAGCAGAAACTAACACAACACTGTAAAGCAATTATACTACAATAAAGATGTTAAAAAATAGTGTATGGGGCTTCCCTGGTGGCGCAGTGGTTGAGAGTCCGCCTGCCGATGCAGGGGACACGGGTTCGTGCCCCGGTCTGGGAGGATCCCGCGTGCCGCGGAGCGGCTGAGCCCGTGGGCCATGGCCGCTGAGCCTGCGCGTCCGGAGCATGTGCTCCGAAACGGGAGAGGCCACAGCGGTGAGAGGCCCGCGTACCAGAAAAAAAAAAAAAATAGTGTATGTATGTCAATCCCAATTTACAAATTCATCCCACATACCCTCTTCCCCCTTGGTATCCATACGTTTGTTCTCTACATCTGTGTCTCTATTTCTGCTTTGCAAATAAGTTCATCTATACTATTTTTCTAGATTCCACATGTAGGCGTTAATATATGATACTTGTTTTTCTCTTTCTGACTTACTTCATTCTGTATGACAGACTCTTTGTCCATCCAGGTCTCTACAAATAACCCAATTTTGTTCCTTTTTATGGCTGAGCAATATTCCATTGTATATATGTATCACATCTCCTTTATCCTTTCCTCTCCTGACGGACAATTAGGTTGCTTCCATGTCCTGGCTATTGTAAATAGTGCTACAATGAACATTGGGGTATGTGACTCTTTTGGAGTTATGGTTTTCTCAGGGTACATGCCCAGTAGTGGAATTGCTGGGTCATATGGTGGTTTTATTTCTAGTTTTTTAAGGAACCTCCATACTGTTCTCCATAGTGGCTGTATCAATCTACGTACCCAGCAACAGTGCAAGAGGGTTCCCTGTTCTCCAAACCCTCTCCAGCATTTATTCTTTGTAGATTTTTTTTTTTTTTTTGCGGTACGCGGGCCTCTCACTGTTGTGGCCTCTCCCATTGCGGAGCACAGGCTCCAGACGCGCAGGCTCAGTGGCCATGGCTCATGGGCCTAGCCACTCTGCAGCATGTGGGATCTTCCCGGACCGGAGCACGAACCCGTGTCCCCTGCATCGGCAGGCGGACTCTCAACCACTGCGCCACCATGGAAGCACCTTTGTAGATTTTTTAATGATGGCCATTCTGACTGGCATGAGGTGATTCTTCACTGAAGTTTTGATGTGCATTTCTCTAATAATTAGTGATGTTGAGCATATTTTCATGTGTTTGTTGGTCATCTGTATTCTTCTTTGGAGAAATGTCTATTTAGATCTTCTTTTGATGGGGTTGCTTTTTTTTTGATATTGAACAGCATGAGCTGTTTGTATATTTTGGAGATTAATCCATTGTCAATTGATTTGTTTGCAAATATTTTCTCCCATTCTGAGGGTTGTCTTTTCATTTTGTTTATGGTTTCCTTTGCTCTGCAAAAGCTTTTAAGTTTCATTAGATCCCATTTGTTTAGTTTTGTTTTTATTTCCATTTCTCTAGGAGGTGGGTCAAAAAGGATCTTGCTGTGATTTATGTCATAGAGTGTTCTGCCTATGTTTTCCTCTAAGAGTTTTATAGTCTCTGGCCCTACATTTAGGTCTTTAATCTATTTTGAGTTTATATTTTTGTATGATGTTAGGGAGTTTTCTAACTTTATTCTTTTACATGTAGTTGTCCAGTTTTCTCAGCACCACGTATTGAAGAGGATATCTTTTCTGCATTGTATATTCTTGCCTCCTTTATCAAAGATAAGGTGACCATATGAGCATGGGTTTATATTTGGGCTTTCTATCCTGTTCCATTGATCTATCTTTCTGTTTTTGTGCCAGTACCATACTGTGTTGATTACTGTAGCATTGAATTATACTCTGAAGTCAGGGAGTTTGATTCCTCCAGCTCTATTTTTCTTTCTCAAGATTGCTTTGTCTATTCAGGGTCTTTTGTGTTTCCATACAGATTGTAAAACTTTTTGATCTAATTCTCTGAAAAACGTTATTGGTAATTTGATAGGGATTGATTTGAATCTGTAGTCTGCTTTGGGTTGTATAGTCATTTTCACACTATTGATTCTTCCAATTCAGAACATGGTATATCTCTCTATCTGTTTGTGATCTCTTTAATTTCTTTCATCAGTGTCTTATAGTGTTCTGCATACAAGTCTTTTGCCTCCTTAGGTGGACTTATTCCCATGGATTCTTTTCTTTTTGTTGCCATGATAAATGGGATTGTTTCCTTAATTGATGTTTCTGATCTTTCATTGTTAATGAATAGGAATGTGAGAGATTTCTCTGTATTAATTTTGTATCCTGCAATTTTACTAAATTCATTGATTAGTTGTAGTAGTTTTCTGGTTGCATCTTTAAGATTTTCTATGTATAGTATCATGTCATCTGCAAACAGTGACAGTTTTACTTCTTTTCCAATTTGGATTCTTTTTATTTCTTTTTCTTCTCTGTTTGCTGCAGTGAGGACTTCCACAGCTATATTGAATAACAGGGGTGAGAGTAGATATCCTTGCCTTGTTCCTCATCTTAGAGGAAATGCTTTCAGCTTTCCACTCTTGAGTATGATGTTAGCTGTAGATTTGTCATATATGGCCTTTATTATGTTGAGGTAGCTTCACTCTGTGCTCAATTTCTGGAGAGTTTTAATCATAAATGGATGTTGAATTTTGTCAAAAGCTTTTTCTGCATCTCTTGAGATGATCATATGGGTTTTATTCTTCAGTTTGTTAATGTGGGTAACCAATGGATCACTGAAGAAATCAAAGAGGAAATCAAAAATACATTTTTTCCCTGTAATGATTTCTAATCTCATAGTGTTGTGGTCAGAAAAGATGCTTGTTATGGTTTCAAATTTCTTAAATTTACCCAGGCTTTATTTGTGACCCAAGATGTGATCTATCTTGGAGAATGTTCTGTGTACACTTGAGAAGAAAGTTTATTCTGCTGTTTTGGATGGAATGTCTTAATATCAATTAAGTCTATCTGATCAATGTGTCATTTAAGGCTTGTATTTCCTTATTACTTTTCTTTCTGGATGATCTATCCATTGGTGTAAGTGGAGTGTTAAAGTCCCCCACTAATATTTTGTTACTGTCAATTTCCCCTTTTATGGCTCTTAGCATTTGCCTTATGTATTGAGGTGCTCCTATGTTGGGTGCATAAATATTTACAATTGTTTTATCTCCTTGACTGATCCCTTGACCATTATGTTGTGTCCTTCCTTGTCTCTTGTAAATGTCTTTACTTTAAGTCTGTTTTATCTGATATGAGTATTGCTACTCCAGCTTTCGTTAGATTTCCATTTGCATGGAACATATTTTTCCACCCCCTCACTTTCATTCTGTATGTGTCCCTAGGTCTGAAGTGGATCTCTTGTGGACAGCATATATACAGGTCTTATTTTGTATCCATTCAGCCAATCTGTGTCTTTTGGTGGGAACATTTAATCCATTTACCTTTAAGGTAATTATCGATATGTATGTTCCTATTTCCATTTTCTTAATTGTTTTGGGGGTTTTTTGGAGGCCTTTTTCTTCTCCTGTGTTTCCGACATAGAGAAGTTCCTTTAGCATTTGTTGTAAAGCTGGTTTGGTGGTGCTGAATTCTCTTAGGTTTTGCTTTTCTGTAAAGCTTTTGATTTCTCTGTCAAATCTGAATGAGATCCTTGCTAGGTAGAGTAATCTTAGTTGTAGGTTTTTCCCTTTCATCACTTTCAATATGTCCTCCCACTCCCTTCTGGCCTGCAGAGTTTCTGCTGAAAAATAAGCTGATAACTTTATGGGGATTCCCTTGTGTTATTTGCTGGTTTTCCCTTGATGCTTTTAATATTTGTTCTGTGAATTTAATTTTTGTTAGTTTTTTTAATATGTGTCAGCATGTTTCTCCTTGGGTTTATCTTGTATGGGACTTTCGGCACTTCCTTGACTTGGGTGGCTATTTTGTTTTCCATGTTAAGGAAGTTTTTGACTCTAATCTCTTCAAATATTTTCTCAGACTCTTTCTGTTTTCTTCTTCTGGGACTCCTATAATTTGAATGTTGGTACATTTAATGTTGTCCCAGAGGTCTCTGATACTCTCCTCCTTTCTTTTCATTCTTTTTTCTTTATTTTGCTCTGTTGCAGTTATTTCCACCATTCTATGTTTCAGCTCACTTATTTGTTCCTCTGCATCAGTTATTCTGCTATTGATTCCTTCTAGTGTATTTTTCATTTCAGTTATTGTGTTGTTCATCACTGATTGTTTGTTCTTTAGTTCTTCTAGGTCCTTCTAAACATTTCTTGTATCTTCTCCATCTGTGCCTCCATTCTATTTCCAAGATCTTGTATCATCTTTACTATCAGTACTTTTAATTCTTTTTCAGGTAGATTGCCTATTTTCTCTTCATTTATTTGGTCTTTTAGGCTTTTACATTGCTCCTCCATCTGCAATCTATTTCTTTGTACTTTATTTTGTCTAACTTACTGTGTTCATGTTCTCCTTTCCACAGGCTGCAGGGTTGTAGATTCTTCTTGCTTCTTTTGTCTGCCCCCTTATGGTTGAGGCTGATCCAGGGGCTTGTGTAAGCTTCCTGTTGGGAGGAGCTGGTGCCTGCACTCTGGTGGGTGGAGCTGAGTTTTGTTCCTCTGTTGGGCAGGGGCACATCAGGTGGTGTGTTTTGGAGTGTCTGTGAGCTTAGTATGACTTTAGGCAGCCTGTCTGCTGATGAATAGGGCTGTCTTGCTGTTTTTTGGGCATGAGGTGTTCAGCACTGGAGCCAGCAGGCAGTTGGGTGGAGCCAGGTCTTGGTGTCAAGTTGAATATCTCACTCTTTTCTGAGTCAGTTTCTTGGTACAGCTCTTCTTCCCTTTTCTCTCTCCAGGTCATGGGTTTGGGTCCTCAAGGATGTCACATGCACAGGTGTTTCCCAGCTATGTCTTGTATCAGAGTGAAGAGACTCAGCTGTTCCTGTCCTGGTCTGACAGTTACCTCTCCTGTTTCTTTTTACTTTTTAAACTCTGGATCCTAAAAATTTTAAATTACACATTTAATTGTCTTAATATGCCAATTTTAGTGCCTCTTCTTTTAGCAACACTAATGTTTATGAGCCCAGGCTCCAGTATTAGATAGACTCATGTTTGCATTCCAGCTCCTCTCTTTACTAGGGCAGTTGAGAGGCTTGAATGAGAAGATGATAGCAATAGCAATAAAGATAAGGATCATTAGCACTTAAAGTAGCATTTAATAAGTGCCAGACACAAATAAATGTTTTAGTTACATTAATTCATTGAGTTCTCACAAAGACCCTTTAGGTAGTTTCTATTATTATCTCCTCCTTAAATGTGAGGAAATTGAACCATACACAGATTGTGTTAAAATGCGTTTGTTGGGGAAGCTGGTAAAATAGTCTTGTTCAGGCCTCAGAGGTAGAAGCAGGCCTCTGACCAACCTGTGACCCTGCCTGGGCTGCCTGCATGCTTACACACCTAACAATTTTTGCTAGCAAGTCAAATGGCACTTACGATAAGGAAGGGAATGGGTCTTGGAGTTTCTTGAACCCTGGGGATCTGGCCAGTCCTCCGGGGTCTGGAAAATCCTGTGATCCACATGGTGAAAACAACAGTATTGTTAGAGAGAATCCAGAGCTGCATTTTTGCACACAAACTGATGATGTCAGTTTGTGGCCTGAGATTATAAGCAGGAACTCCCAGAACTGCAATTTGAAGTCTCACCCATGGGGTGGACGCACCGCCTGGGACCTTTCCCAACTGAGGCTCCAGATTGCTGTCACTCGGTACTTCCCAGCTGCTGTTTGGATCTGGAAGTGGGTGTCAGCCCAATTCGGTGATGTATGCTTTGTTATATACTCTGTCAATATTCTTATTCCTTTTCTTCCAATAATTATATATTGAAATTGACATAATATTCTTATTCCTTTCCTTCTAATGATTTTATATATAAATTAAGTTAAATCACCTTCTATTAAAGATTTGATTGAAGCTGTTTATTTGTGTGAGACAAGTGGTTATTTTGCCAGCAAATCAAATGAACCTTAAAACTGAAAGCAGGCTTTCAGCAAAACAGTGATAAAGTTCTTAGAACAGGTGCTGATAATTATTTTTATTATTAATAGTTCTGTTATATTCCTACTTCTTAGGGTGAACAGGATGTTGAGAAAAGTGGCTGAGGAAGCCTTACCTGGTGCAGTGGGGAATTACATCTGTTCAGGGGCTGGCAAGGTGTATGGAGAGAGTAGGTTGAGTTAAGAATTTGCTATAGTAGATATCATATTTAACAAATGCTTACAACAGTGGTTTTCAACTGGGGTTGATTTTGCTTGGTGTATTTGACAATATCTTGAGACTTTTTTATTGTCAAAACTGAAGAGATACTATTGGCACATTGTAGGTATTGGCCAAGGACACTGCTAAACTTTCTATGTTGCACAGGACAGGACCCCACAAGAGAAAATTATCTGGTTTCAAATGTTAGTAGTGTTGAGGCTGAGAAATCCTGTGCTGCAGGAAAGAAAAAAAGAAACAGTGGCAGGAGGGATGGAAAGATGAAAGGAATAAAGAAAGGGAGGAAGAAAGAAAGGAAGGAAGGAAGAGAGGGAGAGAGAAAGGGCGGGATGGAGGGAGGGAAAAAATATACGCTCATTTTTCTAGTCCTGTCATTTTTTTCTTGGAAAGATGACCACAAAGCAGTATTATGATTCACAGTAATATTACTATAACAAATGTTTAAGCACAAATTTATTATTTCTATATAATTTTTAGCAAAAGTAGAGTTGGGGCTGTGAGACAAGGTCCATTGCTAATGACTTTTCTACTCTCTGTGGAGTGATAAACCTGGACAATTTGTTTCTGGCCAATAAAGTAATCAGTTCATCTGATCTTGTGGTCTTTTTTTTTTTTAATGTACTTTTAGAGAGTGAGCAAGGCATCACAATCCAACCCTCTCTCTCCCTCAATGCACTACTCTGTTTTTCTGAGTATAATTTTGAAGATTTCATCAATGCAGAATTGTACTATCTTTCTTTTATTTGGATGAGATTTGAGAGTAAATTCTGGACTGGAAAGAGATTGACATAAGGGTTTAGTTTTGACTCATTAATTTATTCCTCTTTAGTGAGTTTTGTATGTTAAATTTAAATGATGACAATTTCTTTGGTCTGGAGGACCATCTCCCTCTGAGAACCAATGCCTGAAAGCATAGATGGCCCTGAAATAATTTCTCAAAAGAAATAAAAAATAAGGCTATTTTGGCTATGAGTGAGTGCTTAAGGACTTCATAAAATGTGAAGATGTAAGCCCTAAGGAAAATTCATTGTTTATAATGGTTACATTTACATACTCTGTAATCTTTTTAGCAATAAAACTCAGTAATAATTTATGAACGCTATTTCAAGGAGAATAGATCTTCATATTGCTTTTTTCTTTATATGTACAACTCTAATTGAAAATTAGGGATCAATCATATTAAAACACATGGATGTTTTATTGGCTTTGTTTTTCAGGTGTCACAGATTTCATTTCTATAAATGTGTAGCTCAGTATTAATATGAAATTAATAAGTAGAAACTTCCATCCTAGTTTACTAGGTTGCTTTTCTAATGTCAAACACTGGTGTTTAAATTATTTAAAGGCCAGTCATGAGACAGAGAGCTGAAATGACACCCACCAGAGATGGCAGATTTTTGTGAAACACTTTGCAGTGGCACCACATATTGAACACAGTAAGTAAGCAAATACATTATGAGTCATTTATAGTTTGAAATAATAAGCAGTTCTTACCAAAAAATGAGGTTGATCTGTATGCACTGACAAAGTAAGAACTTCAAAAACATTGTTAAATTGAAAGCACAAGTTGCAGAGCAACTTGTAAAAATGATTTATTTATGAAAAAAACCCTGAAGATACATATGTGTAAGAACACACATAGGTATGCAAAAGTATTGAATAGGAATAGAACAGAAGGCTGAGCACAAAGCCATGGGCAGTGGAGAGGCATAGGACTTGTGGTTGTAGGTGTTATGTGCAAAGGAACTCTGGATTTATTACTGAATATATCTACTTTTATTTGAATTTTTTATATAAGAATATAATAATGTATTATTAACATTAAATAATGAAAAATAATGATATCAATAGCAATGAAGCATCTTTACATTTTTTTGTTTTCATAACCTCCCATGTTTGTTTTCACTTTAGGAGGGCAGACATATGCACGTTTGCACACACACATGCACACACAAACACACAAAAATCTTTTGTATGTCTAGAAATTAAGGTTCTCGTGGAAATCTTCATTTGCTTCTTGGAAAATTTGAGTGCAAAGCTGTTTGGGAGTGCATTCCTCAATCAAACTGGCTGAGAAGGAGCTTCTGCTTGCATAGGGAACTGTATTTAAAGAGAAGAATTTTTTTTTCTTCATGAATGTTAAGTTGTGCTAGAATGGTTAAAAAAGCTGAGAATTTGGCACAACTGCAGTTAATTATTGAGGAAAAACGAGACTTAAAATGTTGCAGTCTTATGATTCATCCTTTTATTTAGTCCTGTATGACCTGACTTCACTCTCCTTAGAGTAATTTGGGATTTGGAGCTTGGACTTGGGTTCAGGTACGCCTCATGCCTGGAGGGCTTGTTTGCTGATTCCTGAAGTAGTAACATTTTGCTTTTGAACCTGACAATTAAAAGATCACAAAAAGTACTCAGTAATGAGACAGAATATCTTCAGATGACTTTCAAGTCATTTGAAAGAGAGTACTATATTCTTGTTAAGTTAACACTTAGAAACATGGCCATTTATTTATATCTCTCATAAATTTATGGCTTTTAAGCTTATACTTGATACTTGGCAGCAGTGCATAAGATTCACTGAACTGATGAGTTTTCTCTCCTTTCCTCTCTATCCATACAGAGTAGAAAAGAGCCCTGCTGTTGCTTCCTAAGTCCTCTGTGAGAGGCAGACAAGTGGTGTTAGTGAAACATGCAATGGAAAAGTAGCTAAAACCTATAACCCTACTTTAGGCTTCTATGACCATGGAAATATTACCTAACCTTTCTGAGTCTCAATTTCCTCATCTTTAAGGTGGATTAAAGCACTGTTTATCTCACATGGTCTTGGGGAAATAAATGAGATCTGTGTGGACACATTTAAGGAGGAACTCCTCTTGTATGTCTCTATATGTGTATTCAACAGATTGTCTTGCAATTGTCCCTTTTGAGTTGTTTTTCCCACTGAATTTTGAAATCTTCAAGGTCTATGTCTTATTTATGGTCTTTGCATTCTTAGCCTGACACATAGTAGCTATTGAATAAATGTTTCCTGAAAGATTGTCAATTACTGAAATATAAGTTATGGAGACTCAAAGTTTTTGAGGATTATAAAACTCTAATGGAACAATTTTGCACTGGTGCCATTTAATTTTCTCTACAAAGGGAGTACAGGAGTACTAATTTCCTTTTCTCTGGATTTCTTACTTCCTAGGAGAACTTGGCTTAGTATGACTTGACTATTGTGAAAGAGGAATATGAAATTATTACCTTACTTCATTTGTATTTATTTAGTTCAGTGGTTATAGTGCTTTCCAATATTTTTCATATCATGGCATGCATAGAAAATGACAATGTTTGGCAAATCGGGTACTTGGATGAGGCCTTATACAGTGACTAAGGCTGTGGACTCTGTATACCCTGTGCTCTGCCCAGCCATCTTAAGGACTGAGAAAGAGCCATAAACCATATTTTGTCACTTGTAACCATTTATGACAAAGCAGTTAAGAAACTCTGGGTTAGAGCATGTACTGGGTTGAATAGTGTCCCTCCCCCCCAAATTCCCATCCACACAGAGCCTCAAAATATGTCCTCATTTGGAAACAAGTTCTTTGCAGACTTTAGTTCAGATAAGGTCATATTGGATTAGGGTAAGTCCTAAATCCAATCACTGGTATCCTTACAGGAAGAAGAAAAACACAGGGAGAACTCTGATGGAGGACATAATCAGAGATTGGAATGATGCCCCTACAAGCCAAGGACCACCAAGAATTGCTGACAATCCCCAGAAACTAAGAGAGAGACATGGAACAGGTTCTCCCTCAGAGGCTTCAGAAGGAACCAAAGTTTCTGGCACCTTGATTTTAGATTTCTGTCCTCCAGAACTATGAGAGAATATATTTCTGTTGTTTTAAGTCACCCACTCTATGGTAGTTTGTTATGGCAGCACTAGGGATCCACTGTAAAACACAATACAAAATAAGCCAAGATCATGGATGTGTTTTAAAAACACAAGTCCAAGTTTGCCGATGTTTACCTGGCCATGCACAAACAACAGAGAAGAAATCAGTGCTCCTCCTCATTACAATAATTTTTGAGATACATTTCACTAGACAATAAGATCTACCAGATAAACCCAGTGATGTTGTGGAAATGCCTTAGATAATTGTTTCTCAAAGTGTGGTTCTCAGCAGCACCAGTGGCATATGAGAACAAGTTAGAAAGGTCTCTCCTAGACCTGTTGAATCAAAAATCGAAGATAAGGCCCAAGCACTCCAGCAGATTCTTAAGTTTTGAACTTCTTAGAAAATTGGTATATCCTTTGCAATAGGAAAGAGGGATTGAACTCAACTTTGCTGAAACAAAAGATGGGAGCATTTTTAAGTGCTGGGTGAGCTAGTGAAAAAGCACTGGATGATATTATGGGGAGTTTGGTCAATGTGATTAGGCCATCTGTGTTTGCTAACTGGCACTATCAAAGTTAGGCTCCTACCCTCCCACAGAGACTGGGATAGAAGAGTGTTATCTTCCTTGATGATTAGGGTTCAAAACATGGCTCCCAGGTTCTTGAGAAAGACTTTCCTGGGTTGTGAAACTGACAAGAAGCTGGGAGATTATTTACATCTCAAAAGGGCAAAGTAAGAATTTACAGTCACAAAAGTTTTCTAAAGTAAATGCTCTAAGAGAGGTCAAAGGCCTATAGTCAGGAAGAAAACTGTCTAGGCTGAGGGGAACAGTAAAGTGGTCTTGGTCAGTTGCCTTCTGCACTTTTCCCCACATGAACATCAAAGTCAACTTGTCAAGTTGCATAAAGACCCTGTTGGATTTTTTATTAGGATTCTTGAATTTGTAAACTTAATTTTGAAAGTACTAATCTATTTTTCATCAAGGAGCATGGTTCTTCCATTTTTTCAAGTTTCCTTTCATATTTTTTTAGTAAATTTTGATGATTTTTTAATTTGTGTCTTATACAACTCTAATGAAATTTATTCCTAGATATTTGATATCTTGGGGATGGTATATATTTTTCTAAATGTCATTCTGTTGTATTGAAAAGTTATTTATTTATTTTTTGTTGTTCCTTTTACTGAACTCTCATTATTTCTAAATATTTTTATTAATTATCTTTAATTTTCTAGGGAGATAGTCATATCTGAAAATAATGGCATAGTGACATTCCATTCCAATGTATGTCCCTTATTTTATAGGTGAAAAAGAAGTCAAGGAATAGAGAGATTGAACTTGTCCATTTCTAGTAAATGATAGATATGGGATTTTAAGTATCTCTGTCTAACTCTGGAGTCTTTCCTTATACTATACTAACACAATTATTTCTTCAGGCTTTGTTTTTCCAGATACATTGATCAGTGCTCAAGTTTTTATTTCACTGTGTATGTTAGATGTGATATATTTATGTGGCTCTCTGCAAAAATAACACAATGAAGTTGCATATGTTGTCAATGAATCCTGATAATTGATTAGAAATAACAACAAAAAAGTTATAATTGTTAGGTCCCTGAAATAGGAGACTAATCTTACTATTCTAATCTTTTTTCACTCAGATAGCTTCGTGGTTTGTTGGGTATATTGTTAAGTATTTGATGATTGATTAACACATCACCACCACCACCCCTTCCAATATAATGACTAATGCACATGAAATTAACATATTTATTACAAATATTGAAGCCTTTATAATATGGGTTGTGGGAAGATTGAACAGAAATATTCAGCTTGCCTTCAGGTTTCTTTAATATTTTTTGTAGGCTGATTGCCTTGATGACTAACATGCTGTAACTATGCTGTTATGCATTACATATTGTTGAAATGTACATCTGCACTGCATTTTCTTTTTTCCTTTGTTTCTGTGTTTCTAAAGTGCTGAGTTCTGCTAAAAGTTTTGGATTGAAATCAAATCTGGGAAGCTTTGGCAATGTTGCTAAAATAATATGCCAGTATACTACCCTTTAAAGAAACAAGTATAGAGGGTTGATTGATTTACAAAGCAATTTGTTGTATCATTACTTGTCTTGATTGTATACAAATAGTTTTTTCTCACTATTTTGAGAGAACTATTTTATTTTTAATATTTTTTTGAAATCTGATACTTTAGTTGGCAACAGGATTAAATCACACAAAAGTTTTTATGCATAATCCTTCTGAAATCCAAGTAGATGTTTATTAATTTTCAGATACTTTAATTATATTCCTTAAATACAACATTTAACTAAAATCCACTTCTTTTGCCTGACTGGATCCTGTGTAAGAACAAAGCTGTGTTTTCTGTTGCCCAATCTAATCTAAATTGATGCAACCATAATTATATTTTTAAATCATATGTTAAAGAATTCTTCCAGAGTCATAGTGAGGTCTTTTGTTGCATTTTAGAGTTTAGTTTGTAGACTAGTCTTTAATTTCAAATGAGTGTTATTCCCAGAATGAAATTATAATTACCCTTTTATTGGAGTTCCCTGGTTGCCTAGTGGTTAGGATTCTGGACTTTCTCTGCTATGGCCAGGGTCCAATCCCTGGTTGGGGAACTAAGATCCCACAAGCCATGTGGCATGGCCAAAAAATTTACCTTTTTATCTAGCCCGTTACCTGACTTTCTTCCATGGTTGAAATTTTTAACATTGGTCATGTGGCTATGATGAGGCTCTAAAATATAATACTGCAGTTCATAAAAAACAAGCTAGTTCTCTTCTTGCTATATGCTGAGTCTCCCTTGTCTCTGTCATTGAATGAATATTAAAATTAATAGAAACCTTTAGAATTCAATATACATGTCTTGGCTTTGGTCTGTTTACTTTCATATATTAGATAAACCTAGAAAAGAGCAAGCTGGAACCAAAAAAATCTGTGTTAATACAGATCTCAGGAACTGATCTGGTTGATTTCCTGAAGTCGATCAAGATCCATTCAACAAAAATAGGAAAGTCAAGCCAGTAATTTGTTATCAAACAAACCTTAGAAGAACAATGTTGATCCTAAACATCTTCCCTTTATATCTGGTTGGACCCTGTAAGGCATGTGCTATTATTGTCATTTCACTGACAATAAAATAAATCTAATGAAATTAAAGGACTTGTCTAATATCACATGTGTGAGAAGTGATGGAGCCATGGTTAGAACCCAAGTTTGACCCCAAAATCTGTACTCTCTTTTCCTATGTCACGTCAGAGCTTTCACTACTTGTTTCTTCTCTCTAATGGAATACCTAGCAAGTGATTTTCTTACTTTTTCAAAATATAAAATTAAAATAAATTAAAAAGTCTTTGAATGATTTTTAAAAAAATGTTTAATTCTATGTCTGTAATATAAAGATATAGTTTGGCAACATCCAGAAACCTTGTCAGAATGTTCTCAGTTCTAAGGTCTGAGTCACTGTCAAGAATAAAAATATGAATTCCAGGTTTGATCTGTATGGGTATCACAGTATGGCTCCATGATCAAATTAGTGGATGATGGCAAAATAGACACTTCAGTTCATTCTGTATAGAATCAGATACATTCCTCAAGAGTCAGTAATACCATTTGTTTTAGGTGATAGCTCCCAAAGTTTCCCAAACATTTCACCTTCAACTGTTATCTCTTGAAAACATGCAATTTTTGTTTATGTTAAAGTGAATGAAGGGCCTAAAAAAATGTATTCTTTCCATAAACTATTTCATCAAATGTTACCTTAAAAACTGGCAATTTTCTTTTTAGCTAGAATATAGAGTATTTTTGAGAAGGTAATCCAGACTGAAGAAGCAGATAAGACAATCTGTGCAACCTGTACTTGGGAAGATAATTTTACTGCTTAGTAACCATCTGGGTTGCATGAAAGTTGAGCTAAATGGACATCAATATAGTTTTCTGAATTGTCACAAACTTTTATGAAAGAACAGACATCACAACGGTTGTAGGCTGATTATTTTACACCATTTCATTGTTTTTGTTCCTTCGTACAAAGTACACAGCATTTTCATGAGTCATTCATAGATTCCCTAGTTATTGAGCTTTATTTCTCAAATATATGAATGATTTTTGTAGCTACCAGTGTGTCAAGTATTGTATTTCTTCATTGTGTACATTTTGAAACATTTAACAATTTATTTACTTTCTTTGAATTTTTATTCTTGACTATCAAAGATCAGCTCTGGAGACATGCATATATTTGATTGTTAGCTGAATTTTAGACTCATATTCATTTGTGGGGCAATTGAAGGTATGCTTGTGTGTGTTCAGGGGGAGGTCTATGGATATGTTGGATTAAGGTCACATGCTGTGCTTTAGTTGATGTTTTCCTTTTTCTCCTATTTCAACATAATCTCGGAACATATTCTAATTTCTCCAAATATAAGAAGAAAACCTGGCCAAAAAAATCCTTTGGACTGGAAGAACTTTATTAGAAGAGATGGACTGACTAAGTTTCTATGAAAGCAACTATTTAATTGAACAGTTGCCTTCTCCCCTTAGCAAACACTTTCTGCTTGTCTCTAATTTTTAACTTGTTCCAGCAATTTTATGGCAGTCATTGAACTACAAGGCACTAATTCACTGAAGCATTTTATGTAATAATGCTAACTCTTGAAAATAAGCCTTTCTCTTAAAAAATTCTTTAATCTTTACCAAATTAACAAATATGAGAGTGGAAATACCACATGAAAGAGTTATAACAATTTATTGCCATTGGACACCTTTGTTAATAAATGCTGAGAGGAAAAATACTTTTATCCATAAGAGAAAATATAATTTAGTGTCATCAGGTTCTAATATAAGATTACAAATGAGGCATGCCTTTTTTCTGAGCCTTTAAAAACATTTTCTGGAGAGAAACTAACAGATATAATTTGCTTTGAATGTATGTGTAATGAAGTTTATGAAAGTAAAAGAAATCCAGGTATTTGTATACATGGACATTTCTATTCAGAAGTATGCTAGGTAATCAGTGGGCTAAAAATATGATAGAAGCCAAGGTAAGTAGAACAGTAGGAAGAGAGGTAAGAATCCAGTGGGTCCTAAATGTAGGTCATTGTAGTGCTAGAAATTAAGCCTTTTCTGAATAACATTTACTTTTTTAATATTTTTTATTGTTGATTCCTGCTACTTGGAAAAGAGGCAAAAGACAGTCTGTTTAAAAATGACAAAATCATCTCTTTCACTCAATACATCTCTTACATAAGAAGCAAAAAGAAAGAGGTACTTTTCTTTAAGCTGAGAGTTCTGGAGATTCTTTCCAAATATGATTTCAACAATAAGCAAGGACTGTCTTAGTCCTTTAAAGATAAAATTGGTATTGTCAAAAAATGTGCTGGCATTTTTTCTACTTGTTAAATGCCAAGAAAACACTAAACACTCTTTCACCATCCAAATTCTCACTGACTGCTATCTAAAGTAAGCAATAGACAAAAAATTTCCACTCTCATGGGGCCCTGTATGCTGGAGAAGATCCAAAAACAGCCACCAACTGTTCATGATTACACTTGTTACAAAATCGGCTATTTCAGACCTAGTGAAAATTTTGATTTCAACATTACCTTTTACATTGAACAATATCACTGAGAGGGTGCTCACAATAATTAAAGTAGGTTTCAACTGTACCCATGTTGCAGAGTATGTGAGAACTATATACCATAGGTCTTGCTGTATGTATTTGGTATAGGGAAAACAAACGAATGGTATGAGCTCTTGGAGGCCTTTTGGGAGTGGAGCAAAGGAAGGTGTAGATGATGCGTGAACACTTCAGAGCAGGGAGGCAACTTAGTTTAATCATTAAATGAATACCTTTAAAATCAGGCAGCCTGAATTCCAGCACTACCATATTTTAATGTATGATATTGTGCATGTTACCTATTTTCTCATAATCTCAACTTCTTCCCCTGTAAGATGGCCTTATAATAGTTACCTATCTCATAAGAATGTGATGAAAGTGAGGTTGTTTATGCTTGCACAGAAATGACTCTAAAATTGTCATCATCATTATTGAGACATCTAGAAGATTATTTTAAATGCTAGAGTCAAAAAGGGTAAATCTCATTTGTGTAGCCTCAGTTCATAGACTACCAGAAATATACTTTATTTTAGGTTCTTGACTTGAGTAAATACACCTTTCAGATGTAAATTGATTCCTAACTTTGAGTATCATAGTGGACTCCAGCTCAGTTGTTTCTGATAAGGAACTCTAGCGAACAAAAAAGAGGAATTTATTGATTCAACCCAAATGAGGATAAATAGAAAACAGGTACATGATTTATGAGTTATGTTCTATGTATTAATACATAGAATATGCTTTATGTTGGTCTAGCAAATATTTTGTTTTTTGAAACAAAATGATTGAAACCCGAAGGTGGCTCTTTTGATGATTTTTTTTTTTTTTTAGATTTTAGACTGAATCAGAAGATCTGGGAGTAGGCAGAACTTTTGGAACCTCTCAAACAATGCTACTTCATTAGGCAACGCTTTGCTTAAGTTCCAGATGTTAGATGGAAATACAGCAGAGGTAAGAAGGGGTGCAGAGTCTCTAGGTCCTTCCTCCTTTTTGAACCTCAATATGTTTCATGTTCCTCAGCTTTAGGCTTTGATATCTACAAATCGCACTCAAAAGTTTTACTTCTTATAAGAAAATAATGAAATAAGAATGATGATCATAGTTGAAATAGCTTTGACATTGTTCCTCTAGAAAAAGAAAAAAAACAAAAATGGGAAAAGAAAGACACTCTGCCCTTTTCTAACTTTAACATTTTCTATTTTCAAACTGTTCACTGTTTATTGGTTGCTTAAGCAGTTGTGTAAAATTAAGACAATTTGAATGTTCATATTCATATAAGACATATCCTCTTCTGTCTTATATCTCTTGAGTTTCAGAAAACACTTAAATCACAAAATCTTATTTGACAATTTTTTCTTCTCCCTATAAAATAACCTATTTTTTTGTTATGGAAATATACAAATTTATGGGAGAAAATTTCTAAAATAGACCTCATGTCAATATGCCTGATTGATCTGGGAAAACTCCATTCTATAATTCAGACATAGATTATGTTGATCAGTAGGCTACAATAATATAGAAGTAATGGAGGATGGCAGATCAGTGTTGCAGGGCTCTAAGGTCATTTAATTATTCAGGAGGACAATAGAGATATTGATCAACTTTAAACCTTGTTAAGTATCCATGTTAAAAAATTAAAGTTAGCTATTTAAATAATAGAAAGCGACACTACCCAATGTTTCTAGGTAGTTGTTGCTATGGAGTTGAGAGCACAATAAAGATACCCCCAGTTGAGTCGTGCTTGGGGATGTTAGAGTTCCATCCCCTCCAGATGCCACAAACATTTCAAGAAAAATTAAGATATATGTATATTGTGAAAAATGTAATGCCAATAAATTCAATAACTCAAAATACTCAGCTTACTGAAACTGATTCATGAAGAAAAAGATAATCTAAGAAAACCCTACATATCTATTAAAGAAGTGAAAAATGTAAAGAATAGAAAATATACAATTTCTGAATAAGTGGGTAGTTTGGAAGAATTAAAAACAGTAACAATCCAATAGATTGCATAAAAGGAAGAAATATAAGCAAAAAATAATAAATAAAAGACAAAAAATGATAGAAGGAAATTTATTAGAAATTAGATTACATAAGAAAAGAAATTAAATTATATAGTGCAGTATATATATATATATACACATATTTGTATATATAAAGGAATATAACTTAGAAATATTGAAAATACAGAAATAAGAAAAGATTTGCTAGCCAAATACTAATCAAAAGAAAGCTGGTATAGCAATATTAATATCAGGCAAAATAGAATTTAATTAATAGGAATGAATAGCAACCATTAATAGGAATGATGTCAGCACATAATGACAAAATAAAAATTTCACTAAAAGTATAAAACAATTTCACTTACATGAAATGACAACACAGTCTCAAAATATAGGAAACAAATATTTATTTTACTGCAAGGAAAAACATTTAAATCCACAATTATTGTAGAAGATTTTTATATACTTCTCTCATTAGGCAAAAATTAGTACAGGAACTGAAGATTTGAAAAATGCACTATCATACATGATGTAAGAGATATAGTAGAAAACCCAATTAGTAGAAAACTTATACTCTTTAACAGCACATGTGAATAATTTATAGTTATTTTCCAAATACTAGACCAAAAAGTTGTCTTAAGGAATTCAGGAGAATTGTTATCAAAACGTTCAATACCATAAAGTAAATTTGGAAAAATAAAATGAATGAAAAAGAATATCTAAACATGTCATTATCTCATCATCTAAATATAACTATTATTAATATCTGACATATCGATATTAGTATTTTTGTGCAATTTATGGCAGAGAATACTACATATTTCCAGAATCCATTCTCCTCTCTCTCATTTCCCTTTAGTAATAGACCACCACTCCTCTCCCAAGTTTTAAGTGGACACGTGGCTTCCCAGGTAAAGATTATTTTCAGCTCCCCTTGCATCTTTACTCCCATGTGAAATATGTGAGTTAGGTGATGAGCTAGCTTCAGCTGTAAAGTTGCAGATAATACCCTAGTTAGGGATCTGTGCACCCCTGAATGCAGTCTGTAACAGTGTAGGTGTGTGGTGTGTGTGTGTGTGTGTGTGTGTGTGTGTGTGTGTACATTTTTCTGAGGTGAGGGTCCATAACTTGCATCAGATCTGTGAACCTCTATTTTCAAAAATTAAAATTAAAAAAACTGTGCCCTAGTGGATCATGGAGCATCAAGATAGGAGAAATATTTGGGTTCCTGAAGGACTTCATGGGTTCTAGTTGACTGCATGTCTTGGTATATGTGGATGTTACATGAATGAAAAATAAGCCTCTATTTTGTTTGAATCATTGTGTTTTGGGGTTTCTTTGTTACAGCAGTTCAGTTTGTACCCTAAGAAATAGTGAATATTTAATTGATTTTATTCTAAATATAATCATAAAGCTATATTTTAGAATCTGATTTTAAAATTACTATAACATGAACCGTTCTCTACATTGTTATGTTGCATATGGTTCCATTATATAGAGGCCATAATTTAAAGATTTTCCTTTTGTTAGAAACAGGCTGCTTCTAATTTTTCTTGTGGTAAACATTGCTGAGTTTATAAACATTGCTGAGTTGCTAAATCATTTTTCACATTTGTGATTATTTATTTAGAATAAATATGTGGAAACAAAATGGCATTTTGATTTGTTTAAGGCCTGCTACTATTTACTTCATTTTATATTAATGTCACTAAAGTTTCTGTCACATAACTAGTTTTATCCCATACCATCAATTAGATGTGCTCTAATTTATGCCCCAATGCTTACCCCAATCCATCAGTTTATCTAAAAGTAACTTAAAACTGGCACAAGAATCCTAACTATACAGCACAATAATTTCCCTACCAACTCAGAAGAGTGAAATCACAACATTTTCTCTAAGAAATAAATTAATGTCATTTTCTTGATCCAACATGTTATATTATCTACTGTCCTTATTATTTTAGTGTTTTATATTTAAAGTTAAGATTCTCTTTTATCATGAAATTTCTTAGAAATATAATTAAGCTATTCTTTGCTAATGCAGAATATTTAGAAAAAAACATAAACACCCTTACAATTTTAGCCCCTTCTATGATTAATTGTTAAACATTAGCAGTAAGTTTGTTAAAATATATTTAGTTTATAAAAACATATCTACCTCAATTGCAGATTCAGTAAGACAAATCATGAGAAAATGTTCAAAAATAACTTGGAATTTCTTTTAAGTTTTCAAAAATAAGTATTTTTTTTCAATTTTTATTTTTAATTAAGAGGGTTCTACATCTTTTATCATATTTAGATAAAATGGGACCATAACAAGGGATGATTATTGCATTTTAATAATTATTAAAACATCAGTTCCTTATTTTAAATAAAGTACTATGTCTGAGGGATCTCTTTTCATTTTAATAAATTTAGAATATGGGTATGGGAAAAAGGAATTGGAAAATATTGACTCAAGGAGCACAATGGGAGAACAGAATTGCTCACTTTCTTCTTTACAGTCTTCAACAATAAATAGCTACTAGTGCCTTCATAACAAATTAAAAAAGATTAAAAATGACAGAAACTGTAGAGATTTTCTTGCAACAGTTTTTTTTTTTTTTTTTTTTGGCAAGCATGGAAAATGGGGCTTGTACTAAGATGTTTAATAATAATGAAATTAGTTAAAATTGAATCCTAAATTTAAAAATCTGGTCACTAGTTCTTTCATCAATCATTTACTCAAGGAATAATTAACAACTGTGCAAAGCATTGTTCTGTAGGAGAGACAATGTCCAGAAATAACTATAGTTTAGGGTAGAAATTATGAATGTCATATATAAGAGGAAGAGAACAGCCCACACTGAGGGGAAAAGAGAAGTGATGTTTGCAATACACTTTGAAAGACAGGGAGCTTTTAAATACCCCAGAAATTGAGAAGATGAACAGAATGTGCAAAAATATTTTTGTAAAAAGAGTGGGAACTACATGGGAACACTGAGTTACTCAGGTGAAATGTCTTTTAAAAAATATTTATTTATTTTATTTTATTTATTTTCTTATTTTTTTGGCTGTGTCGGGTCTTAGTTGTGGCATGTGGGATCTTCGTTGAGGCATGCAGGATCTTTCATGGCAGCACATGGGCTCCAGGGCACATGCGCTCTCTCACTGAGGTGTGCAAGCTCAGTAGTTGTGGCACGTGGGCTTAGTTGCTCTGTGACATGTGGGGTCTTAGTTCCTTGACCAAATATGGAACCCATGTCCCCTGCATTGGAAGGCAGATTCTTTACCACTGGACCACTAGGGAAGTCTCCAAGTGAAATGTCTTAATTCGCCATAGACTAGGTGGTTTATAAACAAGAGAAATTTATTTCTCATATATCTGAGGCTGGAAATCCAGGATCAGGGTGCCAGCACAGTTGGATTCTGGTGAGATCCCTCTTCTGATTTGCAGACTGCTGACTTCTGGTTATATTCTCATATGGAGGCAAGCAGAAAGAGGAAGCAAACTCTCTTGTGACTCTTATAAGGGCACTAAGCCCAATCATGTGGACTCTACCTTCATGACTTCATCTAATCTAATTACCTCCCAAAGGCTCCTCTTCCTAATACCATCACATCGGGCATAAGGTTTCAATATATGAATTAGGTGGGGCACAAATATTCAGTTCATGAGGGAAATGTGGTAGATGTGAGAGGAGCAGTGAGGAAAGAATTGGGGCAAAAAGTATTCAGCCAGATTATGGAGGGCTTGAATGTCATGTTAAGGATTCTGGCTAAGTTCTATGAGTGCTTTCAGAAATTCTACCCTATTACTGCTATTACCTGACATATTCTACTAAAAAACAACCCAAAATACATGAAAAGACATTGTATTCCTTTATTTTTATGTTTAGCAATTTTGCTTTCTAAATTATGGGAAACCAGTTGGACAAAGGTTGGTTTTAAGCACAATATCCAGAAAAATGATACGGATGAACTTATTTGCAAAGCAGAAATAGAGACACAGACATAGAGAACAAACGTATGGATACCAAAGGGGAAAGGGGTGGTGGGATGAACTGGGAGATTGGGATTGACGTATATACATTACTATGTATAAAATAGTTAACTAATGAGAACCTACTGTATAGCACAGGGAACTCAGTGCTCTGTGGTGACCTAAATGGGTAGGAAATCCAAAAAAGAGGGGAGATATGTATATGTATAGCTGATTCACTTTGCTGTATAGCAGAAACTAACACAACATTGTAAAGCAACAATCCTCCAACAAAAATTAATATAAATAAATAAATTAAATAACTATGAAACTGTATAACAAAATAAACACAATATCCACAATATGGAAAATAAGGCTGACAAATAATGGAGTTATGGTTTTAAAGTAAACGTGATTGAAGGAAAGATGGCAAAATAAGTAGGAGGAAGAGACTGAGCTGAAGACATTTATGGGAAATTTTTGACAGCTATGAAATATCAAATATTTTTTAACACATTATATGTTAAGATTTGTACAAGGTACTGATTGAGTTATTTAAAATTATTTTTTAATGTATGAGCTCCCTCATGTATATATTCCCCACTAAGGTAGTCAGTCTGAGGTAAAATTGGAAATTAGACAATCACTCAGCACCAAATGTCAGAAAGAGTGTGGTGGACTTCCCTGGTGGCTCAGTGGTTAAGAATCCGCCTACCAATGCAGGGACATGGGTTCAAGCCCTGGTCTGGAAAGATCCCACATGCCGTGGAACAACAAACAAATAAACAAATAAAATTAATTAATTAAAAAATAAAGTGTGGTGTTCAGTGTACTGACTTCGGGTTTCTGCCAGAGTTCTGGCACAAAGTTGTATGATTGTGGGAAGTCACTGAACCGTTCAGCTCTTCAGTTACATTATCCTTATACTTATCTTTATAACCTTATATAGGACAAAGACTACCTGTTATACCTCCCTCCTGGGTCATTGGTACTCTCCAACACAATAATGCAAGGGAAAATGAATTTAATCTCACTATTCTTGTTCCTCTAAGAATTTCATCTCTCCCTAATTACATATCTTGGGTTCTACTCCTTGATCCTACTGTCCTTTAGTTGACACAATCTTTTTGGAAAATATTTCCATTAAAATATTAAAGGCTGAGAAGTCCTGAAGTTCTGAGCATGTAAACTGTAATGGTGTAATTATAATCACCTTAACAGGATAAGTACTTTATCTTCTTGGCTTTAATCTCTCCACCTGTATTATTAAATGGTTTGCAAATTGATTGCACAGAAGAATCACCTGATGAGCTTTCAAAAGTATAAATTCCTGGGCCCAATCCCAGACCAATCAAATCAGAGCTATAGAAAACAATCATGGAAAGTAGGAATATTTAAAATGACTAATGAAAGGCTGCAGTTCTAGTTATAATTACAGACATAGATTTTGTCTATAAAACAGTAGAATTATACAGTGCCAGTTTTTAAAAGCTCTCTAGACTTTCTAGATACACTCTTTCACTTATTTTCTCTGATTCTCACTTAAGGTTGTTGTGCTTAACTTCAAATGGAAACTAAGCTGTTGCCTAGTACACATCATACACTCCACATAATATCTTTACTAAGAAGAATAATAATGATATTCATAGCAGTAATAATAAAAAGAAAAACAATAAACATATTTGATTAGTACAGTGTGGCTATTTTGGGGATAATAAGGTGCAATATAATATCAAATTAGTGGAGGAGCTTCAAGATGGTGGAAGAGTAAGACTTGGAGATCACCTTCCTCCCCAAAAATACATCAGAAATACATCTATATTTGGAACAACTCCTACAGAACACCTACTGAACGCTGGCAGAAGATCTCAGACCTCCCAAAAGGCAAGAAAAACTCCCAATGTACCTGGGTAGGGCAAAAGAAAAAAGAAAAGACAGAGACAAAAGAATAGGGAGGGGACCTGAAATAGTGGGAGGGAACTGTGAAGGAGGAAAGGTTTCTATACACTAAGAAGGCCTTTCGTGGGTGGAGACTGTGGGTGGTGGAGGGGGGAAGCTTCAGAGCCATAGAGGAGAGCCATAGAGGAGAGCACAGCCACAGGGGTGTGGAGGGCAAAGTGGAGAGATCCCCACACTCACCACCCCAAGAGGCTTGTCTGCTCACCCGCCGGGACAGGTGGGGGCTGGGAGCTGAGGCTCCGGATTCAGAGATCAGATCCCAGAGAGAGGACTGAGGTTGGCTGCCTGAACCCAGCCTGAAGGGGGCTAGTGCACCACAGCTAGCCGGGAGGGAATGCAGGAAAAAGTCTGGAGCTGCCGAAGAGGCAAGAGACTTTTGCTTGCCTCTTTGTTTCATGGTGCATGAGGAGAGGGGATTAAAAACACCACTTAAAGGTGATCCAGAAGCTGGTGTGAGCTGCGGCTATCAGCGCGGACCCCAGAGATGGGCATGAGATGCTAAGGCTGCTGCTGAAGCCACCAAGAAGCCTGTGTGCAGGCCCTGTGCAGCCCACCACTGCGAGGGTCCCGTGATCCAGGGACAAATTCCCCGAGAGAACACATGACACACCTCAGGCTGTTGCAACGTCACTGCGGGCTCTGCTGCTGCAGGCACACCCTGCACTCCATACCCCTCTCTCTCCCCAGCCTGAGTAAGCCAGAGCCCCCTAATCAGCTGCTCCTTTAACCGGTCCTGTCTGAGGGAAAAACAGATGCCCTCAGGCAACCTACACACAGAGGCAGGGCCAAATCCAAAGCTGAACCCCAGGAGCTGTGTGTACAAAGAAGAGAAAGGGAAATTTCTCCCATTAGCCTCAGCAGCAGCAGATTAAATGCACACAATCAACTTGATGTACCCTGCATCTGTGGACTACCTGAATAGATAACGAATCATTCCAAATTGAAGAGGTGGACGTTGGGAGCAATGATATATATATATATATTTCCCTTTTTCTCTTTTTCTGAGTGTGTATGTGTATGCTTCTGTGTTTGATTTTGCCTGTGTAACTTTGCTTTTACCATTTGTGCTAGGGTTATGTCTGTCTAGTTTTTTTTTTTTTCAGTATAGTTTTTAGTGATTGTTATCATTCATGCATTTGATTTTTTGGTTTGGTTGCTCTCTTCTTCCTTTCTTTCTTTTTTAATTTTATTATGTTTAATTTTTTTAATAAGTATTTTTTATTTTAATAACTTTATTTTATTTAATCATCTTCTTTCTTTCTTTCTTTTTTTCTCCCTTTTATTCTGAGCTATGTGGATGCCAGGCATCAGGGCTGTGCCTCTGAGGTTGGAGAGCCAAGTTCAGGACATTGGTCCACAACAGACCTCCCAGCTCCACATAATATAAAATGGGGAAAATCACCCAGAGATCTCCATCTCAACGCCAAGAGTGAGCCCCAATCTATGACCATGAAGCTACAGTGCTGGACACCCTATGCTAAACAACTAGCAAGAAAAGAACACAACCCCATCCATTAGCAGACAGGCTGCCTAAATTCATAATAAGGCCACAGACATCCCAAAACACATCACCAGACGTGGACCTGCCCACCAGAAAGAAAAGAGCCAGCCTCATCAATCAGAAAACAAGCACTCATCCCCTCCACCAGGAAGCCTAAAAAACCCACTGAACCAAACTTAATCACTAGGGGTGACACCAAAATCAATGAGAATTACGAACCTGCTGTCTGTGAAAAGGAGACCCCAAACACGGTAAGTTAAGCAAAATGAGAACACAAAGAAACACACAGCAGGTGAAGGAGCAAGGGAAAAACCCACCAGACCTAACAAATGAAGAGGAAATATGCAGTCTACCTGAAAAAGAATTCAGAATAATGATAGTAAAGATGATCCAATATCTTGGAAATAGATTGGAGAAAATACAAGAAACGTTTAAAAAGGACCTAGAAAAACAATAGAGCAAACAAACAGTGATGAACAACACAATAAACGAAATTAAAATTTCTCTAGAAGGGATCAATAGCATAATAACTGAGGCAGAACAACGGATAAGTGATCTGGAAGGTAAAACAGTGGAAATAACTACAGCAGAGCAGAATAAAGAAAAAGGAATGAAAATAATTGAGGACAGTCTCAGAGACTTCTGGGACAACATTAAATGCACCAACATTCAAATTAGAGGGGTACCAGAAGAAGAAGAGAAAAAGAAAGAGATTGAGAAAATATTTGAAGAGATTATCATTGAAAACTTCCCTAATATGGGAAAGGAAATATTTAGTCTAGTCCAGGAAGAACAGAGTCCCATACAGGATAAATTCAAGGAGAAAGGGCTTCCCTGGTGGCACAGTGGTTGAGAGCCCACCTGCCAATGCAGAGGACATGGGTTCATGCCCCAGACTGGGAGGATCCCACATGCCACGGAGTGGCTGGGCCCATGAGCCATGGCCACTGAACCTGCACGTCCGGAGCCTGTGCTCCGCAACGGGAGAGGCCACATCAGTGAGAGGCCCACGTACAGCAAAAAAAAAAAAAAAAAAAAAAAAAAAAAAAAAAAAAAATCAAGGAGAAACAAACCAAGACACCTATTAATTAAACTATCAAAAATTAAATACAAAGAAAAAATATTAAAAACAGCAAGGGGGAAAAAACAAACAAACAAATAACATACAAGGGAATCCCCATAAAGTTAACAGTTGATCTTTCAGCAGAAATTCTGCATGCCAGAAAGGAGTCACAGGATACATTTAAAGTGATGAAGGGGAAAGACCTACAACCAGGATGACTCTACCCAGCAAGGATCTCATTCAGATTTGAAGGAGAAATTAAAAACTTTACAGACAAGCAAAAGCTAAGAGAATTCAGCACCACCAAACCAGCTTTACAACAAATGCTAAAGGAATGTCTTTAGTCAGGAAACACAAGAGAAGGAAAAGACCTACAATAACAAACTCAAAACAATTAAGAAAATGGTAATAGGAACATACATATCGATAATTACCTTAAATGTAAATGCTCCAACCAAAAGACATAAACTGGCTGAATGGATACAAAACAAACAAACAAAAAAAGACCCGTATATATGCTGTCTACAAGAGACCCACTTCAGACCCAGGGACACATACAGACAGAAAGTGAGGGGAAGGAAAAAGATATTCCATGCAAATGGAAATCAAAGGAAAGCTGGAGTAACAATTCTCATTTCAGACAACGTAGACTTTAAAACAGACTATTTCAAGGGACAAAGAAGGACACTACATAATGATCAAGGGATAAATCCAAAAAGAAGATATAACAATTGTAAATATTTATGCACCCAATATAGGAGCACCCCAATACATAAGGCAAATACTAACAGCCATAAAAGGGGAAATTGACAGCAACACAATCATAGTAGGGGAATTTAACACCCCACTTTCACCAATGGACACATCATCCAAAATGAAAATGAATAAAAAACACAAGCTTTAAATGATACATTAAACAAATTGGACTTAATTTATATTTATAGGACATTCCATCCAAAAATAACAGAACACACATTCTTCTCAAGTGCTCATGGAACATTCTCCAGGATAGATCATATCTTGGGTCACAAAACAACCCTTGGTAAATTTAAGAAAATTGAAATCGTATCAAATATCTTTTCTGAGCACAGCGCTATGAGACTAGATATCAATTACAGGAAAAAAATCTGTAAAAAATACAAACACTTGGAGGCTAAACAATACACTACTTAATAACCAAGAGTTCACTAAAGAAATCAAAGAGGAAATCAAAACATACCTAGAAACAAATGAAAACACGATAACCTAAAACCTATGGGATGCAGCAAAAGCAGTTCTAAGAGGGAAGTATATAGCAATACAATCCTACCTTAAGAAACAAGGAACATCTCAAATAGACAACCTAACTTTACACCTAAAGCAATTAGAGAAAAAGGAGCAAAATAATCCCAAATTTAGCAGAAGGCAAGAAATCATAAAGATCAGATCAGAAATAAATGAAAACAAAATGAAGAAAATGATACCAAACATCAATAAAACTAAAAGCTGTTTCTTTGAGATGATAAACAAAATTGAGAAACCATTAGTCAGACTCATCAAGAAAAAAAGGGAGAAGACTCAAATCAATAGAAATATAAATGAAAAAGTAGAAGTAACAACTGACACTGCCGAAATACAAAGGATCATTAGAGATTACTATAAGCAACTATATGCCAATAAACTGGACAACCTGGAAGAAACGGACAAATTCTTAGAAATGTACAACCTTCTGAGACTGAACCAGGAAGAAATAGAAAATATGAACAGACCAATCACAAGCACTGAAATTGAAACTGTGATTAAAAGTCTTCCAACAAACAAAAGCCCAGGACCAGATGGCTTCACAGGCCAATTCTATCAAACATTTAGAGAAGAGGTAACACTTATCCTTCTCAAACTCTTCCAAAATGTTGCAGCGGGAGGAACACTCCCAAACTCGTACTCCGTGGCCACTATCATTGTGTTACCAAAACCAGATGAACATGTCACAAAGAAAGAAAACTACAGGTCAATATCACTGATGAACATAGATGCAAAAATCCTCAACCAAATACTAGCAAACAGAATCCAACAGCACATTGAAAGGATCATACACCATGATCAAGTGGGGTTTATCCCAAGAATGGAAGGATTCTTCAATATACACAAATCAATCAATGTGATACACCATATTAACAAATTGAAGGAGAAAAACCATATGATCATCTCAATAGATGCAGAGAAAGTTTTTGACAAAATTCAACACTGATTTGTGATAAAAACCCTCCAGAAAGTAGGCATAGAGGGAACTTACCTCAACATAATACAGGCAATATATGGCAAACCCACAGCAAACATCATCCTCAATGGTGAAAAACTGATTTCCACTAAGATCAGGAACAAGACGAGGTTGTGCACTCTTACCACTATTATTCAACATAGTTTTGGAAGTTGTAGCCACAGCAATCAGAGAAGAAAAAAAAATAAAATAAAAGGAAACCAAATCGGAAAAGAGAAGTAAAACTCACTTTTTGCAGATGACATGATACTATACATAGGGAATCCTAAAGATGCTACCAGAAAACTACTAGAGCTAATCAATGAATTTGGTAAAGTAACAGGATACAAAATTAATGCCCAGAAATCTCTGCATTCCTATACAAAAATGATGCAAAATCTGAAAGTGAAATTAAGAAAACAATCCCATTTACCATTGCAACAAAAAGAATAAAATATCTAGGAATAAACCTACCTAAGGAGACAAAAGACCTGTATGTAGAAAATTATGACACTTTTGAAAGAAATTAAAGATGATACAAATAGATGGAGAGATATACCATGTTCTTAGATTGGAAGAATCAACATTGTGAAAATGACTATACTACACAAAGCAATCTACTGATTCAGTGCAATCCCTATCAAACTACCACTGGCATTTTTCACAGAACTAGTACAAAAAAACTCACAATTTGTATGGAAACTCAAAAGACCCCGAATAGCCAAAGCAATCTTGAGAATGAAAAACAGAGCTGGAGGAATCAGGCTTCCTGACTTCAGACTATACTACAAAGCTACAGTAATCAAGACAGTATGGTACTGGCACAAAAACAGAAATATAGATCAGTGGAACAGGCTAGAAAGCCCAGAGTAAATCCACGCACATATGGTTACCTTATCTTTGATAAAGGAGGCAAGAATATACAGTGGAGAAATGACAGCATCTTCAGTAAGTGGTGCTGGGAAAACTGGACAGCTGCATGTAAAAGAATGAAATTAGAACACTCCCTAACACCATACACAAAAATAAACTCAAAATGTAATAAAGACCTAAATGTAAAGCCAGACACTATCAAATTCTTAGAGGAAAACATAGGCAGAACATTCTATGACATAAATCACAGCAAGATCCTTTTTGACCCACCTCCTAGAGAAATGGAAATAAAAACAAAAATAAACAAATGGGACCTAATGAAACTTAAAATCTTTTGCACAGAAAAGGAAACCATAAACAAGATGAAACAACTCTCAGAATGGGAGACAATATTTGCAAATGAAGCAGCTGACAAAGGATTAATCTGCAAAATTTACAAGCAGCCCATGCAGCTGAATATTTAAAAAAACAAACAACCCAATCCAAAAATGGGCAGAAGACCTAAGTAGACATCTCTCCCTAGAAGATATACAGATTACCAACAAGCACATGAAAGAATGCTCAACATCATTAATCATTACAGAAATACAAATCAAAACTACAATCAGATGTCATCTCACACCAGTCAGAATGGCCATCATCAAAAAATCTACAAAAAATAAATGCTGGAGAGGGTGTGGAGAAATGGGTACCCTCTTGCCCTGTTGGTGGGAATGTAAATTGATACAGCCACTATGGAGAACAGTATGGAGGTTCCTTAAAAAACTACAAATAGAACTACCATATGACCCAGTAATCCCAGTACTGGGCATATACCCCGAGAAAACCATAATTCAAAAAGACTCAGGTACCACAATGCTCATTGCAGCTCCATTTACAATAGCCAAAACATGGAAGCAACCGAAGTGTCCATCAACAGATGAATGGATAAAGAAGATGTGGCACATATATACAATGGAATATTACTCAGCCATAAAGAGAAACGAAATTGATTTATTTGTAGTGAGGTGGATGGACCTAGAGTCTGTCATACAGTGTGAAGTAAGTCAGAAAGAGAAAAACAAATACCATATGCTAACACATATATATGGAATCAAAAAAAAATGGTCATGAAGAACCTGGGGGCAAGACGGGAATAAAGACACAGGCCTACTAGAAAATGGACTTGAGGATACACGGAAGGGGAAGGGTAAGCTGGGACAAAGTGATAGAGTGACATGGACATATATACATTACTGAATGTCAAGTAGATAGCTAGTGGGAAGCAACTGCATAGCACAGGGAGATCAGCTCAATGCTTTGTGACCACCTAGAAGGGTGGGATATGGAGGGTTGGTGGGAGGGAGATGAAGAGGGAAGAGATGTGGGGATATATGTATATGTATAACTGGTTCAGTTTGTTACAAAGCAGATACTAGCACACCATTGTAAAGCAATTATACTCCAATGAAGATGTTAAAAAAATATATCATATTAGTTATATTATAACCCCCATTGACTGATAAAGCAGAATGGATGAACATATCAGACTTGACTTTACAGAGCCCAGTAGGCCTCAAAGTGTAATTCTGAGACTTTGATGGCTTTTACTTGTAATATGGAAATTTTAGCCTACCTATGCCTTAATTGTTATGTTTAATGTGTATGATATTGTTATATAATAAGAAATATATATTTGGTCTTCATCCCTGGTTCCTGGCACAGAGCATCAAAACCTTTGAATTTCTTTAGTGATGGGGTTAGAGGAAAGTTCTTTGTTATTCATAATAAGCCCCTTTCAACCATACCTGGCTTTAAGTTAATAAGGTGCCTCTTGGTGGGCCCCTAGATAGCTTCAGGATGGAGGCTGGATCTCAGAGGAACCAGCCATGTGAGTAGAGGATTAGAACTTTCAGCTCTTTCTACCTGACTTCCAGGAAGGCTAAATAGGCTGAAGATTGTGTTAATCCCCAGTGGCCAATGATTTACCCAGTCCATGAATTGATATCTCCATAAAAACCTAGACAGCAGGATTGGAGAACTTCCAGGCTGGTGAACGTGTTGAGGTGCAGGGAGAATGGTTCACCCAGAAAAGGCAGGGAAGCTCTGTGCCCCTTCCCCCATGCCTTACCCTCTATGTACATCTCTTCCGTTTGGCTGTTCATGAATTATATCCTTTGTAATAAACCGGTAATAGTAAATAAACTGTCTTTCTGAGTTTTGTAAGCCGTTCTAGCAAACTATGGAACCTGAGGAGGCAGTTGTGGGAACTCCTGGTTTATACTCATTTTGTCAGAAGTATAGGATGTCCAGGATTTGCAACTGACATCTGAAGTGGTGGTGGTGGGGTCAATCTTGTGGGATTGAATCTTTAACTTGTGGGGGTCTCTCCTAACTCCAGATAGTTAGGGTCAGAATTGAATTGAATTATAAGATACTCAGTGGTGTCTGGAAAGTTGTTGAATTGATTGATTTGGAAGAAAACCTCCACAGTTTGGGTGTCAAAAGTGCTGAGTAGGAAGTGATCTTAAGAGATATAAATAAAAAGACTTGAGATGATGGAAAATACAGAGCCCAAAATCATTATTTGGTGTCATAAAACACAAATTTAGCCTTTAGAGAATTCAGATTATTAAGAAAAACTTGCCCATTAGAAGACTCTGCAAACATAGCCAAAATGTATAGACATTAGTCCTGATACTCAATATTATTAAGTAGCAAAATATGGTTCATTTTTCTCCTTACTTCTAGATTTATTCAGAGGAAAAGTAGAGGACATGTTTAAAAAAATAATAAAGTTTAGCTCTAATTGGGGCTCTGGTCAGAATAACAAATTAGTTAATTTTTTCACTGATTTTGTTCATTTCAGATTTTAAAAAATCATTGTTTTGGTAAATGTGTTTTACTGGATATTTGTTAGTTAAAAGTGGTTGTGAGTTCATGGCTGAAATGAATGTTACAACACTTGGGGATTTTAATTTTAAAATTTCAGATAGGTTCCATAACTCCCTCAGGCAGGTTTTCTTGGTCTGAGTATAACATTAACAGGGCTATTATCAGAACATACTGATAATAAAGTAAAATCACTCAACTCATTAAAGGAAAAGTGCAGATGGCCATTACTAATGATGAGGACAGGGGACAATAATCATGAAAGCTCTGAAGCTTAAAAATAAGTATCAAAATGGCTGTAGTGTTAATTAGAGACATAGATTATATCCACATAAACAAAACTTCAGATAAAGAATAGAAACAAAACAAAATCATTGTTGATTGTTTTAACCATATCATTCCATCTGGGTAATTGACTGACTTTTGTAATTTTCTTGATAATTCCAAATTAGTGAGTTTGACTTAAGAATACCTACCACCTGGGACTTCCCTGGTGGGGCAGTGGTTAAGAGTCCGCCTGCTGATGCACGGGACACGGGTTCGTGCCCTGGTCCAGGAAGATCCCACATGCCGTGGAGTGCTAGGCCCGTGAGCCATGGCTGCTGAGCCTGTGCGTCCGGAGCCTGTGCTCCGCAACGGGAGAGGCCACAACAGTGAGAGGCCCGCGTACTGCAAAAAAAAAAAAAAAAACCTACCATCACTTTATAACTTACCTGTAAATAAAAAAAAAGAAAGAAAAAGAATATCTACCAGTTTCCTTTCTCACAGAGTTGGAGCTTAATTAGAATCCTTCAGAAGAATTAACAGAAAACTGCAAAGCTTTTTAACACAAAATTTTAGGTTAAAGCTTTTTCAGAAAAAGAAATTAAAGTAGGAGACCCATGATTTCTTAGCCATAACACTTTTACTAATATCTAGGTGAACTTATTAAAACAAAATAGAACAAAGGACAATAATAAAAACAATCCACATTATTTTCCCAATTAGGTAAATGTATATATCATTATTATTATTTTAAAAGTCATATTTGCCATTTCATATATATGTACAATGCTTCTGTCAGCATTGTCTGGACAAGGTAACCTAAATTCTCACTGCTTTAATGCATATTTGCACTGTCAGTTGGTGTTCTCACAGACCATGAAGTTGAACATTAGGCCCTAAAAATATCCAGATGCAAAGAAATAAACATGTTGAAACATTAGGGGCATGGGGGAAGTTTTTATTTTATAAATGTAATTAGAAACAAGTTAATTTTACCCCAAAAGGCACAAAACAGACTTAAAAATAAATAAAATTTTAAAAGAGCAAATTAAGGAGGAAATTCATTCCTCTTATTATTGAACTCTTTTTGAAAATAAAATATTCTACATCAGATCATTAATAGAAATATAGGTTTGGATGTGTCTGTTATGTAATATTATAGGTAGAGACTTTGCCCACCACCCATTTTAAAGCAAAATAGAGTTTTGCACTGAAAAATCATCAATAAAATGTCCAGAACCTGATCTTACATTTTGCTTTAAAATGCATAAATTCTATAAAAGAAAGGCAAAATGTCAGCAGGAAAAACAGTCATTAATGTCTTTACTGGTCTAAGTTTTCTTCTTTCTGGATGAGAACATACAAATCAGAGTCGTCCTCAATTTAAAAAAAAAAAAAAGGAAAAGAAAAAAAGAAAGTTTAAGAAATTCCAAACTTTCACTTCACCTATTGAATAGGGTTTAATTCCACTCTACCCTGGGTAGAAAAACAACATATTCAGGGAAATGCTTTTCTGAACTTCCCTTATCTACCTAAAGACAGATCCTCCAAAAGGAACTCAATTGTCATAAATTCCCTGCCAGGGTATTTCATCAAGCAGGGAAAATTGTCTCTTACCACAGAAGAGGAAACTAGAAGTTGACACCACACTCAGACAAACTTTGTCACAAACTATCATACCTCCCATCTATTCTTCTAATGGCCAATTCATCTTTCCTGAAACTCATTTACTCTCCCCTAGGTTGCCTACAGCCTCCTTCCCTTCCATTATTAAGAGGCTATATAAGCTCTCGAATCTCATCACTTTTCGGGGTATTCAGTTTTTTTTCCCATGCTGTCCCCGTGCACATAAATATTAAAAAATAATAAATTTGTATACCTTTTCTCCTGTTAACCTGCTTATTTTCACTTTATTTCATAGATCTGGCTATCAAACCTAGGTGGGTAGAGGGAAATTCTTTCCTCCTCTGCGTATACAAACTATTATCATTTCAAAATATTATTTTTTGTATTAAGTCCTAAAAATCCAATGTGTGGATTATACCTGTGAATGAAAAATATTTCCTGCCAAATCAGTAAACAAAGGATGTTGCTATGAAGCCATCACATTATAGCTGCCCGGACGAGTGAGCTCTGAGGAAACTCAGGATGGAGACAAATGGGCTTCCCCTGCCAAACCCTCAGCCACTACAGTCACCCCCAACTGTGCACCCTGAGGAAATTCAGGGTAGAGAAAATCAGGACACTGGCTCCAGATAGCTGAGGTGCATATCAAATGAATGATTTCAGTGAGCCCAGACTCTTGCATCTTTGCATACATGGAAAAGCACTAAATTTCTTAACTTGAGATATCCAATTTTCTTTAATTAACAGTAAGCTTTTGATGATCTAACTACCTGGTCTTTTTTGCAAAACTCCTATGTATCCTGTCTCCCCCACGCCCCCCTTGTCTCTTTGGAACAGTATCTCAGAGTTATCTGAGATGCTTCATCCTGGGCTTGAAGTCCTCAGAATGTCCACTGAATAAAACATAATTCTCAAGTTTTTGGTTGTATAATTTTTTAGCCAGCAGACCTATAGCACATCTCAATTTGGACTAGCCACATTTCAAGTCTCAATAACCACACGTGGCTATTGGCTACCATATTGAAGAGCACAGATCTAGAGCAATCTGCTTAAAATTCAGTGCTGTCCCATGATGCCTATGTGATATAGAGTCTTCACTAATGTTCAGTTTCCTCATCTATAAAATGAGAATAATAAAATTCATCAACTTGACATGAGGATTAAAGAAATTCTGTAGGTAAAGTACTTATCACACCACCTGGCAAAAAAAAAAAAAAAAGCTCTCAATAAATGTTAGATTTTTAAAAAATAATTCTATAGTCGTGTTTTGTTTTTCCAATCCCAATATAAGATTATAGCAGTACTCAACACTATTTTATGTATGTATGTATGTATTTATTTATAGTTGATTTATAGTATTAGTTTCAGGTGTACAACATAGTGACTCAAAATTTTTATAGATTATACTCTATTTATAATTATTATAAAATATTGGATATATTCCCTGTGATGTGCACTAAACCCTCATTTGTTTTATACAGAGTAGTATGTACCTCAATAAATGTTAGATTTTTGTAGTTATTGTTGTATTAAAAAGGAAGAGCTAATGATATAACTGAATGTGTTGTGAGGAGGTCAGAAATATTTTCTTACAAACTGAGGAAACCAAGTTTTGATTGCAGGTTAATCTTTAATCAAAGAACAGGGAATCCTCACACTCCATGTTAAAAATTATGCTTATAATATTAAGCCAATTTGGAATAAGCAAAAAAAAATCACTAATGTCTCCAATGGAAAATTTTTCATTGTTTAGAGCACACCTTCTGAGTTTTCTGAGTCTAGCAGTCTAGCATTTCATTGTCTCTGAGCTATTTTACAACTCTGAAAACTGTAGATAACTGATAGCATTGCAAAATAATTCTTGTTCTTAGACATGCAAATAAATTCTGTCTGGTGGAGGTTCAATTGACTCTTCCCCTCTATTCCCATGGGAAAAAGTCAGTTTTGCATCAATTTGTAAATTTCTTTTTTTTTTTAACATCTTTATTGGAGTATAATTGCTTTCCAATGGTGTGTTAGTTTCTGCTTTATAACAAAGTGAATCAGCTATACATATACATATATCCCCATATCTCCTACCTCCTGCGTCTTGCTCTCACCCTCCCTATCCCACCCCTCTAGGTGGTCACAAAGCACCGAGTTGATCTCCCTGTGCTATGTGGCTGCTTCCCACTAGCTATCTATTTTACATTTGTTTTTTCTACATTTCTTCACTAAGGAAAGTTTACTCCATATAAATTTGTGCTTTTTTGAATTTTCATTTGAACAAATTATAACATTTACCTGATTTCCTCATTAATAATTAGTTAAATAAAATGTTTAATATGTGTTCATTTTGTATCTTTATGAGAGTCTTGGTTATACCCCTTTTGGATAATTATCCTTTAACATAGTTATCTAGCATTATATTATCAGATTTATAAGAACGACCATGAGCTCTGTCTACAAATTTGCACTTGCCATCTACCTCTACAAGGATTAAATCATGTGCTGCTGCAGCTACTGTCTTTCAATAACCCCTGAAAGGAGTTCAGGGTGGAGAGCAGAAATGAGGCACTCTGTGTTCTGGGAAAAACTGGCAGAACAGGTCTTCGGATATTTTCAGGAGCTGATTTTATGAGCCCAATTCTTGTATCTCTTCATATCTAGAAAAGCACTAATATCCTTCATGGTGATGACTGCTCCTCGTGACTAGAAGAAACCTGCAAAAAAATGTGTGCTTGATCGTATGTACTCCCCCTTCACCATAATCACATATATACTGACCTTCCCGCCTACTTCTTTGGAGCAGTTTCTCAGAGCAATTTGAAATTCTGTCTCCCAGGCTATAGTCCTCATTTTGCTCCAAATAAAGCTTAACTCACAACTCTCATGTTGTGCACTTTTTTTTTTGTCAACAGCTGAATAAAAATTCCCTAAACTTTAAAGAATTAGGATTCCCTCTTTTCTATTCTTGATTTTGTTGTGATAATACATGGTTAGAATCTTTCTGTGAAAGGTTCTGCGACACAAATAGTGTATAAGCTTTGCCTTTGCAAACACCACAGAACAGGGGGAAATAAATAAATGATTATGAAACAAATTAGTGTTCTGACATAAGTGTGTACAAGTTGCTGGAAGTCATTAGCTGGCAGAAGTGATGGGTGGAGGTGTTCAGGAGATGCTTCACTTGAGGCAGAAGTATTTGAACTAAGATGGGAAGCTGAAAATGAAATCTTAGGGTGAAAAAAATGACAGCAAGTTCATTTTGGGCACATGGTGTGATGTATGTGAATCTTGTATTTCTTCTTTCTCCCTGATTTTATAGCTAAATTGATTAATTAAGAAAGTGCCTCCATAAGATTCTTTTGCTTTTATGGCCTAAATGCATAAATCTGGCAAGTTCATATAACCTTTTATAGCAATTCAAAACTATTAGGGCTATTTCTTCTGACTTACATCAGGCTGAATAAACATAGTCTGATCAAGTGGAAATTTGTTATGGTGTCTTTCTCTGCTTTTTAAAGTAATCAAAACAGAGTTCTTGAAGCCTGAGTGTCTCACCTGTGCTGCCTAATGGCTCATTTATTTTGTTTATCTTGCTTTTGGGAAAATCAGAGGTAGCTTGACATTTGCATTGTTAATAAATTGCTTGCAAATTACACTGGTAGTTCACTTGGTCTAGATCAGTGACTTATGTTTGAACAGGGTTATCTGACCATTGCTGTTATGATTACATATCTTCAAAGAGTCATGCTTTCTCATGTAAAACAAAGAATGTTGTCCACCATCTTGTTCTACAAGAATTGAGAAATTAGTCACCGTAGTCACTGACCTACTGCACACCCTAGAAAAGAATTCAGGAAAAAGATTAAGAATAAGACACTCTGTGCTCTGGGAAAACTAACAGATCAGGCCCTCAGAGAGTTAGATATATTCAGGAGAAATTTTTAGGTACCCAAAGTTTTGCATCTTCTCATACTTAGAAAAGCACTAAAATTATTAACTGAGATATCTGATCCTTGTGACTAGCAGTAATCTTTCAGTGAGATCTTGACTTTACTACATATAGTGTCTCCTCTCCTATCTCTTCAGTTTTTCAGAGCTATCTGAGAGGCTGCCTCCCAGGCTATAGTGCTCAGAAAGACAATAAATAAACTCAGTTCACAGCTCTTATACTGCAAGTTTTCTTTTCCAAGTTGACACATATAAGGGGTGTGGGTGTGTATGTATGTGTGTATATATATATATATATATATATATATATATATATATATATATATATATATGTACATATATATGTCCCTTATATATGACAGATCTTAGTATCCATCTTCATAATTTTCTTCTTCATTCTAAGTCCTTATGGTACCAGGTCTATAAAACATCTCATTTGCACATCTCATTGTTGGATTAGTCATTCTGTTTGGCTTCTGTATTCCAAAAACTGACATGCTGGTAGATATTATCATCTAACTGATTAACCAAGAAGGAAATCCAGGATACTATTTTAATCTATTCTGTCTCTTCTGTCTTATTCAATCAATCACCAAATTCAAAACTTGAATTTTGATTCAAATTTTCATCTGAATTAGTCTTCTTTATTCCCAAGGTCTGTGATCCAGTTTATCCCTTCATCATAATTCACATAGATTTTAATTTATTAACTCTTTCCCCTATCTGTAGTCTATCTCTTCTCTAACTATCCTGTAAACTCGTGCTTCCCAATTATTTTTACTTCATGGATCTTGTAGGAAAAGTAAATTTGTAAAGCATACTAGGATAAAATAATGGACTGCTCATTTGGTAGTGACTGGCTCAGGAGGCTTAATCCATCCTGAGGACTGAGTAGAATACATATTTCAAAAGACTTACAACCTTGAAGACACAACAGTGTACTGCTGTATGTTATTGGGAAGCTCTTTGGAGGGATTCAGTACAGGCGTCCTCAAGATGTACCATTTTGATATGTAGATCATTTTGAGCTAAAGGAAATCTAAATCTTGCAGGCTAAAGATAAACTACTGCCCCTCCCTTAACTACCTTGAAGAATTTAAATTTGAAACTTTTCCCAGAAAAAGAATTATTACCAAAGATAACTTTTATATACCATTGTGTATTGGCAATGGTAATTATACCATTAAGTATACACAAAACAATGGTATAGTTATCAAATATCTGCCCTTCTTGTCATCCTGTGAATGACTCTCCTGTCCTTGAAGCTCCAGGCTTCTAACCCATTCTTTAGCTCAGGATTGCATATATATCTCATTTTACTTTTCTGTCTTTGAACCTGTTATGTATTGTATTGGCCAAAAAGTTCATTCGTTTTTTCCCATAGGATGTTATGGAAAAACCTGAATGAAAATTTTGGCCAATCCAAATATGGGGTCTCTGAACTTCTCACGTGTGTGGGGTTCCCATACTTAGAAAATTAAATTCAATTTTCTCTGGTTGATATGTATCATGTCAATTTGATTATTAGACCAGGTGGAAGAACCTTTGAAAGGTAGAGAAAAATTCTTTCATCCCTACATCTACTATAAACTAACACCAAGTTAATTATTTAATTACATTTCTACTATATACATTTAAGAATACTACATTGATTCTCCATTGCTAGTGGGATAAAATTCAAATTTGTCATTTTATATTCAAGGCTTTTCACAATCAACTGAAATACATTTTCTAGCACTATTTTTCATTTGCGTCCTAGAAGAATGCTTTGAAACAATTATCTTGATCTTCTCTCTTTCCCATAAAACCTTCACAATTTCTTCTTTGCTCTGAATGCTCTCTATAATTCCAACTACATATCAGAAGATCTATCCCTGGGCAACAGAAAAGAAATGTCAACAACATCTTCATAATCTAAAATTGAGAAAAATATATAACTTCAAAACCAGATGCAAGATTTTTAAGTAATAAGACATGTTTAGATAAGAGAGTAAGTTAGTTGAGATAGAAAGAAATGGAAGAGAAAAACAAAACTATTAGGCATGAAAACCTAAGGAGAAACAATGTGAATAAAGATGTAGTAAGCATTAATAACCAATTATTCAATACTCAATGTGACAGTGACTCTTCTAAGTGGCACACATCTAAGTTAATCTTTATAATAACCTTATTAAGTAAATACTATCATTACTGTCATGATATGCATGAGAAAAATAAAGCCCAGAGATTAAGTAAGCTGGTGAAAAGAAACAAAGTATAGGTCATTGAAAACTGTCATAAAGAAACATTTAAAAATAGTGGAAGAGAATAAAAAGATTAAAATGATTGATATAAGTAGAAAACTGTGAAGGGCCTGAGATTTTAACATTCTTGCAAGTTAACAATTTGGTTGTCCTGTCAGTTTTGTGGATGCTTGCAGAAGGCACAAGATTCCTCATTCAGAGACAAAGGACATAATTACTTACAGCCTAGCAAGCAGTATGAGCTTTATATTTCTCTTACTTTGACCCAGAAGTCCCTGGAGTGGTTTAGGAGCATGTTGTAAATGCTTTGGGTTTGCAGAACATCTGAAGAATCTTGAATTTAAGTAATCCCAATCTTTTAAAATGGAAACTGCTTGCTCAAGAGGGAGACATTATTCTTACTAGACTAGACAGAAAGCAAATCTGTACAAAAGGAAATTTAATTCCTCTGCTCATAATACATGCAGAAATATGAGAGATCCTTGGAGAATTGACTCTCAGTAGTAAAAGAATGTTTACTGTGGATGATGAAGGTTATACATTATACTCAATAGTATTACAGAGGGAGAGAAACAACAAATGAGACAGAAAAAATATTAAAATATATAAAGTAAGAAAGCCTTCCTTTAAAAAAATCATAGACTCAAGGGAGATCCAAAGTTGCAACAATTATAGGACAAATTGAAAACATTGCTAAACAAAAAACTAAGATTCTTTATTGGGCCTTTAAGCAGAAAAGCAGGTTGACTTCAGGGAGAAAAATCACACTAGCATCTACCTAACTCACGGAAACCTCATAAAGCCAGAGGGTACTAAAGTAATATCCACAAAAGCAGAATTAAAAATTATGGGCAAAATATTTATATCCTGCAATTAAAAACTATACATATAAAGACCTATCCTTCTCAAACGCTTCCAAAAGATTGAAGAGGAGGGAAGACTCCCAAAGTTATTCTATGAAACCACCATCACCATGACACCAAAACCAGACAAAGACACTACCAAAAAAAATAAATTACAGGCCGATAACTTTGATGAATATTGATGCAAAAATTCTCAACAAAATATTAGCAAACTGAATCCAATAACACATAAAGAGAATCATACACCATGATCAACTTGGGTTTATTCCAGGGTTGCAAGGATGGCTCAACATATACAACTCAATCAATGTGATACACCACATCAACAAAAGAAAAGACAAAACCATAAGATGACCTCAATAGATGCAGAAAAGGCATTTCATAAAATTCAACATCCATTTATGATAAAAACCCTTGCCAAAGTAGGTGTAGAGAGAACATATCTCAACATAATAAAAACAATTTATGACAAATACACAGCCAACATAATACTCAATGATGAAAAGCTGAAAGCATTCATGCTAAATTCTAGAAGAAGATAAGGATGCCCACTCTCACCAATTCTATTCAACATAGTATTGTAAGTCTTAGCCACAGGAATCAGACACGAAAAAGAAATAAATGGTATTCAAATCAGAAGGGAAAAAGCACAATTGTCATTATATTTAAGTGATATGATACTCTATATAGAGAAACAAAGATTCCACATAAAAACTATTAGAACTAATAAATGAATTCAGCAAGGTAGCAAGATACAAGATTCATATACAGAAATATGTTGCATTTCTTTACACTAAAAAAAATTATCATAAAGAGAATGTAATAAAACAATCCTGTTTAAAATCATATTAAAACTACCTAGGAATAGACATAACCAAGGAGGTAAAAAACTTCTATGCTGAGAACTATTAAACACTGATAAAGGAAATCAAAGATAATTCAAGAAAATGGAAAGATATTCCATGTTCTTGGATCAGAAGAATTAATGTAGTTTAAAAGACCATACTAAACAAGCAATCTACATATTTAATGTGATCCCTATCAAACCACCCATGACATTTTTCACAGAACTAGAACAAATAATCCTAAAATTTACAAGGAACCACAAAAGACCCAGAACTACGAAAACAATCCTGAGTAAAATGAACAAAGGTGGAAGCATAACCCTACCAGACTTCAGACAATACTACAAAGCTACCATAATCAAAATAGGGTAGTATTTACACAAAACAGAGATATAGATCAGTGGAGTGGAATAGAGAGTCCAAAAATAAACCCACACACCTTCAATCAACATTTGACAAAGGGGTTAAGACTATAACAAAGAAAAGAGAGTCTCTTCAGCAGGTGGTTTTGGGAAAGCTGAACAGCTGTAGGTAAATTAAAGAATTTAGAATATTCCCTCCACACTGTACACAAAAATAAACTGAAAATGACTTAAAGACTTAAATATAAGACATGATACCATAAAACTCCTAGAAGAGAACAAAGGCAAAACATTCTCTGACAGAAATCTTTGCAAGGGACTTCCCTGGTGGTGCAGTGGTTAAGAATCTGCCTGCCAATGCAGGAGACATGGGTTTAAGCTCTGGTCCAGGAAGATCTGACATGCTGTGGAACCACTAAGACCATGCTCCACAACTACTGAGCCTGCACTCTAGAGCCTGCAAGCCACAACTACTGAGCCCACATGCCACAACTACTGAAGCCTGTGTGCCTAGAGCCTGTGCTCTGCAACAAGAAAAGCCACCACAGTGAGAAGCCTGTGCACCCCAACAAAGAGTAGACCCTGCTGGCTGCAACTAGAGAAAACCCGTGCACAGTAATGAAGACACAACACAGTCAAAAATAAATAAATAAATAACAGAAATTCTAGCAATATTTTTTTAGGTCAGTCTCCCAAGGCAATAGAAATAAAAGAGAAAAAAGGGGGGGACCTAATCAAACTTATAAGTTCTTGCACAACAAGGGAAACCATAAACAAAATGAAAAGACAACTTAAGGACTGGGAGAAAATATTTGCAAATGATATGACCATTAAGGGCTTAATTTCCAAAATATACAAACAGCACATACAACTCAACATTAAGAAACAAGAACAACAAAAGAACAATAAAAAATAATGGGTAGAACACCTAAAAAGATATTTCTCCAAAGATGACAGATGGACAACTGACACATGACAAGATGCTCAACATCGCTAATTATTAGATAAATGAAATGAAAACTACAATGAGGTATTACATATTATGAATAATAATATTGTGGCTATGATGGAGATTCTTTATTCTTAGGAGATACACTAAAGTATTTAGGATGAAGCATCATTATGCCTATAAATAAATAAATAAATAAATAAATAAATAAATAAAGATAGAACAAAAAATATGGATAAAGCAAAGTGATAGCATATTATTTGTGAATCTAAGTGAAGACTACATGACTGTTCAATGGTCTATTATTTTTTTAAAAAAATCAAGCAAAGTAAAGATTAAATGAAAAGGAAAATATACCAGGCAAACACAAAGAAAAACATCAGAGAGGTTGACTTCAAGACAAAGCATAATCAGCAAGATAAAGGGTTCCAAGGAAGCTCTGCCATCAATCTTAATGTACCACAGCATAGCATAACATTCATAAAGCAAATGCTGCAGGAAATAGAAAGAAATACAATAATACAACAAATGAAGTGGTCAAAAAATACTCAGGAGTATAGAAAGAAAATAAATTATGAATTAAGTACCTTTAATAAACATACCAAATTTACACCCTGAATTCAGAGAGTAAAGCTTCTTGGAAACTGCATTTGCAAAATTTGAAGAAATATTAGTCCTCAATATCAATAAATTCCAATACTAAAAATAGTACAGACCATAAATGAATAAAAATAGAAATAAACATCAAAAATAGGAACCTAAAAGTTAGGAAGACAAAATAACACATGAAAAACCTCTCTGTTAAACAACTTTTGTTTCAGCAGAGATACAAAACAGAAATTTAGAAATACCTAGAAAATAAGGATAGAGAAAACACTGGGTATCATATTTTATGGTATATCACTAAATATCTGTTCAGAGAAAAATAAAACCATTAGCATACACATTACTAAAATATAATATCTCTTGCAAGCATACAAGAGAGTTGACTAAAATTCATTTATAAACCATGAGAAAATTCAGAAACAAGGTCAGTTACAAAAATAACATACAAAAATTTACAAGTTTTTCTATTTACAAACAGTAACCTATTAGGAAACAAAAAATATACTGTTTTAAATAAAGCCAAACAACATAAAATAAATAAGAATAGGTTTAATAAGGAATGTGTAGAACCTCTATGAAGAAAACATAATTTATTATTTTACTGAGTGGAGGTATGGAGTATATAGAAAAACATTTCTTGTTCTTGAATACGAAGACTTCACATTGTACTGATGTTGATTCCTTGTCTATTAACCTGTGAATTCAATGTTTCTCAACATGACAAGAGGGGTCACATTTCACTTTACATGTTTCTGTTTTGCCTTGAATATTTACAGATAAATGAATAGTTACTATACTTCCAAATGAAGAATAAAAAGTAAAACAAAATGAAAACAATGGAATCTTGAAGGACTTTTTAGGTGTGAACAAATGTCATAGCTAATAACTAATGCTTATGAAGTGTTTACCATGTTCCAAATTCTGTTCTAGGTGCCTTAAATGGATGAATTTATGTAATGCAGAGGCATTACCAGTTTTCATATGGTAAATCACAAACTATGAGAATGATTATTATACCAAATACTCATACCACTCTACCCTTATCATTTTTATGAGTTAGAAGTATTAGATAGAACCTTACATACAAAATATGCTCATAAACTGTCATTGTGTTAACAAGTAACACAGGCATTTTAAGTCAATTATACTTCAAGAACAACCAAATACACTCATAGAAAAAAAGATCAGATTTGTGTTTACTGAAAGTGGAGAGGGGGTGGGAGTAGGGGGAATTGGATGAAGACATTCAAAAGGTACAAACATCTAGTTATAGGACAAATAAGTACTAAGGATGTAATGTACAGCATAATTAATATAATTAAGTTTGCTGAGTGTTATATATGAAAGTTCTTAAGAGAGTAAATCCTAAGAATTCTCATCACAAGGAAAAAAAATTTTTTCAATTTCTTTAATTTTGTATCTATGTGAGATAATGGATGCTTGCTAAGTTTAAAGTGGTAATCATTTCATGACGTATCTAAGTCAAATCACAATGTTGTACACCTTAAACTTATACAGTGCTATATGTCAATTATATCTCAATAAAACTGGAGGAAAAAATTAAATAATTAATCAAAAACTTTAGCATTTCAGGTTAAATTAATTAAATCTTAATGTTTTTTGTTTGTTTTAGATTCTTGTATGAAATTTAAATAGGAAACACTTTTAGGTAACATCCATGCACAGTCATGGATAGTTATTGTCCAAAAGAGGGTAAGAGCCAAGTTATAAAAGATACCTCTAGTGGTCATGAGGATAAAGAATGTGGAGCCTGGGGAGGACTGATAGTAGAGATGAGAAGGAAACAAATGAAAATGTCATTACTTCAGTCTTGCTGTTGTAATCTAGTATTCCCATAGGTAATTAGAATAAACAATTATTTAATTTGAAGTCAACATCTAAAAATACATTGAAGAGATTGGATGCAAGTGTTTTTTTATTTCTCAGAAACAATCTTGATCAGTGGAAAGACTTAGGGGTTGGTTGGAAATACTGAAAACTGGTTTCTAATCCTAGGCCCATCTCTGAGGAACCTTGAACAAATTATTCTCTGCATGCTTCCTTCTTAATCAAACATGAGGGAATTTACTCTGCAGATATGTGAAACCATGAGAATTTACCTACAGAGTAATTTTGCAATATTGAATGAATAAAAATAAAACCTAATGCCTTCCTCGCATACAGTTCAGTCACAATGTCAATTTTAAATGGCCATTTGATTTGATCTGTCATGGACCATTTTCTATATCCTTTTCTACATTTATATTTACATTTGAGAGAATAAAATTGAAAGTGGCAACTTAAAATAAATTATTTGAAGTAAATATTTTGTGGGGTTTGGCTATATTATCATCTCATATTTCAACTTTAATTTACTGCAATTAGAAATGTTTATCTCTTTCCTCATTTTTTTTGCCAAAACATTTTTTAGGACTCAGAAACAAATTATGTACTTTAGGGGAATGGTGTAAAATTTATGAACTAATTTCTATGGTACCAGTTGAAGTCCATGGGTAAGAGGCCATTCAAGAATTAAAATAGGGGGAGACCTTCAAGATGGCAGAAGAGTAAGATGTGGAGATCACCTTCCTCTCCACAAATACATCAGAAATACATCTATATGTGGAACAACTCCTACAGAAAACATACTGAACACTGGTAAAAGACCTCAGACCTCCCAAAAGGAAAGAAACTCCCCACGTACCTGGGTAGGGAAAAAGAAAAAAACAGAGGCAAAAGAATAGGGATGGGACCTGCACCAGTGGGAGGGAACTGTGAAGGAGGAAAAGTTTCCACACACTAAGAAGCCCCTTCACTGGCAGAGACAGGGGCGTGGCAGGGGGATTAGCTTCAGAGCCACGGAGGAGAGCACAGCAACAGGAGCGCAGAGAGGAAAGTGAAGAGATTCCCACACAGAGAATTGGTGGTGACCAACACTAACCATCTGGAGAGGGTTCTTTGCTCACCCGCCAGGGCGAGTGGGGGCTGGGAGCTGAGGCTCGGGCTTCGGAGGTCAGAACTCAAGGAGAGGACTGGGGTTGACTGTGTGAACACAGCCTGAAGGGGGTTAGTGTGTCACAGCTGGCCAGGAGGGATTCCGGGAAAAAGTTTGGAATGGACGAAGAGGGAAGAGACATTTTCTTGCCCTTTGTTTCACAGTGCATGAGGAGAGGGAATTCAGAGCACCACCTAAATGAGTTCCAGAGATGGGCGTGAGCTTCAGCTATCAGCAAGGACCACAAAGATGGGTATGAGATGCTAAGGCTGCTCTTGCAGCCACCAAGAAACCTGTGTGCAAGCACAGGTCACTATCCACACATCCCCTCCTGGGAGCCTGTACAGCCCACCACTGCCAGGGTCCTGTGATCCAGGGACAACTCCCAGGAGAACACATGACACCCCTCAGGCTGCTGAAATGTCATGACAGCCTCTGCCACCACAGGCTCCTGCCGCATTCCATATCCTTCCCTCCCCCTGGGCCTGAGTGAGCCATAGCCCCCTAATCAGATGCTACTTTAACCCCGTCCTGTCTGGGCTGGGAACAGACGCCCTCAGGTGACCTCCAGGCAAAGGGGGGCCAAATCCAAACCAGAACCAAAGGAGCTGTGCAAAGAAAGATGAAAAAGGGAAATATCTCCTAGCAATTTCAGAAAGAGAAGATTAAATCTCCACAATCAACTTGATAGACCCTACATCTGTGGAATACATGAATAGACAATGAATCATCCCAAATGGAGGTAGTGGACATTGGGAGCAACAATATATATATATTTTTCCTTTTTCTCTTTTTCAGTGTGTAAGTGTATGTTTCTGTGTGTGATTTTGGCTGTATAGATTAGCTTTTACCATTGGTCCTAAAGTTCTGTCTGCCGTTTTTTTTTTTATTATTATATTCTTTACCACTTGTTATCATTGGTGGATTTGTTTTCTGGTTTGGTTGTTCTCTTCTTTCTTTCATTCTTCCCTTTTGTTAAAATTATCTTTAAAGATTTTTATTTTTAATAATTATTTTTTATTTTTCATTTAAATAACTGTTTTTTTTATTTTTAAAATTTCTTTCTTTCTTTTTTCTCACTTTTATTCTGAGCTGTGTGGATAACAGGGCCTTGGTGCTCCGGTCAGGTGTCAAGCCTGTGCCTCTGAGGTGGGAGAGCTGAGTTCTGGACATTACTCCACCAGAGACCTCCCAGTTCCACATAATATCAAATGGAGAAAATCTCCCAGAGATCTCCATCTCAATGCCAAGACACAGCTCCAATCAATGACCATCAAGCTACAGTGCTGGACACCCATGACAAACAACTAGCAAAAGAGGAACACAACCACACCCATTAGCAGAGAGGCTACCTAATATCATAATAAGGTCACAGACACCCCCAAAACACCACTGGACATGGTTCTGCCCACCAGAAAGACAAGATCCAGCCTCATGCACCAGAACACAGGCACTAGTCCCTCCACCAGGAAGCCTACACAACCCACTGAATGAAACTTAGCCACTGGGGGCAGATGCCAAAAACAACAGGAACTAAAACCCAGCAGCCTGTGAAAAGGAGACCCCAAACATAGTAAGTTAAGCAAAATGAGAAGGCAGAGAAACAAACAGCAGATGAAGGAGCAAGGTAAAAACCCAACAGAACAAACAAATGAAGAGGAAGTAGGCAGTGTACCTGAAAAAGAATTCAGACTAATGATAGTAAAGATGATCCAAAATCTTGGAAATAGAATGGGGAAAATACAAGAAATGTTGAACAAACACCTAGAAGAACTAAGGAGCACACAACTATGATGAACAACACAATAAATGAAATTTAAAATTCTGTAGAAGGAATCAATAGCAGAATAACTGTGGCAGAAGAATGGATAAGTGACCTCGAAGATAAAATAGTGGAAATAACTACTGCAGAACAGAATAAAGAAAAAAGAATGAAAAGAATTGAGGACAGTCTCAGAGACTTCTGGGACAACATTAAATGAACCAGCATTCGAATTTTAGGGGTACCAGAAGACGAAGAGAAAAAGAAAGGGATTGAGAAAATATTTGAAGAGATTATATTTGAAAACTTCCCTAATATGGGAAAGAAAATAGTTAGTCAAGTCCAGGAAGCACAGAGAGTCCCATACAGGATAAATACAAGGAGAAACACACAAAGACACATATTAATTAAATTAGCAAAAATTAAATAAAAAGAAAAAATATTAAAAGCACTAAGGGAAAAGCAACAAATAACATACAAGAAAATCCCCATAAGGTTAACAGCTGATCTTTCAGCAGAAACATTGCAAGCTAGAAGGGAGTGGCAGGACATATTTAAAGTGATGAAAGGAAAAAACATACAACCAAGATGACTTTACCCAGCAAGGATCTCACTCAGATTCAACAGAGAAGTTAAAATATATACAGACGAGAAAAAGTTAAGAGAATTCAGCATCTCCAAAACAGCATTACAACAAATGCTAAAGGAACTTCTCTAGGAGGAAACACAACAGAAGGAAAAGAAAAGAGCTACAATAACAAACCAAAAACAATTAAGAAAATGGTAATAGGAACATACATATCAAAAACCACCTTAAATCTTAATGGATTAAATGTTCCAACCAAAAGACATAGACTGGCTGAATGGATAAAAAACGAGACCAGTATTTATGCTGTCTAGAAGAGACCCACTTTAGACCTAGGGACAAATACAGACTGAATGTGAGTGGATGGAAAATAATATACCAAGCAAATGGAAATCAAAAGAAATCTGGAACAACAATTCTTACATCATACAAAATGGACTTTAAATGAAAGACTATTACAAGAGACAAAGAAAGACACTACATAATGATCAAAAGATCAACCCAAGAAGAAGATATAATAATTGTAAATATTTATGCACCAAACATAGGAACACCTCAAAACATAAGGCAAATGCTAACAGCTATAAAAGGGGAAATCGACAGTAACACAATCATAGTAGGGGATTTAACACCCCACTTTCGCCAATGGATACATCATCCAAAATGAAAATAAAAAAGGAAAGACAAGCTTTAAATTATATATTAAACAAGATGGGCTTAATTGATATTTATAAGGCATTCTATCAAAAACAGAATACACTTGATTCTCAAGTTCTCATGGAACATTGTCCAGGATCTTGGCTCACAAATCAAGCCTTGGTAAATTTAAGAAAACTGAAATAGTATCAAGTATCTTTTCTGACCACAATGCAATGAAACTAGATACGAATTACATGAAAAAATCTGTAAAAAGTACAAACACATGGAGGCTAAACAATACACTACTTAATAACCAAGAGATCACTGAAGAATTCAAAGAGGAAATAAAAAAATACCTAAAAACAAATGACAATGAAAACACGATGATCAAAACCTATGAGATGCAGCAAAAACAGTTCTAAGAGGGAAGTATATAGCAATACAATCCTACCTCAAGAAAAAAGAAACATCTAAAAGAAACAACCTAACCTTACAAATAAAGCAATTATAGAAAGATAAACAAAAAAAGCCAAAGTGAGCAGAGGAAAGAAATCATAAAGGTAAGATCAGAAATAAATTAAAAAGAAATGAAGGAAACAATAGCAACCATCAATAAAAGTAAAAGCTGGTTCTTTGAGAAGATAAACAAAATTGATAAACCACTAGCCAGACTCATCAAGAATAAAAGGGAGAAGACTCAAATCAATAGAATTAGAAATGAAATAGGAGAAGTAACAACAGACACTGCAGAAATACAAAGGATCATTAGAGATTACTACAAGCAACTCTATGCCAATAAAATGGGCAACCTGGAAGAAATGGACCAATTTTTAGAAAAGCACAACCTTCTGAAACTGAACAAGGAAGAAATAGAAACTATAAACAGACCAATCACAAGCACTGAAATTGAAACTGTGATTAAAAATCTTCCAACAAACAAAAGCCCAGGACCAGATGGCTTCACAGGTGAATTCTATCAAACATTTAGAGAAGAGCTAACACTTAACTTTCTCAAACTCTTCCAAAATATAGCAGAGGGAGGAAGAATGCCAAACTCATTCTATGAGGCCAACATCACCCTGATACCAAAACCATACAAAGATGTCAGAAAGAAAGAAAACTACAGGCCAATATCACTGATGAAAGTAGATGCAAAACTCCTCAACCAAATACTAGGAAACAGAATCCAACAGCACATTAAAAGGATCATACACCATGAAAAAGTGAGGTTTATCCCTGGAATGCTAGGATTCTTCAATATATGCAAATCAATCAATGTGATGCACCATGTCAACAAACTGAAGAATAAAAACCATATGTTCATCTCAATAGATGCAGTAAAAGCTTTTGACAAAATTCAATAACGATTTATGATAAAGACCCTCCAGAAAGTAGGCATAGAGGGAACTTATCTCAACCTAATAAAGGCCAACATCATTCTCAATGATGAAAAACTAAAACCATTTCCAATAAGATCAGGAAAAGACAATGTTGCCAATCTCACCACTATTATTCAACATAGTTTTAGAAGTTTTAGCCACAGAAATCAGAGAAGGAAAAAATATAAAAGGAATCCAAATCAGAAAAGAAGAAGTAAAGCTGTCACTGTTTGCAGATGACATGACACTGCACATAGAGAATCCTAAAGATGCTATCAGAAAACTGCTAGGTCTAATCAATGAATTTGGTAAAGTAGCAGGATACAAAATTAAATGCACAGAAATCTCTGGCATTCCTATACACTAATGATGAAGAATCTGAAAATGAAATCAAGAAAACACTCTCATTTACCATTGCAAAAAAAAAGAATAAAATACCTAAGAATAAACCTAGCTAAGGAGAAAAAAGAGCTGTGCAGAAAACTAAAATATGTTGATGAAAGAAATTAAAGATGATACAAACAAATGGAGAGATATACCATGTTTTTGGATTGGAAGAATCAACATTATGAAAATGACTATACTACCCAAAGTAATCTACAGATTCAATGCAATCCCTGGCATTTTACTACTGGCCTTTTTCACAGAACTAGAACAAAAAAGTTCAGTATTGTGTGGAAACACAAAAGACCCCTAAGAGACAAAGCAATCTTGAAAAAAATAAAAATGGAGCTGGAGCAATCAGGCTTCCTGACTTCAGACTGTACTACAAAGATACAGTAATCAATAAAGAATGGTACTGGCACAAAAACAGAAATATAGCTGAATGGAACAGGATAGAGAGCCCAGAGATAAACACACACAAAACTATATCACCTTAGTTTTGATAAAGGTGGCAGGAATATACAGTCAAGACAAGACAGCCTCTTCAATAAGTGGTGCTGGGAGAACTGGACAGCTACATGTAAAAGAATGATATTAGAACACTCCCTAACAACATACACAAAAATAAACTCAAAATGGATTAAAGTCCTAAATGTAAGGCCAGACACTATAAAACTGTTAGGAGAAAACATAGGCAGAATGCCCTATGACATCAATCACAACAAAATCCTTTCTGACTCACCTCCTAGAGAAATGGAAATAAAAACAAAAATAGAAAAATGGGACTTAATGAAACTTAAAAGCTTTTGCACAGCAAAGGAAACCATAAACAAGCTGAAGAGACAGCCCTCAGAATGGGAGAAAGTAATTGCAAATGAAACAACTGCCAAAGGATAAATCTCCAAAATATACAAGCAGCTCATGCAGCGCAATAAGAAAAGAAACAAACAACCCAATCCAAAAATCGGCAGAAGATCTAAGTGGACATTTCTCCAAAGAAGATATACAGGTTTCCAACAAACACATGAAAAAATGTTCAACATCAGTAATCATTAGAGAAAGTCAAATCAAAACTACAATGAGGTATCACCTCACACCAGTCAGAATGGCTATCAACAAAAAATCTACAAAAAATAAATGCTGGAGAGAGTGTGGAGAAGAGGGAACCCTCTTGCACTCTTGGTGGGAATGTAAATTTATACAGCCACTATAAAGAACAGCATGGAGTTTCCTAATAAACTAAAAATAGAATTACCATAAGTCCCAGCAATCGCACTACTGGGCATATACCCTGAGAAAACCATAATTCAAAAAGACTCATGTACCACAATGTTCATTGCAGCTCTATTTACAATAACCAGGACATGGAAGCAACCTAAGTGTCCATCGACAGATGAACGGTTAAAGAACATGTGGCACATATATACAATGGAATATTACTCAGCCATAAAAAGAAACCAAATTGAGTCATTTGTAGTGAGTTGGATGGACCTAGAGCTTGTCATACAGAGTAAATTAAGTCAGAAAGAGGTAAACAAATACTGTATGCCAACACATTTATATGGAATCTAAAAAGAAAAAAAATGGTTATGAAGAACGTAGGGCCAGGATGGGAATAAAGACACAGACTTACTAGAGAATGGACTTGAGGACACGGGGAGGGGGAAGTGTAAGTTAGGAAAAAGTGAGAGAGTGGCATGGACATATATATACACTATCAAATGTAAAATAGCTAGTGTGAAGCAGCCACATAGCAGAGGGAGATCAGTTTGATGCTTTGTGACCACCTAGAGGTGAGTGGGATAGGGAGAGTGTGAGGGGACAGAGATGCAAGAGGGAAGAGATATGGTGATACATGTATATGTATAGCTGATTCACTTTGTTATAAAGCAGAAAGTAACACACCATTGTAAAGAAATTATACTCCAATAAAGATATTAAAAAAAAAGAATTAAAATAGAACTTCAAGATGGCAGAAGGTAAGAGGTGGAGATCACCTTCCTCCCCACAAATACATCAGAAATTCAACTACATGTGGAAGAATTCCTATAGAACATCTGCTGAACACTGGCAGAAGACCTCAGACTTCCCAAATGGCAATAAAATCCCCACATACCTGTGTAGGGCAAAAGAAAACAAAAAACAAACAAACAAAAAACCCAAAGACAATAGAATAGGGATTGTACCTGTACATCGGGGAGAGAGCTGTGAAGGATCAAAAGTTTGCACCTACTAGAAAGCCCCTTCAGTGATAGAGATGGGGAGGGGGCAGCAGGAGAACTATGGAGCCATGGAGGAGTGCGCAGCAACAAGGGTGCAGAGAACAAAGTGGAGAGTTTCCCACACAGAGGATTGGTGCCAACCAGCACTCACCAGCCTGAGATGCCTGTCTGCTCACCCACTGTGATGGGTGGTGTCTGGGAGCTGAGGTTCAGGCTTCAGATATCAGATCCCAGGGAGACTGTGTTTGGCCGTGTGAAGACAGCCTGAGGGGGCTAGTGTGCCACAGCTAGCCAGAAGGGGGTCCAGAAAAATGTCTGGACCTGTAGAAGAGGCAAGAGACCATTGTTTTGGGGTACATGAGGAGAGGGGATTCCTTCCCCATCTGCCCACAGAAGGCAAAGTGCCACCTAAATTAGCTCCAGAGACGGGTATGAGCCACTGTTATCAGCTTGGACCCCAGAGACAGGCATGAAACACTAATGCTGCTGCAGCCATCAAAAATCCTGTGTGCAAGCATGGGACCCTATCCACACTGCCCCCCCGATTGCCTGTTCAGCCTGACAGTGCCAGGGTCCTGTGATCCAGGGACCACTTCCCTTGGAGAACACATGGCATGCCTCAGGCTGTTGCAACATGACAGTGGTCTCTGCCACCGCAGGCCAGCCCAGCATTCCAATTATGACTACTGTACCCCTCACTCCCCATGGCATGAGTGACCCACAGCCACCTAATCAGCTGCTGCTTTAAGCCCCTCATGCCTGGGCTGGAATCAGATGCCTGAGTGTGACCTACATGCAGAGGTAAAGGTGGGGACAAAACCAAAGGTGAATACCAGGAGATGTGTGAACAAAGAAGAGAAGGGGAAATTTCTCCATGCAGCCTAAGGAGCAGTGGATTAAATCCCCACAATCAACTTATGTACCCTGCATCTCTGGAATACTTGAATAGACAATGAATCATCCCAAAAATGAGGCAGTGGAAAATTGGGAGCAACTGTAGACCTGGGATTTGCTGGCTGCTACTGATTTGTTTCTAATATTTATGTTTATCTCAGTTTAGTTTTTAGTGCTTGTAATCATTGGTGTATTTGTTTACTAGTTTGGATGTTCTCTTCTTTTTAATTTAATTATTATTTTTTCTTTAATTATTATAATTTCTTATGTTAGTAATTTTTTAATTTATTTATTTTCTATTTTATTTAATTTCTTCCTTTTTCTCTTCTGAGCCATGAGGATGACAGGGTCTTGGTTTTCCAGCATGGTGTCATGCCTGAGCCTCTGAGGTGGGAGAGCCAAATTCAGGACATTTGTCCACCAGATACCTCCCAGCCCCACATAATATCAATTGGCAAGACCTCTCCCAGAGATCTCCAGCTGAATGTTAAGACCCAGCTCCACACAACAGCCAGCAAGTTCCAATGCTGGATGCCCCATGATAAAGAAGTTGTAAGACAGGAACACCACACCAGCTATTAGCAGAGAGGCTGTCTAAAATCATACTAAGTTCACAGACACTCCAAAACACACCACAGGACATGTCCCTGTCCACCAGAAAGACAAGATCCAGCCTCAAACACCAGAACACAGGCAACAATTCCCTCCACCAGGAATCCTACACAACCCACTAAACCCACCTCGCCCACTGGGGACAGAAACTGAAAACAACAGGAACCATGAACCTGCAGCCTTCAAAAGGGAGACCCCAAACACAGTAAGTTAAACAAAATGAGAAGACAGAGAAACACACAACAGATGAAGGAGCAAGGTGAAAACTCACCAGACCAAACAAATGAAGATGAAACAGTCTATCTGAAAAAAAACTCAGAGTAATGGTAGTAAAGATATCAAAAATCTTGGAAATAGAATGGGGAAAATACAAGAAATGTTTAACAAGGACCTAGAAGAACTAAAGAGCAAACAAACAATTATGAACAACAAAACAAATGAAATTAAAAAAATTCTCTAGAAGGCAATAGCAGAAAAACTAAGGCCAAAGAACAGATAAGTGACCTGGAAGATAAAAGACTGGAAATAACTTCCACATAACAGAATAAAGAAAAAAGAATGAAAAGAATTGAGAACAGTCTCAAAGACCTCTATGACAGCATTAAATGCACCAACTTTTGAATTATAGGGGTCCCAGAAGAAGAGAAAAAGTAAGGGTGTGAGAAATTATTTGAAGAGATTTTCTAGAAAACTTCCCTAACATGAGAAAGGAAATAGTTAATGAAGTCCTGGAAGTCCCATACAGGAAAAATCCAAGGAGAAACATGCCAAGACACATACTAATCAAACTATCAATAATTAAATACAAAGAAAAAATATTAAAGCAGAAAGGGAAAAGCAACAAATAACATAAAAGGGAATCCCCATAAGGTTAACAAGTGATCTTTCAGCAGAAACTCTGCAAGCCAGAAGGGAGTGGTAAGACATATTTAAAGTGATGAAAGAGACAAACATACAACCAAGATTACTCTAGCCAGGAAGGATCTCATTCAGATTTGACAGAGAAATTAAAACCTTTACACACAAGCAAAAGTTAAGAGAATTCAGCACCACAAAACCAGCTTTACAACAAATGCTAAACAAGCTTCTCTGAACAGAAAACACAAGAAAAGGAAAAGACTGAAAAGAACAAACTCAAAACAATTACGAAAATGGTAATAGGAACATACATATCAATAATTACCTTAAATGTAAATGGATTAAATGCTCCAACCAAAAGACAGAGTCTGGATGAATGGATATAAAAACAAGACCCATATATATGTTGCCTACAAGAGACCCAATTCATACCTAGAGTCACATACAGACTGAAAGTGAGGGGAAGGAAAAAGATATTCCATACAAATGGAAATCAAAAGAAAGTTGGAGCAGCACTTCTCATATCAGACAAAATATACTGTAAAATAAAGACTATCACAAGAGACAAAGAAGGACACTACATGATGATCAAGGGACCAATATAAGAAGATATAACAATTGTAAATATTTATGCACCCAATATAGGAGTACCTCAATACATAAGACAAATGCTAACAGCCATAAAAGGAAAAACCGACAGTAGCACAATAATAGTAGGGACCTTAACACCCCACTTTCACCAATGGACACATCATCCAAAATGAAATAAATAAGGAAACACAATGACACATTAGACAACGTGGACTTAATTGATATTAATTGATATTTATAGGAATTTCCAGCTGAAAAAAACAGAATACACTTTCTTCTCAAGTGTTCAAGGAACATTCTCCAGGATAGATCATATCTTGGTTCACAAATCAAGCCTTGGTAAATTTAAGAAAATTGAAATCATATCAAGTATCTTTTCTTACCACAATGCTATGAGAGTAGATATGAATTACAGGAAAAGACTGTAAAAAATATGAACGCATAGAGATTAAACAATACACTACTAAACAACCAAGAGATCACTGAAGAAATCAAAAAATACCTAGAAACAAATGACAATGAAAACACGATGATGCAAACCTTTAGAATGCAGCCAGAGCAGATCTAAGAGGAAAGTTTATAGCAATACAATCCTACGTCAAAAAACAAAAAAGCAAAAAATCTCAAATAAACAACCTAAACTTACACTTAAAGCAATTAGAGAAAGAAGAAGGAGAAGGAGAAGGAGAAGGAGAAGAAGAAGGAGAAGAAGAAGGAGAAGAAGAGGAAGAAGAAGAAGAAGAAGAAGAAGAAGAAGAAGAAGAAGAAGGAGAAGGAGAAGGAGAAGGAGAAGGAGAAGGAGAAGGAGAAGGAGAAGGAGAAGGAGAAGGAGAAGGAGAAGGAGAAGGAGAAGGAGAAGGAGAAGGAAAGAAAAAGAAGAAGAAGAAGAACAAGAAGAAGAACAAACAACCAAAGTTAGTAAAAGGAAATAAATCTCAGATCAGAAATAAATGTAAAAGAATTGAAGGAAACTATAGCAAATATCAAAAAAAACTAAAAGCTTCTTCTTTGAGTAGTGAAAGAAAATTGATAAACCACTAGCCAGACTCATCAGGAATAAAAGGGAGAAGACTCATGTCAACAGAATTAGAAATGGAAAATGAGAAGTAACAACTTACACTGCAGAAATACAAAGAATCATGAGGCTTTAGTACAAGCAACCATATTTCAAAAAACTTGGCAGAAATGGACCAATTCTTAGAAAAGCACAACCTTCTGAGACTGAACCAGGAAGAAATAGAAAATATAGACAGACCAATCACAAGCACTGGAATTGAAACCGTGATTTAAATTTTTCAAACAAACAAAAGCCCAGGACCAGATGGCTTCACAGGCGAATTCTATCAAACATTTAGAGAATACCTAACACCAATCCTTCTTAAACTCTTCCAAAATATAGCAGAGGAACACTCCCAAACTCATTCTATGAGGCCACCATCACCCTGATACCAAAACCAGACAAGGATGTCACAAAGAAAGGAAACTACAGGCCAATATCACTGATGAACATAGATGAAAAATCCTCAACACAATACTAGCAAACAGAATCCAGCAGCACATTAAAAGGATCATACACAATGATCAAGTGCAGTTTAACCCAGAGTGCAAGGATTCTTCAATATATGCAAATCAATAAAGGTGATACACCATATAAACCAACTGAAGGATAAAAAAAATCATATGATAATCTCAAGAGATGCATAAAAATCTTTTGACAAAATTCAGCATGGATTTATGATAAAATCTCTCCAGAAAGTAGGCATAGAGGGAACCTACCTTAACATAATAAAGGCCATATCTGACAAACTAAAAGCCAACATCATTCTCAATGGTGAAAATTTGAGACCATTTCCTCTAAAACCAGGAAGAAGACAGGGTTGCCAATGCTAACCACTATTATTCAACATAGTTTTGGAAGTTTTAGCCACAGAAATCAGAGAAGAAAAAGAAATAAAATGAATCCAAGTTGGAAAGAAGGAATCAAACTGTCACTGTTTGCAGATGACATGATACTATATATAGAGAATCCTAAAGATGCTACCAGAAAACTACTAGAGCTAATCAATGAATTTGGTGAAGTAGTAGGATACAAAATTAATGCACAGAAATCGCTTGCATTCCTACACACTAACGATGAAAAATCTGAAAGAGAAATTAAGGAAACATTCCCATTTACCACTGCAACAAAAAGAATAAAATTCCTAGGAGTAAACCTATCTAAGTAGACAAAAGACCTGTATGCAGAAAACTATAGGACACTGACGAAAAAAATTAAAGATGACACAAACAGATGGAGAGCTATACCATGTTGTAAGATTGTAAGAATCAACATTGTGAAAATGACTACACTACCCAAAGCAATCTACTGATTCAATGCAATCCCTATCAAACTACCAATGGCATTTTTCACTGAACTAAAACAAAAAATTTCACAATTTGTATGTAAACTCAAAACACCCTGAACAGCCAAAGCAATCTTGAGAAAGAAAAACAGAGCTGGAGGAATCAGTCTCACTGACTTCAGACTATATTAGAAAGCTACAGTAATCAAAACAATATGGTACTGGCACAAAGACAGAAATATAGATGAATGGAACAGGATAGAAAGCCCAGACATAAATCCATGCACATATGGTCACCTTATTTTTGATAAAGGAGGCAAGAGTATACAATGGAGAAAAGACAGCCTCTTCAATAAGTGGTGCTGGGAAAACTGGACAGCTACATATAAAAGAATGAAATTAGAACACTCCCTAACACCATACACAAAAATAAACTCAAAATGTATTAAAGACCTAAATGTAAGGCCAGACACTATAAAACCCTTAGAGGAAAAAACATAGGCAGACACTCTATGACATAAATCACAGCAAGATCCTTTTTGATCCATCTCCTAGAGAAATGTAAATAAAAACAAAAGTAAACAAATGGGGTCTAATGAAACTTAAAAGCCTTTGCACAGCAAAGAAGCCATAAACAAGACAAAAAGACAACCCTCAGAATGGGATAAAATATTTGCATATGAAGCAACTGACAAACGATTAATCTTCAAAATATACAAGCAGCTCAATATTAAAAAAAGAAATAACTCAATCCATAAATGGGCAGAAGACCTAAATAGACATTTCTCCAAAGAAGATATACAGATTGCCCACAAACACCTGAATGGATGCTCAACATCACTAATTGTTAGAGAAGTGCAAATCAAAACTACAATAAGATATCACCTCACACTGGTCAGAATAGCCATCATCAAAAAATCTACAACAGGCTTCCCTGGTGACGCAGTGGTTGAGGGTCCGCCTGCCGATGCGGGGAACACGGGTTCGTGCCCCAGCCTGGGAAGATCCCACATGCCACAGAGCGGCTGGGCCCGTGGGTCATGGCCGCTGAGCCTGTGCGTCCAGAGCCTGTGCTCCACAATGGGACAGGCCACAACAATGAGAGGCCCGCGTACCCAGAGGAAAAAAAAAATCTACAAAGAATAAATGCTGGAGAGGGTGTGGAGAAAGGAACCCTCTTGCACTGTTGGTGGGAATGTAAATTGATACATCCACTATGGAGAGCAGTATGGAAGTTCCTTAAAAAATGAAAAATAGAATTACCATATGATCCAGCAATCACACTACTGGGCACATACCCCGAGAAAACCACCATTCAAAAAGAGTCATGTACCACAATATTCATTGCAGCACTATTTACAATAGCCAGGACATGGAAGCAACCTAAGTGTCCATCAACAGATGAATGGATAAAGAAGATGTGGCACATATATACAGTGGAATATTATTCATCCACAAAAAGAAATGAAATTTTGTTTTTTGTAGTGAGGTGGACGGACCTAGTGTCTCTTATACAGAGTGAAGTAAGTCAGAAAGAGAAAAACAAATACCGTATGCTAACACATATATATGGAATCTATAAAAAAAAAGTTTCTGATGCTCCTAGGGGCAGGACAGGAATAAAGATGCAGTCGTAGAGAATGGACTTGGCACGTAAGGGTTGAAGTGCAAGCTGGGACGAAGTGAGATAGTAACATTGACATATATACACTATCAAATGTAAAATACATAGCCAGTGGGAAGTAGCTGCAAAGCACAGGGATATCAGCTCAGTGCTGTGTGACCATGTAGAGTGTTGGGAGTGTGGGCCGGAGATGCAAGAGGAAGGTGATATGGGGATAAATGTATACATATAGCTGATTCACCTTGTTATACAGGAGAAACTAATAGAACATTGTAAAGCAATTATACTCCAATAAAGATGTTTAAAAATGAATTAAAATATTATTTATAAATGGATTCGAATCTGGGTATTTTACATCTCTTTTCTTGTGGTCTCTTCAAGTTTACCACAATAAGATGCCTTCATATTCTCTCTTAAATCCTTTGAATTTTTTCTGATTTTGAATTTTGGATAATGCACTTAGCTTCTTTTAGGACACTAAGACAACTGGATACTATGTGTAACAAGCTGACAGGTGTGGTAGCAGTGTGGGTTGCCATGACTTTACTTACATTAAATATATGAATTTGAATTGAGAATCTATATCTGTGTTAAACTATATGTACATTTTAATGGAAACATACACTTTAATATTGGCAGAGCTAATCTTTTGCTAACTAGGTTTTATTAAATAGGTTAAATATGTTTCTAAACTTAAAAAGAGAAAATTAAATACTAAGATATTTTGAGCAGTAAGATATTTTAACTGAATATTTTCATTTTTAATTGTTCTTGATAAATTGAATCTCTGAAAAATGTATTGACTAAATTTTGATGAAATTCAGTTTGTTTTTTAATCAATGAGTTTCTGAGTTTCAAAATGTTTTACTTCTCCCAAATATAATATATAGATTCTAGATTCTTTAAGTATTTCCAGCTGAGTAAGGGAAAATGGAAAACTGGTAAAAACTACCAATCCACTTTCCACTTGTAGTTTTAAGCTTGTACAGTAACATTCTGATTTTCCCTACTTCATGTTTGTTTCTTTTTGACATTGTTTATGAAAAAATTTTGGATAAATTCTCACCACTTGATTAAGAAATATGGTCTTTCAGCGACCAACAAATTCTGCCTGATCAGTAAAGGATGCCAGCCTTTTTTGCCTGATGAGCAGTGTATAGCTAGTCAGTTGAAAATATCAGGGCTAAACCATCTCACTGGGTTCTCCTGGCATTGAGTAAAACTAGCTCACCTGAACTAGAGGAAGCCCCTTTGACAACTGCCGTTATTTCTTTTTCTTATTATCACTGTCTTCCTTCTTCCTTCTATCAGATGTCAGAGGCAAAGACCCAAGAGTATGCAGCAGGATTTAATGGCAACAGATACCAGCTCATATTCACTTCCTTTTTGAAAACATGATTTGTCTTTCATTCAGTCAATACACAATTATAAATGATTTATTGACTATTTTTTTTTAAATAATGAATGGTATCTTCTTAGAAACAAAGAGTGACTACTTCTTATATGCAACATACCACAATAGATATTGCAGAGAGAAAGCTATGAAAGGTACCTAATTACCCAATTGGTGAGGAGAAAAATACTCTTTTGTTTTCTAAAAAATAGGTGTGACAGATTGTAACAGGTCCTTAATAGAGACACACAAATTGAATTATGTCATGACAAGAATATTCTGAATAATCAATTTTGACAGGGCAGCAAGGGAAGACTTCATGATGGAATTGAGTGTTGGAGGATAAGGATTTCAGTGTTCTTCCAGTCTTAGTGTACACTATGAACAATGACACATGGTTTTGAGATTATCAGAAAAATTATGAGTCGTTGGTCATGATATTTACAGTGAGTGAAAGGCTATGTTTGATAGAGATGCTGAAAGGTAGTTTACAGCCAGATGAAGTGCCTTGAGTTCTATGTGAAGAAATTTGGGGCTGAAAGGGAGGTATTGATCCTGAGGAAAAGATGTAGGAAACAGAGTTCCAAAGAAATGTCTGCTGAGTGTAATGAAATTGTGGGTATAATTGTGGGCAAATATTGTATGAATAGAAATTTCCTTCTTTTCTTTTTTTCCTGTAATTGGAAGAAAAGCAGAACATGAAGTTTTATGGTCAGCAGACACTGTTGACATCCATCACGTATTGACAAATGTTGACTTTAAGGGCTTAGGTCACTGTGCTTCTTTCGCTGAGAGCTTTTGATAGTTCTATAAGAATTTATGTAGTGCATGCACAGGGCAGACTGGAATGGGTAATTTAATGCCCTTACGGGCAACTTCAATAAATATGAGATGGGACTAGGTGGATAAACACTCCAGCTTCCCCATTCATTGAAAGAATATTATAAATAATTTCTCAGTTGATCTCCAGTGAGATTGAGGCCAACTTGCACATAATGGTAATCCATTGCTTAAAGTAAACTTTATTTTTTTCTCTCTTCTTCATCTCATTTCCTCACCCCTTAACTTGCGCTTCCTGAGATCACTACCAAATAAACTATATGCAGCCAAGGCCCTTGTCTCAGTGTTTGTTTTGGGTTAACCCAAATTAAGATAGTTTGTATTAGTGCCCTAGAGAGCACACCCTCAGGCTAGAATCCTGGAAATGCATCAATTGTCCATCAGATGGTAACAAAGAACACTATCCTGGTGAATGGGGTGGCTTACAGTAACACAACAATTACTAAAACCCTAACTTCTTGGTGGGTTGGGATGATGTACAAGTGGAAGGGGAAGTAATGACTCAGTCAATAGCTAGCATGTGGGAAAATGTAGCAGCAATGGTCATTTTATTGATTATGAAATTGGATGGCTTTTATTAAATATTCTAGGAAATGTAGGAAAAAAAGGAATGGCATGCTCAGGTTACTCAATTACTAACTCAGTGTAGTCTGTCATATTTGGAAGATCCCCATGATAGCATATAAAGAAAGTATTTAAAAGTTGAAATTAGCTGACATTAAAACAAGTCCAATTTCTCTTCTAATTTTCCTCTCCTTGATGCCCTGATAAAACACAGGGGTTCTAGAGGTTGGGAAGTATACCCTACAGTAATTCAGAGATGGTCAAATTAGTGAAGATTTTAGGGGTCCAATGAGATCCACCTGGGTCATAGTTTGGGTGGGCACAACAGCAATCCATCATGTGCTTTATCATTTGGAGTCAAGGCTGACTGGATCCAGGATTACATGAAAAAGTGCCAGATGCCTGAACAAGTGGCTCAGTGCTTCATGTTACCCAACCTGTCAATGCCTCTCTTTCAGCCAACAACTGTTTATTCATGAGTGTTCCTTATGACAAGCTAATAACAGGAAGAAACCCAGACTTAGTCCTTCAATGGACCTGCTCAATATTTTGGCATGAGCTGAAAAAATAAACTAGTTTTACAATGAAGTCTTCTTTGTTATCCTAAAGAGCCGTGGTAAAGGAAATCCTTCTAGTGGGACAGAACAGCAAGAGGAACAATTGATTATCAACTTTGTAAAGAGGGAAAAGTTGTCTGATGTAAGGATATACATGTACTCTTGGGCAGAGCTGAAAGGTTTGGTAGTTGATCAGGGCCTCAGGGGAACAACATTGGAGATTAGGGACAAAATAATATGGAGAAAATGTATGTGGATGCATCATTAGGTGTTTGCCCAATGTGTTTAGATGCCCTGTGAAACCTGCACTGCAGAGGAGGTACTTAACAGCCAGACTGAACAGTATTATTTATGTATCCTTGTTCACCACATTTCTTGCACTATGGGCTTATGAAAAGACAGAATGATAATAATAGAGGTTTAGTATATAAACCCCACAACATGAGCTTCCTGGCATGTCTTTCTTGGTTTCTACTTAATTTAAATCTAAAGTCTTATTAATGTGCTGTAGTATGTGCAGAACACATTTGGCTATGAAGTTTAAAATCTGACCTGCTTTACAGATTTAGAAAAATGTTTTTGTGCCTTAAAGCCTAAGTGTCTTGCTTGTTGACAGAAATTCTTTGCCCATTTTTTTTTTGCCACAGCTGAGGCTACATATTGAGATCTGTACTCCTGTGTTTGTTAAGACCTCAATAAACTTAGTTCAGCCCATTTAAAATAACTGCTCATTTTTGGACAAATTTGACCAAACAAAATCAAATTCTTATAGTGTTACCCATACTCACAAAGTCAAAGGCTACAGCTGCTCACCCACATGCACCTGGTAAAAGTCATGTGCACTAGAGTATAAACCAGCTGTAAAATGCAATATAGTGTGTTGGCAAAAACTATGTTTGAAAACTTCTATACCCCTGATTGCTAAAGCTCATGGTACAACCATGTATCCTGGCCACATAAATTAGTCTCTACAAATGTTATTTTATTCTGCACTTATGAGTCCTTATATATAATTGGCAAATTTCCTGGCTTGAACAATCCAATATTCAAGTTTTATTTTTATTTATTTAACATCTTTATTGGAGTATAATTGTATTACAATGGTGTGTTAGTTTCTTCTGTATAACAAAATGAGTCAGTATACATATATCCCCATATCCTCTCCCTCTTGCATCTCCCACACACACTCCCTATCCCACCCCTCTAGGTGGTCACAAAGCACCGAGCTGATCTCCCTGTGCTATGTAGTTGCTCCCCAATAGCTATCTATTTTACATTTGGTAGTGTATATATGTCCATGCCACTCTCTCACTTCCTCCCATCTTACCTTCCTCCTCCCCATGTCCTCAAGTCCATTCTCTACATCTGTGTCCTTATTCCTGTCCTGCCCCTATGTTCTTCAGAACAATTTTCTTATTTTTTAGATTCCATATATATGTGTTAGCATATGGCATTTGTTTTTCTCTTTCTGACTTACTTCATACTGTATGACAGACTGTAGGTTCATCCACCTCGTTACAAATAACCTAATTTCATTTCATTTATGGCTGAGTAATATTCCATTGTATATATGTGCCACATCTTCCTTATCCATTCATTGATCGATGGATACTTAGGTTGCTTCCATGTCCTGGTTACTGTAAATAGTGATGCAATGAACATTGTGTTACATGAGTCTTTTTGAATTATGGTTTTCTCATGGTATATGCCCAGTAGTGGGATTGCTGGGTCGTATGGGAGTTCTATTTTTAGTTTTTAAAGGAACCTTCATACTGTTCTCCATAGTGGCTGTATCAACTTACATTCCCAACAACAGTGCAAGAGGGTTCCCTTTTCTCCACATGCTCTCCAGCATTTATTGTTTGTAGATTTTTTGATGATGGCCATTCTGACGGGTGTGAGGTGATACCTCATTGTAATTTTGATTTGTATTTCTCTAACGATTAGTGATGTTGAGGATTCTTTCATGTGTTTGCTGGCAATCTGTACATCTTCTTTGGAGAAATAGCTATTTAGGTCTTCTGCCCATTTTTGTATTAGGTTTTTGTTTTTTTGATATTGAGCTGTGTGAGCCGCTTGTACATTTGGAGATTAATCCTTTGTCAGTTGCTTCATTTGCAAATATTTGCTCCCATTCTGAGGGTTGTCTTTTTGTCTTGTTTATGGTTTCTTTTGTTGTGCAAAAGCTTTTAAGTTTCATTAGGTCCCATTTGTTTATTTTTGTTTTTATTTCCATTTCTCTAGGAGGTGGGCCAAAAGGATCTTGCTGTGATTTATGTCATAGAGTGTTCTGCCTAAGTTTTCCTCTAAGGGTTTTATAGTGTCTGGCCTTACATTTAGGTCTTTAATACATTTTGAGTTTATTTTTGTGTATAGTGTTAGGGAGTGTTCTAATTCATTCTTTTACATGTAGCTGTCCAGTTTTCCCAGCACCACTTATTGAAGAAGCTGTCTTTTCTCCATTGTATACTCTTGCCTCCTTTATCAAAGATAAGGTGACCATATGTGCATGGGTTTATCTCTTGGCTTTCTATCCTGTTCCATTGATCTATATTTCTGTTTTTGTGCCAGTGCCATATTGTTTGATTACTGTAGCTTTGTAGTATAGTCTGAAATCAGGGAGCCTGATTCCTTCAGCTCTATTTTTCTTTATCAACACAGCTTTGGCTATTTGGGGTCTTTTCTGTTTCCATAAAAATTGTGAAATTTTTTGTTTCAGTTCTGTGAAAAATGCCATTGGTAGTTTGTTAGGGATTGCATTGATTTTCTAGATTGCTTTGGGTAGTATAGTCATTTTAACAATGTTGATTCTTCCAATCCAAGAACGTGGTATATCTCTCCATCTGCTTGTATCACCTTTAATTTCTTGCATCAGTGTCCTATAGTTTTCTGCATACAGGTCTTTTGTCTCCTTTTCTAAGTTTACTCCTAGGTATATTTTTCTAATTTTTGTGGTGGTAAATGGGAGTGTTTCCTTAATTTCTCTTTCAGAGTTTTCATCTTTACTGTAGAGGAGTGCAAGAGACTCCTGTGCATTAATTTTGTATCCTGCTACATTACCAAATTCATTGATTAGCTCTAGTAGTTTTCTGGTAGCATCTTTAGGATTCTCTATGTATAGTATCACATCATCTGCAAACAGTGACAGTTTTACTGCTTCTTTTCCTATTTGGATTCATTTTATTTCTTTTTCTTCTCTGATTGCTGTGGCTAAAACTTCCAAAACTATATTGAATAAGAGTGGTGAGAGTGGGCAATACTGTCTTTTCCTGATCTTAGTGGAAATGGTTTCAGATTTTCACCATTGAGAATGTTGTTGGCTGTGAATTTGTCATATATGGCCTTTATTATGTGGAGGTACATTCCCCCTCTGCCTACTTTCTGGAGTGTTTTTATCATAAAAGGGTATTGAATTTTGTCCAAAGCTATTCCTGCATCTATTGGGATGATTATATGGTTTTTCTCCATTTGTTAATATGGTTTATCTTGTTGATTGATTTGTGTATATGGAAGAATCCTTGCATTCCTGGGATAAACTTCACTTGATCATGCTGTATGGTCCTTTAATGGTGCTGATGGATTCTGTTTGCTAGTATTCTGTTGAGGATTTTTGCATCTATGTTCATCAGTGATATTGGCCTGTAGTTTCCTTTCTTTGTGACATCATTGTCTGGTTTTGGTATCAGGGTGATGGTGGCCTCGTAGAATGAGTTTGGGAGTGTTCCTCCCTCTGCTATATTTTGGAAGAGTTTGAGAAGGATATGTGTTAGCTCTCCCCTGAATATTTGATAGAATTCACCTGTGAAGCCATCTTGTACAGGGCTTTTTTTTGTTGGAAGATATTTTATCACAGTCTCAATTTCAGTGCTTGTGATTGGTCTGTTTATATTTTATATTTCTTCCTGATTCAATCTCAGAAGGTTGTGTTTTTCTATGAATTGGTACATTTCTTCCAGGTTTTCCATTTTATTGATATAAAATTGCTTGTAGTAATCGCTCAGATCCTTTGTATTTCTGCCATATCAGTTGTTACTTCTCCTTTTTCATTTCTAATTCTATTGATTTGAGTCTTTTCCCTTTTATTCTTGATCAGTCTGGCTAATGGTTTATCAATTTAGTTTATCTTCTCAAAGAACCAGCTTTTACTTTTATTGATCTTAGCTATTGTTTCCTTCATTTCTTTTTCATTTATTTCTCATCTGATCTTTATGACTTCTTTCTTCTGCTTACTTTGGTGTTTCTTTGTTCTTCTTTCTCTAATTTCTTTAGGTTTAAGTTTAGGTTGTTTATTTGTGATGTCTCTTGTTTCTTGAGGTAGGATTGTGTTGAGATAAACTTCCCTCTTCAAACTGCTTTTGCAGCATCCCATAGGTTTTCGGTCATCGTGTTTTCATTGTCATTTTTTTCTAGGTATATATTTAATTTCCTTTTGATTTCTTCAGTGATCTCTTGGTTATTTAGTAGTGTATTGTTTAGCCTCCATGTGTTTTACTTTTTACAGATATTTTCCTGTAATTGATATCCAGTCTCATAGCATTTTGGTCAGAAAAGGTACTTGATATGATATCAATTTTCTTATATTTACCAAGGCTTTATTTGTAAACCAAGATATGATCTATCCTGGAGAATGTTCCATGAGCACTTTAGAAGAAAGTGTATTCTGTTGTTCTTGGATGGAATGTCCTCTAAATATCAATTGTCTATCTTGTTTAATGTATCATTTAAAGCTTGTGTTTCCTTATTTATTTTCATTTTTGATGGTCTGTCCTTTGGTGAAAGTGTGGAGTTAAAGTCCCCTACTATTGTTGTGCTACTGTTGATTTCCCCTTTTATGGCTGTTAACATTTGCCTTATGTATTGAGGTGTTCCTATGTTCGGTGCATAAATATTTACAATTGTTTTATTTTCTTCTTGGATTGATCGCTTGATCACCATTTAGTGTCCTTCTGTGTCTCTTGTAATATTCCTTATTTTAAAGTCTATTTTGTCTGATATGAGATTGCTACTCCAGCCTTCTTTTGATTTCCATTTGCATGGAATATCCTTTTCCATTCCCTAACTTTCAGTCTGTATGTGTCCTGAGGTCTGAAGTGGGTCTCTTGTAGACAGACTATATATGGGTCTTGTTTTTGTATCCATTCAGCCAGTCTATGACTTTTGGTTGGAGCATTTAGTCCATTTACATTTAAGGTAGTTATTGATATGTATGTTTCTATTACCATTTTCTTAACTGTTTTGGGTTTGCTATTGTAGGTCTTTTCCTTCTCTTGTGTTCCCTGCCTGGAGAAGTTCCTTTAGCCTATGTTGTAAAGCTGGTTTCATAGTGTTGAATTCTCTTAGCTTTTGCTTGTCTGTAAAGATTTTAATTTCTCTGTCGAATCTGAATAAGATTCTTGATGAGTAAGTAATCTTGGCTTTAAATTTTTCCCTTTCACTACTTTAAATATGTCCTGCCTCTCTCTTTTGGCTTGCAGAGTTTCTGCTGAAAGATCTGCTGTTAACCTTATGGGGATTTCCTTGTGTGTTATTTGTTGTTTTTCCCTTGCTGTTTTTTATATTTTTTCTTTGTATTTATCTTTTGATAGTTTTATCAATACATGTCTTGTTGTGTTTCTCCTTGGATTCTTCCTGTATGGAACCGTCTGTACTTCCTGGACATGATTGACTATTTCCTTTCCCATATTAGGGAAATTTTCAACTGTAATTTCTTCAAATATTTTCTCAGTACCTTTCTTTTTCTCTTCTTCTTCTGGGACCCCTATAATTTGAATATTTGTACATTTAATGTTTTCCCAGAGGTCTATGAGACTGTCATTGATTCTCTTCATTCTTTTTTTCTGCTCTGTGGTAGTTATTTCCACTCTTTTATCTTCCAGTTCACTTATCCGTTTTTCTGCCTCAGTTAATCTGTTACTGATTCCTTCTAAAGAATTTTAAATTTCATTTATTGTGTTTTTTCATCATTGTTGGTTTTCTCTTCAGTTCTTCTAAATCCTTTAATTGTTTCTTGTATTTTCTCCCTTCTATTTCCAAGATTTTGGATCATGTTTATTCACATTACTCTGAATTGTTTTTCCAGGTAGATTGCCTATTTCCTCTTCATTTGTTTGGTCTGGTGGGTTTTTACCTTGCTCCTTCATGTGCTGTGTATGTCTCTGTCTTCTCATTTTGCTTAACTTACTGTGTTTGGAGTCTCTTTTACACAGGCTGCAGGTTTGTAGTTCCCATTGTTTTTGGTGTCTGCCCCCAGTGGGTAAGGTTGGTTCAGTGGGTTTTTTAAGCTTCCTGGTGGAGGGGACTGGTGCCTGTGTTCTGATGGTTCAGGCTGGATCTTTTCTTTCTGGTGGGCAGGACCACGTCTGGTGTTTTCTTTTGGTGTGTGTGAACTTATTATGATTTTAGGCAGCCTCACTTCTAATGGGTGTGGTTGTGTTCCTGTCTTGCTATTTGTTTGGCATAGGGTGTCCTTCAGTGTAGCTTGCTGGTCTTTGAGTGGAGCTGGGTCTTAGGGTTCGGATGGATATCTCTGGTTGGCCTTTGTCTGTTTGATATTGTGTGTGCCTGGTAGGTCTCTGGTGGACCAATGTCCTGAACTCAACTCTCCCACTTCAGAGGCTCAGGCCAGACACCCGGCCCTAGCACCAAGATCCTGTCAGCCACATGGTTCAGAAGAAAAGGGAGAAAAAAAAGAAAGAAAAAGGAAGTTATTAAAATAAAAATAATGATTAAAAATTTTAAAATAAAAATTAATAAAATAGGAGAAATTAAGAAGAGTAAAACCAAACTAAAAAACAAATACACCAATGATAACAAGTGCTAAAAAGTATATGAAAAAACCATACTGATAGAACCCTAGGACAAATGTTAAAAGCAAATCTATACAGACAAAATCACACAAAGCAGCATACACAAAGACACTCACAAGAAAGGAAAAAGGAAAATAAAAGTATATATGGAAAGGGCAACCAAATCAATAATCAAATCTACCAATGATAATAAGCTCTAGATACTAAACTAAGATAAACATAAAACTAGAACCAAATTAGTTGCAGAATGAAAACCCCAAGTCTATAGTTGCTCTCAATGTCCACCGCCTCAGTTTTAGGATGATTCATTGTTTATTCAGGTATTCCACAGATGCAGGGTACATCAAGTTGATTGTGGAGATTGAATCCACTGCTCCTGAGGCTCATGGAGAAATTTCCCTTTCTCTTCTTTGTTCACAGAATTCCTGGTGTTCAACTTTGGATTTGGCACCCCTTCTGCATGTAGGTCGCCCTCTGTCATCTGCTTTTCACCCAGACAGAAGAGGGTTAAAGGAGCAGCTAATTTGGGTTCTCTTGCTCACTCAGGCCGGGTGGATGGAGGAGTACAAAATGTAGGGAAAGCCTGCAACAGCAGAGTCCAGAGCTCGTTTAGGCAGTGCTCTGAATCCCCTCTCCTTTCGTACCCTGAAACAATGGTGTCTTGACTCTTAGGCAGGTCCACACTTTTCCCAGACTCCCTCTGGTCTAGTTGTGGTGCATTAGCACTTTTCAGGCTGTGTTCACACAGCCAACACCAGTCCTCTCACTGGGATCTTACCTCCAAAGCCCGAACCTCAGCTCCCAATCCCAACCTGCCCCAGCCAGCGGGTGAGCAGACAAGGCTCTCAGGCTGGTGAGTGCTGGTTGGCACCCATCCTCTGTGTGGGAATCTCTCTGCTTTGCCCTCTGTCCCCTGCTTCTGTGCTCTCCTCCATAGCTCTGAAGCTTCCCCCCCCTCCCCCGCACCTGAAGGGGCACTTCTCTGCCCATGAAGGTGCTTCCTAGTGTGTGGAAACTTTTCCTCCTTCACAGCTCCCTCACAGAGGTGCAGGTCCCATCCCTATTCTTTTGTCTCCGTTTTTTCTTTTTCCCTACCCAGGTATGTGGGGATTTTCTTGCCTTTTGGGAATTCTGAGGTCTTCTGCCAGCGTTCAGTAGGTGTTCTGTAGGAGTTGTTCCACATGTATATGTATTTTTGATGTATTTGTGGGGTGGAAGGTGATCTCCACGTCTTACTCCTCTGCCATCTTGAAGGTCCAATACGTTAGTTTTAGGGGATCAATCAACAGCATCTTTTGTTTTTCCTTCCCATAATTTGAATATAAATAAAAGATGGGCAGGAAAAATAAAAACATGAGATTTATTCCTGGAAAGAGTTGGTTGGAGGACCTGACTTAATTCTTTGTGTTTCCAATATTTCACCACTAACTTAGACATCATAGAGAGAGGGGACTATCCCTGTATGAGTGAGAAAAAAGACTTTAGTATACCTTTCACTGAACAAGCACTGAGAAGGGAAAGCTCAAATGTGTCTGAGTCCAGCATGCCCATTTTATTTTCTGAAACTCACCAATCAGTTAACTCATTCCTCTCTCCCTAGGGACTACTGAGTGAAGTGCAAAGATTGACCAAGAGTGTTATTATGGGGAAGTCTCTCCATATTGCAATAATGATCACAATTTTGAACCTACACATTTTTCCAAGATATTTTACCTGTGCTCTTTTCCCAATAATAATTTGCTACAAGAGGAACTGTTTTTTCTTTTTTTTTTCATTAGCATCCATTCTATGCAAGTCTAAAGGTATCCAAGAAGACTTAAGGTGATGAGTATTTACTTTTTAATCCATGATAGTAACTTTAATCTGATATGTGAAATTAATGTGAAAGCATTAATTTAGGAATTAAATGATCTGTGTCACCTACCCTACAAAATACTTAATCCTTCTTCCCCTCCCCTGACTCTAATTTTCCTTATATCTGAAATGATGCTAGACAGCTACTTTGAGAATTCTATAAAATAACATACAAAATGATGTTGTAAATTATAAAAGATTAAATGTAAATGTTATTTTTATTGTTTTATTTTTTAAAATTTTTATTGGAGTATAGGTGACTTAAAATGTTGTGTTAGTTTCAGGTGTACAGGAAAGTGAATCACTTATACATATATCCACTCTTTTTAGTTTTTTTCCCATATAAGTCATCACAGAGTATTGAATAGAGTTCCCTGTACTATGCAGAAGGTCCCTGTTGATTCTTTATTTTATATATAGTAGTGTGTATGTGTTAATCCCAACGTCCTAATTTATCCCTCTCCCCAACATTTCCCCTTTGGTAACTATAACTTTACTTTCAAAGTCTATGAGTGTGTTTCTGTTTTGTAAATAAGTTCATTTGTATCATCTTTTTAGATTACACATATAAGTGATATCATATACTATTTGTCTTTCTCTGTCTGACTTACTTCACTTAGAATGACAATCTCTACGTCCATCCATGTCGCTGCAAATGGTATTATTTCATTCTTTTTTTATGGGTAACATTCCATTGTATATATGTACCACATCACTTTTATCCATTCATCTGTCAATAGACATTTAGGTTGCATCCATGTCTTGGCTATTGTCAATAGTGCTGCAATGAACATTGGGATGCATGCATTGTTTCGAACTACATTTTTCTCTGGGTATATTCCTAGGAGTGGAATTGCTAGATTATAGGGTAGTTCTATTTTTAGTTTTTAAAGGAACCTCCATACTGTTCTCCTTATGGAGACTTAGATTTCCACCAACAGTGTTTGAGGGTTCTCTTTTCTCCACACCCTCTCCAGCATTAATTGTTTGTAGAATTTATGATGATGGCTGTTCTGACTAGTGTGAGGTGATAACTCATTGTAGTTTTGATTTACATTTCTCTAATAATTATTGATGTTGAGCATCTTTTCATGTGCCTCTTGGATATCTGTATGTCTTTGGAGAAACGTGTATTTAGATCTGCCCATTTTTGACTTGGGTTGTTGATTGAGCTGTTTGTTTTTGATTGGGTTGTTGCCTTTTTTTATTGAGCTTCATGAGCTGTTTGTATATTTTGGAGATTAATCCCTTGTCAGTAGATTCATTTGCAAATATTTTCTCCCATTCTGTGTGTTGCCTTTTTATTTTGTTTATGGTTTCCTTTGCTGTGCAAAAGCTTTTAAGTTTAATTAGTTCCCATTTGTTTATTTTTGTTTTTATTTTCACTACTCTAGGAGGTGGATCCAAAAAGATCTTGATGTGATTTACGTCAGAGAGTGTTCTGGCCTATGTTTTCCTCTAACAGTTTCCTAGTGTCCGGTCTTACATTTGGTCTTTAATCTATTTTGAGTTTATTTTTGTGTATGGTGTTAGGGAGTGTCCTAATTCCATTTTTTTTTTTACATGTAGCTGTCCAGTTTTCCCAACACCACTTATTGAAGAGACTGTCTTTTCTCCACTGTTTAGTCTTGCCTCCTTTGTCATAGATTAAGTAACCATAGGTGTGTAGGTTTATCTCTGGACTTTCTATACTGTTTCATTGGTCAATATTTCTGTTTCTATGCCAGTACCATACTCTTTTGATTATTGTAGCTTTGTAGTATAGTCTAAAGTCAAGGTGCCTGATTCCTCCAGCTCCATTTTTTTCCCTTCAATATTGCTTTAGGTACTTGGTGTCTTTTGTTTTTCCACACAAATTGTAAAATTTTTTGTTCCAATTCTGTGAAGAATACCATTGGTAATTTGATAGAGATTGCATTGCTTCGTGATTTCTTTGGGCAGTGTGGTCATTTTGATAATGTTGATTCTTCCAGTCCAAGAACGTGGTATATCTCTCCATATCTTTGTGCCATCTTTGATTTCTTTCATCAGTATCTTATAATTTTCTGAGTACAGGTCTTTTGTCTCCTTAGGTAGGTTTATTCATAGGTATTTTATCCTTTTGATGTGATGGTAAGTGGGATTGTTTCCTTAATTTCTCTTTCTGACTTTTTGTTGTTAGTGTATAGCATTTGGTAAAGTTGCAGGTTACAAAATAAATGTAGCTGTTAAATGATAATGGTACCTATTTGATACTCAATACTAGTTTGATCTAAACTAGTTTACATAACTGAATAAATTTAAAAATTAAAGTCTGTTATTACTAGTATTTATAATTTATTACTAGTATATATAAATTTGCAAAAATTTACTTGGGATGTATTTTAGTAATTTTCCTTTTAAATATAAAAAGGTGAAAAACACTAGAAATCTCATTAGACAGAGAGAAATATTATTATTACTTTACTGACAGTCCTTCATACATACAATATATAAATCATAATGTATAATCTCCTTTCGCATTGCTTTCCCTACTTAGTACATTGTAAAAATTATTTCAAGTCAATTAGTATAGATCTAACAGATTAAAAAAAATTGCATGATATTGTGCTGGTGTATGGACCACATTTTATTCAATTATTTTCTGCTTGATCAGTAGTCACGTACTACAGCAAACTTTCTTTGTTGTTTTTGTGTGTGTGTTTGTGTGGTAGATTCCTAGATCTAGAATAACTGTGGTAAAGGATATGCATATTTAAATTTTGTTAGTTAACGTCAGATTATTGTTTGAAAAATTTAAGTTTTCAACCAAAAGCATAACGTTTTATTTTCATTGCTCTTTCAACAGTAATGTTGAGAATCTTTTCATATGTTTAATGGACTTTTGATTTGCTTCATGTGTAAATTTCCAGTTCAGAACATTCACACATTTTTTTTCCTATTTATTGTCTGTTATTGATTTGTAAAAGCTCTTTTTCTATTACAGGTATTAATGTAGTTGAAATATTTTTACAATCTGTTTTTGTTTTGGCTATCTGTGTGGTATATTTTGCTTTTGAAAATATTTTTTAAATTATTATTCTGTAAAATATATAAATCTTCCATTAAATCTTCTGAATGTATTTTCTTCTATTTCTTCTAAAAATATTTTCTCTTTAACTATTTTATATTTACTTTCTTTCTTGTATGCACTCCAATCAGGTTTTCATCCCCATCAATTATTAGAAGCATTCAAAAGAGTTCATCACTCCCTCAGTTTTAAAACAATCTTGTGACTTGGCTTCTAGGCTATCACCTTGCTTCTTTAACCCCCAACTGAGCTCCCCCTTTCCACTCTCATGGAAAAGTCTGTTCTCCATGGAGCAACCAGAATTACACTATAAAATATGTATCATATAAAACACAGTTCCTTCAGTGGAGGAAGCCTCCAGTGATTTCTTTCATTTAGTATAAAATCCATACTCTTACTATGGCTTATGAGTTCCCCCATGATCAGGTCCCTGCCTGCCTCTTCAATCTCCTCCCCAACTCTTGCTGTGACTTCACTTTTTTTTTTTTTCTTGCGGTACGCGGGCCTCTCACTGTTGCAACCTCTCCCATTGCGGACCACAGGCTCCGGATGCACAGGCTCAGCGGCCATGGCTCATGGGCCCAGCCGCTCTGTGGCATGTGGGATCTTCCCGGACCAGGGCACAAACCTGTATCCCCTGCATCGGCAGGCGGACTCACAACCACTGCACTACCAGGGAAGCCCCTGACTTCACTCTTTTTTATCTGCAAACATGTGAAGCTTATATCTCCTCAGATCTTTGCACTTGTTTTTCCTTCTTGTCGAAATGTTCCTTCTCCAGACATCTACAAGGCTTTCACACTTGTTCATTTGGGTCTCAGCTCAGATGTTGCCTCCTCAGAAAGACCCACCATTGTTATACTGCAGTAACTTTACACTGATGTTAAATCATATATTACATCATATGTCACATATTTCCTTTCTTCTGAGATTATTGTCTGTCACCCACACTAGATTCAAGTTCTATGAGAAGGGACACAGTCAATCTTCTTTTTCCTAGAAAAGCCACAGTAGGTCCTTGATAAATATTCACTGAGTGAATAGTTGAATATATGAATTTAAATCTTTAATACACCTAGAATTTTTAATCATGTCTGTTGAATTTGTCATTTATGATGTTCCTATAAACACTAAGATTTATTTCTGAACTTTCTATTATATTTCACTGATCAATTTGTTTATTCCTATTCCAGTACCACTCACTCAATGGTTTATTCCTTTGCCACTGTTTTGACTATATACCTCTAAATTGTGGGAGGATTTACCATATTTGTGAAGATCATGACATATTTCCACAACCTAGAACATGACTGGTATTTCCACTTGTTTAGATCTTTTTTTATGACTTAAAATGTTTTATCTTTATTTTTACATGCTTGTGTCTTTATCTACTTAATACTCTAGTTTTTGCACAGAGAAGGCAGACCTTGACCATGTTTGTGAGTTAAGTCAATTATGAATTAGAATCTCTTACTTCTTCATATGTGGCTCCTTTATTATTGTTTATGGGCTAGTCTCCAGATGTCTGACCTACCTCCAAGATGTCCCCAGGAAGGTGTTCCTGGTTTTGGCTCATTCTGTCACACCTAATTTCTCCTGAACTTTTTATAAGCTGCTCTATCTACCTAGAAACTTTTCCTTCTTCACTTTGCCTGGTTAATATCATTTAGATCACTGTGTAATTGTCATTTATTCAGGGAAACTTTCCTTATCTTCTTTGATAAAGCCAGCTCCCATTATTAAACATGATTTTAGCTCCATGTACCTTTTCTTATTAGCATTTCTCAGAGCTGGCAATTTTAGAATTTTCTGAGATTATTTGAGGATATCACTGAAGTTCACTAAAGTTAGGGACTGTGGGGACTGTGTCTGGTTTTTACTCAAATTTTATCTGCAGCACCTAGTGTAATGAACTGACTCATTAATGTTCAATAGATATTCATTGATTAAAAGACTGGGTGCTAAACATTAGATAAACCACATTAAAATGTATTATGTAACACAGTACAGAAAAATTTTCTATTTTGCTGATCAATATCTTCCTCCTCTTTGACATTCTTAAAGCTATTCTCTCTTTTCAATTAACGTAAGAATAAAGATTCAAGTGTATTAGAACTACATACAACTTTGGAAAATAGACAGCAACAAAACTATTTAACATAAAGTAACCTCTTATCTGATTCCTCTAATAGGAAACCATTGCTGCTCAAAAACAGAGTGCTGACTAGCCTTAAAGAGTGGCAAATTCAGCAAAACTCTTTAGTGCTTCAGGAAATTATTAGCAATAAGCACTCTGGTCTGGCTTGACCCACAAAGGTTAAGTTCATTGTTCATTTTTAATGTTTCTTAGTTGGAAAGCTAAAATACTTTAACAAATAAACTGATCATATGGTATATAAGATCAGCTCATTTAAAATTCTACTAATTACTTGTCATTAATTTAGAGACCATTGCCAATATATGTTAATTTTAAAGAAATGACAATGTTCTGTAGATCCCTGTGGTATTGATCTTTAAAATATTGTTTACCAATATAATTCTTTACTCAATTAATCACTTTAGCTAACAAAATCTCTGAGTGGCATCTGCCAGTCTTTCCAAGTCTGTTTGTACTGTTCATTTGTGTTTTTTTCCCAAGAACAGAGCTCTTAGTGATATTACAAATGTGTTTCTGGAATAGCTGTCTAATGGAAATTGGCTTTGGAGAAATGCTTAGGTTTATTTCCCTCAAACCTTTACATTTTTTGTAAGGGAGCCTTAGCATTATGGAGCATTTTTTAGAAAGCATCTTTAAAATAGTTGACATTGGTCCCTATCGAATGAATGTCTTATTGGTATTGCCCTAGCAAACATCTATCTTACACAATGTAAGAACATTAACATTATTGTACATTTGTGTTTCAAAAATTTTAATAGTTTTATTTCCAATCAACTACAAATGCCTGGTCATTAGTGAGAATGTGGACTCTGAGCATCCTATATATTTATTTTTCCAAAAAAAGGAGAACACTTAAGACACCATGTGATTTGAATATAAGTAGCTATAAAATTTACATGAAAGATCAAGACTAAAAAGGAATGAATGACTTTCAACAGAATTAAATTTAAAACTGTCTCTGTATCAAAAAAAAGATTTAAAAAATTAACTGCAAGAACAGAAAAAGCAATATTTAACATATATTGTAGGCTGAATACATACCAGGAATTCTGCTAAACATTCTATTAAAATTTTTACATAATACTCTTGATAATAGGAAAAAAAAATTCGTTAGAATATGCTAAAAATAAAAGTTGATTTTCAGTTAAAAAAAGTTCTTCTTTTGAAAAGCACCTTAAAGAATATTATGTGCTTTCATATTGTAATAATGTAAAGGGTTATAGTTACATCTATTCGCAAACTTATCCCAAGAATTCAGTCACAATCTGAAAAACACTACATCCATGTAGTTTTAATACTTTAGCTGATTTAGAAGAATATGATTTCATATTTGTTGATTAATAGTCAGGAATAGTGACACATTAATTTTAATTTAGAGCCAGAATGTACTAATTAATAACACACATGTGCTAGTCTCATGTACCTATAATTGACACTTAGAATATTAAAATCTTTCTGCACATTAGAATGCACAAGGAACATAAGAACTATGATGAACTATGGATGCATTTTATGAGTCTTAGAAATATGATTTGTTAAGGGTTTAATTATGTCTCCCCAAAAGGTATGTTAAAGCCCTAACACCTGGCATCCTTGAATGTGGTTTTATTTGGAAATAGCCTTTGCAAATGTAGTCTTGTCAAAGTGAGGTCATACTTGATTAAGGTGTCCCTAATCCAACGTGACTAATGTCTTTATAAGAAGACAAGAGACAAGGAGAGAACAACATGTGAAAACACAGGCAGACATTGAATTGCTGTAGCATCAAGCCAAGGAATGTCAAGAATTTCCTGGAAGCTACCAGAACTTGGAAGAGGCAAGGGAAGATATCCTCCTCTACAGACTGCAGAGGGAGCATGTCCTTGTTGACAACTTGATTTTTGGACTTCTACCCTCCAGAATTGTGAGACAATAAATTATTGTTGTTTTAGACCATTCAGCTTTGTGGTACTTAGTTACAGCAACACTAGGAAAGCAGTACATGGCTAAAACGTAGGAAAAATGTTCATGCTTGTTAATTGTTTGGTGTATGAGACATGGGACAATTTGATTTTATGGTACTATTCTCCTACCTCAAAGAAATGCATGGTTATATTAATGTATTTTAAATTATAGTGAGTTAATATTAATCGAGTTTTTAAAAATTAGTTTATACTTCTTGATATATCTTTGGGTATCCTACCCATAATCCAGACTATCGAGTTACTCCCAGTTCCTGAATTCACCATGATGTCACATTTTTTCACATTCTTTATTCTTTTCAATTCTGGAAATTCCCACCATTCTTTGAGTATTTCTTATCTTCTTGTATCAACACTTCATTGTCATAATAATGTCAGTTACTTAACAAACATCAACAAAACATGTGTGGCATATAACAATAAACATTTATTTATATCATGGGCTCTGGGGTTCACTGGTGGCCAGCTCTGTGTCATATCTTTCATATTCCAGTACTCCAGCCTGACATGTTCTGTTGGCATTCACTGAACTCACAAGATAAGTGGAAAGTGTAAATATTTTTTCAGGTCTTTGCTTGTGTTACATCTGCTAAATCAAACCACATGGCTTATCTCAGAATTGAGAAATAGGAAAATATTTTCAACCTCTCTATGGGAAGAGTATCAAAGTTACGTGTAAAGGGTCTTATACAGGGAGTGGCAAAGAATTGGGTTATTAATGCAATCAATCTACCATTCTTTCATTCTCTGTATTTGTTTCTTTTGAAACTTCTTTTGGAATAACAATTCACCTCATTTTAATAGTGCTTTCATATTTTCTAAATTTTTGTCTTTTTGCTTTTCATTCTTGTTGATTTCCATACTCTTTTAACTCATTAACTTTCTCTTTGGATATGTCTAATCTGCTATTAATCAATCAATCCACTGACTTTCATTTACAATGGTTAGTTTTTTATTTTTAGAAGTTGTATTTGGTTCCTTTTACAAATATGCCATCTTTTTAAGAATGTGATTTATTAGTTTTTAATTCTTCTTTATCTCTTTAAGTATTGCAAATATACTTATTTCTTAGCTCTTTCCAGTTTCATCTTTTGATTCATTTCCATATTTTTACCATGAATGACTTTACAAACAGGTTATCTATCTTCTTTCACCTACCTATCTCTCTCTTTTTTCTTTTTTTTTTTGTGGTATGCGGGCCTCTCACTGTTGTGGCCTCCCCCGTTGTGGAGCACAGGCTCTGGACACGCAGGCTCAGTGGCCATGGCTCACGGGCCCAGCTGCTCCTTGGCATGTGGGATCTTCCCGGACCAGGGCACGAACCCGTGTCCCCTGCATCGGCAGGCAGACTCTCAATCACTACGCCACCAGGGAAGCCCTCACCTGCCTATCTCTCTATCTATGATTCTATCTCTCTATCTATCTATCTTTCTACCTATCTATCTATATCTATCTATCTACCATATTGTAAAATGTTTTTATGCATATGACGTGATGATCACTTGTTTTTTCTACTTTATTTGTTAATATTGTAAATAATATTCCTTGATTGTAAGATGTTAAACAAATCTTGCATTCCTGGAATAAACCCCAGTTGCTCATGATGCTTTATATTTTTTATATATTGCTGGATTTGATATGCATATATTTTGTTAAGGATTTTAGTGTTCATATTCATGAGAGATATTGGTCTATACTTTCCTTTCCTTGTAATGCTTTTGTCTGATTTTAAAAAAATCAGGGTGATGTTCTCATAAACTTAGTGGATAGTGTTCTCTCTCTATTTCTAGGAAGAGATTCTGTTTGATTAGTGTTATTTCATTCTAAATATTTAATAGAATTCACCAGTTAAGGCATTTGTAGTAATGTTTTAAATTATATATTCACTTTATTTAATAGACAGGAATATTCAGATTTTCTACTTCCTATCCTATCGTATTCTGATCAGTTGCTTCTTGGGAAAAGGATTTTTTTTCCAATGAACTATTTATGGACACATTCTATTTTACCCAGAGTTCAAACTTTGGTGCCTTAATTAACACTGAGTGCATGAATCTTACCTCTACTTCTAGTACATAGGCCTGCCATGGTATTTTCTCCCAAATGCCCAACTTAAAAAATTCTTTACTCCTGTGTATACCCTGTCCCCTTGCCTAGCAAGTAATAAGCTCAGAGTTTGTGCTTTTGATCAGACCAGTCTTATTATCTGTGCATTATCACCTCACGGGGCATGGTTTCAAGATATATAAATTTATATATGTTGTTTAATTTTCAGGCAATGTGGCAAAATAGCAATAAAACAGACTTTTTAAGAATACAGACCTGTGTTCAAATCCCAGAATTCCTCAAGCAAGCTATTTACATCTTTAATTTTCCATTTTTGCTTCTGCAAAATTGGAGTAAAAATTACAGCACATGAGACTGTTTTGGGGATTATGTGAAATAATCCATATTGTCTAATGATCAATAAATTGTGTTCTCTTCACCCCTAAAATATAGGAGCATATAGTTTGAGACCTCATTGAACACCTGAACATTTTTTTTCTGTCACAACACTGGGACTAGAGCTTGAAAAACTATTATCAGGAACTTCTCAGAGCAAATCTGCATGTGCCTGTAGCAAACCTACCTCAGACTGAGAATCAATTGTTTTATACTTAGAAAAGGTGTCCTATAAATATAGTTAGCCCTTATTCAGTTGAAAGGAATAATATTGCCAACTTGAAAGGAGGGCAAATATCTATTATTTCACTGAAATGCATTAATTTAGAAAACTTAACTGAGTTAATCTAGAGAAACATGAATTCTGGGGGTAACTCTATGAGCAAGGGCATCCCTAAAAATAGTTTTTCCATTTTGTCTCATGGATCCACATCAGGAAAGCTAAGGGAGGTGAGAATGGAGGTGGATTATACAATAGGAACTCTTCAAGAAGAGGAATTAGATCTATTAATCTCTTGTCAAAGTTATGGTATTATTTGTAATTATTAATAACTTATTAATACATTATGAATATTGGGTAGTATGGTGGTCTAAATTTGTACATCTAAACATAAACAGACAGAATAACTTTAACATATTTAACTAGTCAATTCAAACACGTGTTTGAACTGGTTGCTTTCACCACTGTCTGAGTGTTTTCATCATTTTGTAGCTTTGGCATGGTGTTAACACTTTTTTAAGTATGATGACCAACACATCCTGATGTATGTAAAGAAATTTTCCTAGAAAAAATTCTCAACATGCTGTATGGTCTCCAAGAAAAATACACAAAATCAGTGGTGCTTCAACATCTTTTTTTTTTTTTTTTATCAATCCATTTCTGGGCAAGATTTCAAAGGAAGTATCTGTTACAATGTTAGACACTTTCCAGCAGATTGAAAAAGAAACATTCCAACCAAAATCTTACATTTGATCAGCTGCCATATCAAGGGATGGGTTATTTCTGCTTTTAATCTAAATGTTCTTGGTTAAAAGAAAGAGTTTTAGCTTCCATTTGGATATTAGTGGGAATAATATATCTAAATTTCTCAATGGATGAAAAGTTGTTTTGATAATATGACCTTCTACTGAATAGGGAGGTCTACTTTTGAGATATAAATTGAATTTGGAAGTTTCTAAATAAATGTGATTAGAAAATTTTCCAAAATACCATCTTTATTATTTCTTTAAGAAAAGAATTACAGCTCCTGCATACTTGCCATTGGGATATATTTTAAAATAGCAAAATCACTTTAGTGTTGTTTCAGCATAACTAAAATTTGATGATGCAGCAGCAGTTATGTATGTACATGAACCAATCTTAAAATTATCCATTTAAGATTGGTTCATGTACATAACTAAACCAATACTGTGACTTTTTCTTCTTAATCTATCTTATATCTACTTTGTTCAAGAAATGTCCCTTGGTAAAGTTGAAAATTAGAGTACATACATAACCCTAAAATAAATAAATATTGCTCCATATTTGATCTTGTATTATCCAAGATAGTATTGGTTTCATATAATTATACTTAAAATAAATATAATGAATTATATATCCATCAAAATGCAAACTGATCTTGTACCTTTTGTAAGCGTTAATATAAATTTACAAACAAGAAAAATTTATAAAGCCATGTGCTCCTCTTTTCTTATTTGTTTTAAAACATTATGCTGTATAATTGTAAGGCAAGTAGGGAAAGTAGGTAGACAAGGAGAAGAAAACATAAAAAAGAAGAAAATTATGATTTGATCTCTTTATACCTCCTCATGTCACAGACTTTTGAATTGATATATGCTGTTTACAAAACTTGGACTATGATCTGAAGTTACAAATTCTGTATGTTATTATGAAATTTGACCTTAGCAGGTATTTGCTACCCTCTTTAATGTTGATTAAAGTTTACAATCCAATTGTTTTTCTAACAAGTGTGATGTGAGATTAATTTCTAGCAAAGTGAAAAAAAAAAACACTACACTGTCATTGGGAAAGTTTAGTTTACAAGCCGAAGGAAGCTCATTCACCCTATCTAAATATTAATTGCAATAGTTGATACCAATGCATCTTTATAACACACACTTTAACTGCAGGAGGAGTCAAAATGGTTTGCACTCAGTTTAAAATTCCAAAAAACAACATATGTCTGATGACTTCTGAATATTAAGAGTTCCAATTCTTGGTGCCAGTTGATTGAATTCAGATGTGGTTGCACCTGGAAATCATTGTGGCTTCTTTTAGTTATCAGATGGCTGAGGATATTAGACTATGATAATGTTGATGTGTATGGAAAATATAGTATATTTTAAAATACTTTTTCTTTAATCTTCTTTTACCTCTTCCACTACTCTCCCTCCTACCTTCTGAATTATAAAAATACATGCTTGAGGTAAAAATTCTATATGTTTTAGAAGGATATTTAGTAAAATGTGAAAATCTGCTTCTCTTATCCTGCTTCTCTCCATTCAATTATTAAGTGGTCTTAAAAATTTTTATATAATTCCCTGTATTTCACAGGTGTAGAAGATATTTTCCCTAGTTTGTTCTTTGTATTTTGACTTTGTTGTGATATAAAATTTTTATTTGTTTGCAGTAAAACATATCAATCATTTCCTTTGTAGCTTCTGGGTTGATATCATACTTTGGACAACCTAAAGTAATTCCAAAGGTTATTTTAGAATTATTCTAAAGATAATATAAATATTATTAAGATTCTAAAATAATGTGCCTATGTTTTTTTGTTTGTTTTTTATGCTGTTATGTTTTCAATTCGTATCTTTAATTTAGCTCAAATTTTATTTGATGTTTTTCTTTTTTCTTTTTGAAAGACCTGAGAAAAGGACTTTTTTTTTTCTTAAATAATTGACAAGCCAGTTGTCCTACCTCTTTTATTTTCCTATTTAAATATCACAACATTCTCTCATTCAAGTTCAAACAAAGGAGAGCAAAGCTTTATATGGTCACTGTATCAACTCTTTTATTTTTTGATCTTACAACAAACGTTTGCAGCATCTCAGTGGTATTGATAAACACAGCTCCAGTGAAAATTGTCATAAAAGAAGGAATTTATTGCATATTTAATCTGCTTTTCATTTGAAGTAGAATACTCTTCTGATTTATTTAAAAGTGCAGTAGGATGTTTGAGGAGAGTTTTGATGGAGAATTTGTTGACAACTAAATTTTTATAAATCCATAAAATGGCAGATTCTTGCTCATAGAAAAATCTTGGTGTCCAGTTGGAAAAGAAAGTAAAGCAGATGGTTTCAAAATTCAATAATTTTAAACCAACCATAACACTGAAGCTACATGAGGAATACGTGTTTCATTAAATTTTAGTTACTCCCTGAGTCCTAGATAGACCAGGTGAAGAGGTGAAAATATTCCTCTGTCTTGGCTCTGTACATAGCCCTTGGAGAGTTCAATCACTTGCAAACTCAAGAAAAGAACTGACTGGCACAATCACCTAAAACTATTTCATGAAACCAAATATGGTTTCGGTCCCTTTTAAAATTCTCCTTCTTGCCCTTTTAAGTGTAAACTTCTGATGGAAAATGGTATAGGCTAAAATGATTATCTCACAGACCAGTGACCAAATAATTCATAGTTCTGATGAATTTGGTCACAGAGAAATAAGTAGGTCAAAAATAAATCACTGTCCATTGAAACTAATTGATCCAGTCAAAATTAAAGACTAATAAGTTAGAAACTTCAAGTGTCATGATGCTGTCAGAGATGTGGAATAGTTTAATGGTTAAAAGATGTCTAACTCCCTGGGTTCCAATTTTGGCTCTATTGCTTGACAACTGTGTGTTATTTATTATTTATTTGTAATCATGTGTCATTTAGTCTCTTTTGTTTTCAGTTTCCTCATCTGTAAAAAAGGGTTGTGAGGATAAATTGATATAGGTAAATAATCTAGCATTCAATAAATGCTGTTTAATACTCTTTTAATTTTTTATTCTATAACAAGGGTACTGTCCTTTAGAATCTATAACCTCAAGATTCAAAATTGTAAGAAAACAATTTAGGCAATTTTGTTTCTGATGACTTACAGACTATGGAGAAAAGTTGAACACTGACATTTATATGTCCTTACATGTCTACACTTCGATTTCCTATCTGAGTTCTGCTTTCTTAAAAGCATTTTGCAATTACTAATAAGATCTAAGAAGTCCTCCTTTAGAGTCTTATTTGTTTTACATAACAGTCTTCCTGTTCCCTCAGAATAGATAAGGAATACATTATTTTATAGAAAATACAGAGAAGTATAAAAGGGAAAGTAAAAATCAAGTACAATTCTATCACCTAGAGAAAATTTCATAAAAGAGTTAATATTTACCTGCATACTTTTTTTCTTAGGAGTCATAGCTATTTTCCCATATTGTTATATATTTATACAAATATTTCTGTTTAATATTATTTTGTATTTCAACCTAAATTTATCTAACCATTTAGATATACCTACATATCTATATAACTGTATTTGCTTTTCTTGCTACAAATAATGATGGTAACATCTCTTGTTTTGCATCTTTGATTAACCCAAGGAGAAATTTCCAAAAACAGACTCTGTTCTGAAGGTATGTTATCACTGAGGACCTTGATACATATTGACAACTATTTCTCAGAAATTTTATACCAATTTATATTCCCACCAGTTGTATTGCAGCTGCATTTAGGATAACATTTTTTGACATTTGCCATTTTGATAGGTAAAAATGTCATCTATTCTTGTTTTAATTTGCTTATCTTTGATTAATAATGTCTTGTTTTTTCACAAGAGTTCTTTCTTAAGAATTCATTTGTATGTCTTTTTAATTAAAGGTACACCTCATTAATACTTTTTAATGTTATCAGTTTGTAAGAGTTAACCAAGATTAAATTATTATTTATATTTATGTCACTACATGTACTTAATGTCTTATAGACTGCAATTTGTCTCTAATACAACTATGCCATTGGAGTTAAGATAACTGCAAATTTTATTTGGGACTAATTTAAACCTACTTGCATCTGCTACTATAATCTTTTCTCCTTTTTTAAGTGCTCACCTTTGAGGGCATTTGCTGGATGCTTGCACCTGATTATACATTATCTCCTGAAAAGTCTTTCCTAGGCCTACCTTTATATATATTTCTTTAAACTCAGACATTTCTTTTTTTTTTTTCCTGTGGTACGCGGGCCTCTCACTGTTGTGGCCTCTCCCGTTGCAGAGCACAGGCTCTGGACACGCAGGCTCAGAGGCCATGTCTCACAGGCCTAGCCACTCCATGGCATGTGGGATCTTCCTGGGCCGGGGCACGAACCCGTGTCCCCTGCATCTGCAGGTGGACTCTCAACCACTGCGCCACCAGGGAAGCCCTAAACTCAGACATTTCTTGACACACATAGTCTACCTGCTTGGCACACCAGTCTCTCATGGTTAAAGTATATATTGTTCTCTAATCATATCACAATATATTAACAGACTTCCCCTCCTAGATAGATAAATTATTTGCCTATTAAGGAGTGGTTATAATGTTGGGAATTTCCGACACAGAACTTGGCAAGTTAGAAGACAATTTTTAGGTAGACAGGTGTTCTGACACACTTATATAAGACTAGACTACCAGGTAGATATTAACAGTCTACATAGCAACAAAGTGAGACAGGTCACTTCTAATTTACAATTTCCAAGATCTGATGTCATTTTCCATTGATTTTTGCATCTGTTATAAAATGTATAAATCCTTAAATGTTGACATGTTAATGATCTTAGATCCCAAACAGCAGGAATTACCTGGTTTTGACAGAGTTTAAAGGATAGTAGTGAACACTCTAAAAGAGCTAGAAGGGCAATTTAAATGATCAAGAAGATTGAGATGCTTAAACTCTGCAAGATGATGGAATAGAAATATTGAACTACAGTCTGAAAAGTCAAATATTGATGAATGAGAATGAAGGTCCAAGTACACACAATCACAAAAGTTGAAAAGGATTAACAAGGAGATTTGTCCAAACTCTCAGTATTAGCATTATGGAACACGTATCAAGTTTACAAATTATATTTCTAAAGAATTATGAAAGAAAGTGTGTAGCACAGTGTAATTAATAAAATGAGAGAATTTAAAATTGGTGCAGCCATTATGGAAAACAGTATGAAGATTCCTCAAAAAATTAACAGAACTACCATATGATCCATGTATTCTACTTCTGGGTATTTACACAAACAATATGAAAGCACTAATTTGAAAATTTTTATGCACCTCTATGTTCAACACAGCATTATTTACAATAGTCAAGATATGGAAACAACCTAAGTGCTAAGTGCCCATCAACTGGTGATGGATAGAGAAGATGTGGTAGATATATGTGTGTGTGTATATATATATATATATATATATATATATATATATATATATATATATATATATATTTCATTTATTTCATGCTAAATGAAATAAGTCAGATAGAGAAAGACAAATTAAGTATGATATTACTCACATGTGGAATCTAAAACAAACAAATATAAAAACAAACAAGCAAACAAAACAAAATAAATGAATAAACCAAACGAAACCAACCTGGAAATACTGAGAACAGTGTAGTGGTTACCAGATGGGAAGGTGCAGGGGGGTATGAAATGGGCAAATGAGGTATAGTCATTGATAGAAACTAAACTTTTTGTGGTGAGCACACTGTACTGTATACAGAAGAAGAAATATACTGTTTTACATATGGTACTTGTATAATGTTAAAAACCAATATTACATCTATAAATTTTCTTTGAAAATAAAGAATTCAGATAAATCTAGAGATAAAAACACACAAGGGGCTAAGAACTGTCAGTGAGTGGGTTATTTCTTCCTCCAGGCTTTATTTACTGATTATTTCATGAGAGGTAATTTGTCTTATTTCCTTACTGCACTTTTTCCTTGCTCTCTTAATAGAATGACGTTAGATGCTATTGTATGCAGTTTGCTCAGTTCCAGAGTGATACTCTTTATAGCCTATGTCAAATCAGTGGTCATCAATAAATGTGTATTAACCATAAAATAATCACATATGGTTGTAAAATTTGACAGCTTATGATAATTTAGGAAACCATTGATTTTGAAAGTGCAATGACTTTACAGAATTTGAAAGCATTTAGGTGATTTTCTTAGAAAGGTGAAAAAAGCTATCATGCTGTAATTTTCTGCGATTTTATGACTTAACCTAGATGTATCTGAAAATGGCTTCTATATTCAATAGGTTGTGAAATAAATTGCCTTTTCTGGGTAGTGCTACAGGATAATATAAAGGTCACTGTCATGTTTTAGACTTTTAACAACATTCATTGTGTTAAAAATAAATGTGGCTAGCATTTTTACCTCCTGAAACCCAAGTTATATAAACTGAATTTTATGATATAAGGTATGTGGTAGATGAATTACATTGAAAACATGTGTACATATCATATTGCTACAGTTCTCTTTAATTAAAGTTCATTTTGGAGGCTTCTTTTAAAGTTAAAGCTAATATCTCTTAAGGTCTCTAGTTATTGAAATCTGGGTTTGAGTTTAGTGTTTATGGGATAAGCTAATCATGTGGAAGTGGTCATAGAACCTTACACAGTCTTAACTTTCTTGGGCTGTTCCCAAACAATGCAGAGACTCCTCTTAAGAATAATCTTTTCATATTATTTTTGATATACTTCTCCCTCTTGTATAACACACAAATTTTTTTAAATGGCAGGTACAGAGATTGTCATTGTTGACAAGGGGTCACAGCAATGCCAACATCTTGCTGACCAGCCCAGCTGGGCTTTGACAACTTCACCAAGAAAGGAAAGAGTGAGATCAAGATACCAACATTAAGAGTGAATACAAAAAGTAAGAAGTGATAAAAAGCTCATTTAAGACATGGTAAGTAATTCTAGAACCCAGGTTCCAGCTTTAATTTCTACTTCGAAAAAAACCTCTCTTTTTAATTCGTTCAAAACTGTTTTATCAGTTGATCCATTTATCACCATTTCAGCATTACCGTTGTTATTGTAGATTCAAGGTGATCAGGACATGGTTCCTGGCTTTAAGGAACTTATGATCTAGTAAGGGAGAGACAAGAACACAAAAAATTATAATGCAAACATTAGGCCTAAAATAAGCAAAAATCCTTATGTGCATTTATAGAAAACAACAAAAAAACATGTTGGAGAAATTAGGGAAGAATTCACTAAGGAAGTGGAATTTTGAAAAGGTCCCCATCTATAAGCAGAGTCAATGGCTGGGTGGAGGGAGTCCCTGAAAGATGTGAAAGGATGAGTGTGAAGTCAGTTGAAAAATAGTGATTGGTCTCTTTTGTGTGTATCGTGTTAGGGAGTGTTCTAAATTCATCCTTTTACATGTAGCAGTCCAGATTTCCCAGCACTACTTACATATTTTTAAGATTTTTATTGTTTTTATTGAAGTACAGTTGACATACAGTATTATGGTAGTTTTAGGTGTACAACATAGTGGTTTGACATGGATAAACATTATATACTGATCACCAGGATAAATCAACTATCTGTTGCCATACAAATTTATTGCAATGTTATTGACTATATTCCCCATGCTGCATGTTACATCCCCATGGCTTATTTTATAATTGGAAGTTTTTAGCTCTTAATTCTCTTCACCTATTTTGTCCAACCTCCCACAGTTCTCTCCTCTGGAGACCACCAGTATTTTTTTCTGCATCTGTGAATCTGTTTGGTTTTGTTCATTCTTTTTCTTTCTTTTTTTTTTTTTTAGATTCCACATATAAGTGAAATAATATTTGATTTGTCTTTTTGTCTGACTTATGTCACTAAGCATAATACCCTCTAGATACATTCACATTGTTGCAAATGACAGAATTTTCTTCTTTTTTATGGCTAAGTAATATTCCATTGTATATATATATATATACCACTTCTATATATACCATTGTATATATATATACCACTTCTTTATCTATTCATATTTTGATGGGCAGTTAGATTGTTTCTATAAATTGGCTATTGTAAATAATGCTGTAATGAACATAGAGGTGCATATTTCTTTTCTAATTAGTGTTTTTGTATTCTTTGGGTAAATAGCCAGAAGTGAGGTAGCTGTTGGATCATATGGTAGTTCTATTCTTAGTATTTTGAGGAATCTCCATATTGTTTTCCATAGTGGCTGTACCAATTTAAATTCCCAAAAATAGTGTATGACTGTTCACTTATCCCACATGTGATTGTTTTCTTAATTTTTCTTTCTGATAGTTATTATTTTATAGAAAAAAAATAGATTTATGTATATTGATTTTTGTATCCTACAACTTTACTGAATCCATTTATCAGTTTTAATAGTTTTTAGGTGGAGTCTTTAAGGTTTTTTTTTTATGCATATTATCATGTCATCTGCAAACAGTGACAGTTTTATTTCTTTTTTTCTAATTTGGATAATTTTTATTTCTTTTTCTTGTCTGATTATTGTGGCTAGTACTTCAAACACTGTGTTGAGTAAAAGTGGTGATAGTAGGGATCCTTGTCTTATTTCTGATTTTAGAGGAAAAGCTTTCAGCATTTCACCATTGAGTGTGATGTTAACTGTGGGTTTATTGTATATGGCCTTTATCATGGTGAGGTACATTCCCTCTATACTCACTTTGTTGAGAGTTTTTAATCATAACTTGATTTTGAATTTTGTCGAGTACTTTTTCTTTATCTATTGAGATGATCGTATGATTTTCTCCTGTATTTTGTAAGTGTGGTGCATCACATTGATTGACTTGCAGATATTGAACCATACTTGAATCCCTGGAATAAATTCCACTTCATCATGGCATATAGCCTTTTTAATGTATTGTTAAAATAGGTTTGTTAATATTTTGTTGAGGTTTTTTGCCTCTAACTTCATCAGGGATGTTGGCCAGTAATTGTCTTTCTTTTTTTTTGTTAGAGTCTTTGTCTATAGTTTAAGTATAAGGATAATGAGCTTGGAAGCATTATTTCTCCTTTAAATTTTTGGAATAATTTGAAAAGGATAGGTATTAATTCTTCTTTAAATGTTTTATACAATTCCTCTCTGAAGACATCTGGTTCTGGACCTTGCTGTGAGGTTTTTTGTTTTGTTTTGCTTTTTGGAGTATAGTGGCTTTACGCTGTGTCAGTTTCTGCTGTACAGCAAAGTGAATCAGCCATACATATATACACATCCCCTCATTTTTGTATTTCCTTCCCATTTAGGTCACCACAGAGTACCGAGTAAAGTTCCCTGTGCTATATAGTAAGTTCTCATTAGTTATCTATTTTATACATGGTATTGATATTGTATATATGTCAATCCCTATCTCCCAATTCATCCCAACCCCACTTCCCTTTGGGTACCCTGTTGTGAGTTTTTGTATTACTGATTCAATTTCAAAACTAGTAATCAATTTGTTCAGATTTTCTATTTCTTCCTGATTGTCTTAGAAGAATGTATGTTTCCAGGAGTTTATCTATTTCTTTGAGGCTGTTCAGTTTGTTGGTATATAATTATTTGTACTAACTAATTATGATTCTTTGTATTTCTGTGGTGTCAGTTTTAACTTCCCTTTCATGTCTGATTTTATTTATTTGGCCCCTTTCTTTTTTTTGCTTGATGAGTTTGGCTAAACTTTAATCAATTTTGTTTATATTTTCAAAGAATGAGTTCTTAGTTCTGTTGATCATGTCTATTTTCTTTTTAGTCTCTTATTCATTTATTTCTGCTCTAATATTTATTATTTCCTTCCTTCTTCTGACTTTGGACTTTCTTTGTTCCTCCTCTTCTAATTCCTTCAGATGGTAAGTTTATTTGAGATTATTCTTGTTTTTTGAGGTAGGCATATATCACTATAAATGTCCCTCTTAGAACTGCATTCGCTGTGTCCTATAGAGTCTAGAAAATTATACTTTATTTTTATTTGTTTTGAGCTATTTTCTGTTTCCTCTTTGATTTCTTCATTGACTCGTTGGGTTTCTAGTAACATATTGCTTAGTCTCCACATGTTTGTGTTTTTTCCAGACTTCTTCTTTTTTTTTTTTTAACGTCTTTACCGGAGTAAAATTATTTTATAATGTTGTGATAGATTCTTCTGTATAAAACAGTGAATCAACTATATGTATACATATATCCCCATATCCCCTCCCTCCTGCATCTCCCTCACACCCTCCATATGCCACCCCTCTATGTAGTCACAAAGCTCTGAGCTGATATCCCTGTGCTATGTAACTGCTTCACAATAGCTATCTATTTTACATTTAGTAGTGTATATACGTTCATGCTACTCTCTCATTTCATCCCAGCTTACCCTTTCCAGTACCGATGTCCTCAAGGCCATTCTCTATGTCTATGTCTTTATGCCTGTCCTACCCCTAGGTTCATCAGAACCATTTTTTTTCATATATATGTGTGAGCATATGGTATTTGTTTTTCTCTTTCTGACTTACTTCACTCTGTATGACACAATCTACCTCCATCAACCTCACTACAACAAACTCAATTTAGTTTTTTTTAATGACTAATATTCCACTGTATATATGTGCCACAACTTCTTTATCCATTCATCTGTTGATGGACACCTAAGTGGCTTCCACATCCTGGTTATAGCAAATAGTGCTGCAATGAATATTGTGGTACATGCCATTTTTAAATTATGGTTTTCTCAGAGTATATGCCCAGTAGTGATGTTGCTGGGTCATATGGGAGTTGTATTTTTAGTTTTTTAAGGAATATCCATACTGTTCTCCATAGTGGCTGTATCAATTTACATTCCCACCAACAGTGCAAGAGGGTTCCATTTTCTCCACACCCTCTCCAGCATTTTTGGTTGTAGATATTTTGATGATGGGCATTCAGACTGGTGTGAGGTGATACTTTATTTTAGTTTTCATTTGCATTTCTCTAACGATTATTGATGTTGACAACCTTACAGGTGATTGTTGGCAATCTTTGGAGAAATGTCTATTTAGATCTTCTGTCCATTTTTGGACTGGGTTGTTTGTTTTTCTGATATTGATCTGAGTGAGCTGCTTATATATTTTGGAGATTAATCCTTTATCAGTTGCTTCCTTTGCAAATATTTTCTCCCATTATAAGAGATGTCTTTTTATCGTGTTTATGGTTTCCTTTGCTGTGCAAAAGATTTAAGTTTCATTAGGTCCCATTGGTTTTTCTGTTTTTATTTCCATTTCTCTAGGAGGTGGGTCAAAAAGGATCTTGCTGTGATTTATGTCATAGAGTGTTCTTCCTATGTTTTCCTCTAAGAGTTTTATAGTGCTGGCCTTACATTTAGGTCATTAATCCATTTTGATTTTACTTTTGTGTATGGTGTTAGGAAGTGTTATAATTTCATTCTTTTACATGTAGCTGTCCAGTTTTCCCAGCACCACTTACTGAAGAGGCTGTCTTTTCTGCATTGTATATTCTTGCCTCCTTTACCAAACATAAGGTGACCATATGTGTGTGTATTTATCTCTGGGCTTTCTATCCTGTTCCATTGATCTATCTTTCTGTTTTTGTGCCAGTACCATATTGTATTGATTACTGTAGCTATGGAGTATAGTCAGAAATCAGGGAGCCTGAATCCTCCAGCTCCATTCTTCTTTCTCAAGAGTGCTTTGGCTATTCGGGTTCTATTGTGTTTCCAAAACGATTGTGAAATTTTCTGTTCTCATTCTGTGAAAATTGCCGTTGGTAGTTTGATAGGGATTGCATTGAATCTGTAGATTGCTTTGTGTAGTATAGTCACTTTCACAATGTTGATTCTTCCAATCCAAAACATGGTGTATCTCTCCATCTGTTTGTATCATCTTTAATTTCTTTCATCAGCTTCTTATAGTTTTCTGCATACAGGTCTTTGTCTACTTAGGTAGGTTTATTCCTGGGCATCTTATTCTTTTTGTTGCAATGGTAAATGGGAGTGTTTCATTAATTTCTCTTTCAGATTTTTCATCATGAGTGTATATGAATGCAAGAGTTTTCTGTGCATTAATTATGTATCCTGCTACTTTACCAAATTCCTTGATTAGCTCTAGTAGTTTTCTGGTAGCATCTTTAGGATTCTCTATGTACAGTATCATGTCATCTGCAAATAGTGACAGCTTTATTTCTTCTTTTCTGATTTGGATTCCATTTATGTCTTTGTCTTCTCTGATTGCTGTGGCTAAAACTTCCATAACTATGTTGAATAATAATGGTGAGAGTGGGTCTCCTTGCTGCATTCCTGATTTTAGAGGAAATGGTTTCAGTTTTTCTCCATTGAGAATGATATTGGCTGTGGGTTTTTCATACATGGACTTTATTATGTTGGGGTAGGTTCCCTCAAATGCCTACTTTCTGGAGAGTTTTATCATTAATCAGCCTTGAATTTTGTTGAAAGCTTTTCCTCCATCTATTGAGATGCTCATATGGTTTCTATCCTTCAGCTGGATAGTATGCTGTATTACATTGATTGATTTGCATATATTGAAGAATCCTTGCATTACTGAGATAAACCCCACTGTTCATGGTGTATGATCCTTTGAATGTGTTGCTGGATTCTGTTTGCTAGTATTTTGTTGAGAAATTTTGCATTTATGCTCATCAATGATATTGGCCTGTTGTTTTCTTTCTTTCTGATATCTTGTCTGTTTTTGGTATCGGGGTGATGTGGCCTCATAGAATTAGTTTGGGAGTGTTCCTCCCTCTGCTCTATTTTGGAAGAATTTGCGAAGGATAGGTGTTAGCTCTTCTCTAAATGTATGATAGATTTCGCCTGTGAAGCCATCTTTTCCTGGGCTTTTGTTTGTTGGAAAATTTTAAGTCACAGTTTCAACTTCAGTGCTTATGATTGGTCTGTTTATATTTTCTATTCCTTCCTGGTCAGTCTCAGAAGATTGTGCTTTTCTAAGAATTTGTCCTTTTCTTCCAGGTTTTCCATTTAATTGGCATATAGTTGCTTGTAGTATTGTGTCATGATCTGTGGATTTCTGCAGTGCCATTTGTTACTTCTCCTTTTTCATTTCTAATTCTATTGATTTGAGTCTTCTCCTTTTTTTTCTTGATCAGTCTGGCTAATGGTTTATCAAGTTTCTTTATCTTCTCAAAGAACTAGTTTTTAGTTGTATTGATCTTTGCTATTGTTTCCTTCATGTCTTTTTCATTTCTTTCTGATCTGATCTTTATTACTTCTTTCCTTCTGCTAAGTTTGGGGTTTTTTTGTTCTTTTTTCTCTAATTGCTTTAGGTGTATGGTTAGGTTGTTTATTTGAGCTGTGTCTTGTTTCTTGGGGTAGGATTGCATTGAGATAAACTTCCCTCTTAGAACTGCTTTTGCTGCATCTCATAGGTTTTGGGTTGTCATGTTTTCATTGTCATTTATTTCTAGGTATTTTTAAATTTCCTCTTTGATTTCTTCACTGATCTCTTGGTTATTAAGTAATGAATTGTTTAGTCTCCTTGTGTTTGTATTTTTTACAGATTTTTTCCTGTTATTGACATGTAGTTTCATAGTGTTAGTATCCGAAAAGATAGTTGATACAATTTCAATTTTCTTAAATTTACCAAGGCTTGATTTGTGACCCAAGATAAGATATATCCTGGAGAAAGTTCCATGAACACTTGAGTAGAAAGTGTATTCTGTTGTTTTTGGATGGAATGTCCTCTAAATATCAATTAAGCCCATCTTGTTTAATATATCATTTAAGGCTTGTGTTTCCTTATTTATTTTCATTTTGGATGATCTGTCCATTGGTGAAAATGGGGTGTTAAATTCCCCTACTATGATTGTATTACTGCCTATTTCCCCTTTTATGGCTGTTAGTATTTGCCTTATGTATTGAGGTGCTCTTTGCTGGGTGCATAAATATTTACAATTGTTATATCTTCTTCTTGGATTGATTCCTTGATCATTATGTAGTTTCCTACTTTGTCTCTTGTAATAATCATCTAAAGTGGTTTTTTTTTTTCTGATATGAGATTTGCTATTCCAACTTTCTACTGATTTTCATTTGCATGGAATATCTTTGTCCATCTCCTCACTTTCAGTCAGTATGTGTCCCTAGGTCTGAAATGGGTCTCCTATAGACAGCATATATATGGGTCTTGTTTTTGTATCCATTCAACCAGTCTATGTCTTTTGGATGGAGCATTTAATCCATTTACATTTAAGTTAATTATCGATATATATGTTCCTATTACCATTTTCTTAATTGTTTTGGGTTTGTTATTGTAGTTATTTTCCTTCTCTTGTGTTTCCTGCCTAGAGAAATTTCTTTAGCATTTGTTGTAAAGCTGCTTTTGTGGTGTTGTATTCTCTTAGCTTCTGCTTGTCTGTCAAGATTTTAATTTCTCTGTCGAATCTGAATGAGATCCTGGCTGGGTAGAATACTCTTGGTTGTAGGTTTTTCCCTGTCTTCATTTTAAATATTTCATGTCCCTCACTTCTGGCTTGCAGAGTTTCTGCTGAATGATCAGCTGTTAAGCTTATGGGGATTCCCTTGTATGTTATTTTTGGTTTTCCCTTGCTGCTTTAATATTTTTTCTTTGTATTTAATTTTTGATAATTTGATTAATATGTGTCTTGGCTTGTTTCTCCTTGGGTTTATCCTGTGTGGGACTCTCTGCACGTCCTGGACTTGTTGACTATTTCCTTTCCCATATTAGGGAAGTTTTCAACTATAATCTCTTCAAATATTTCTTAGTCTCTTTCCCTTTCTCTTCTTCTGGGACACCTATATTTCTAATGTTGGTGCACTGAATGTTGTCCCAGAGGTCTCTGAGATTGTCCTCAATTCTTTTTATTCTTTTTTCTTTATTCTGGTTTGTAGCAATTATTTCCACTATTTTACTTTCCGGGTCACTTATCCATTCTCCTGCCTTAGTTATTCTGCTTTTGATTCCTTCTAGAGAATTTTTAACCTCATTTATTGTATAGTTCATCATTTTTTGTTTGCTCTTTAGTTCTTCTAGGTCCTTGTTAAACGTTTCTTGTATTTTCTCCATTCTATTTCCAAGATTTTGGATCATCTTTACTATAATTACACTGAATTCTTTTTCAGGTACACTGCGTATTTTGTCTTCATTTGTTAGGTGTGGTGGGTTTTTCCCTTGCTCCTTCATCTGCTCTGTGTTTCTCTGTCTTCTCATTTTGCTTAACTTATGGTGTTTGGGGTCTCCTTTTTGCAGGCTGCCATTTCATAGTTCCTGGGGTTTTTTTGGTGTCTGCTCCCAGTGGTTAAGGTTGGCTCAGTGGCTTTTGTAAGCTTCCTGGTGGAGGGGACTCATTCCTGTGTCCTGGTGGATGAGGCTGTATCTTGTCTTTGTAGTGGACAGGACCATGTCTGGTGGTGTGTTTTGGGGTGTCTTTAACCTTATTATGATGTTAGGCAGCCTCTGTGCTTATGGGTGGGGTTGTTTTCCTGTCTTGCTAGGTGTTTGGCATAAGGTGTCCAGCACTATAGCTTGCTGGTCATTGGATGGAGCTGGGTCTTAGCATTGACATAGAGATCACTGTGAGAGCTCTCTGGTGGAAGTCTCTGGTGGTCCAATGTCATGAACTTGGCTCTCCCACATCAGAGGCTCAGGCCTGACACCTGCCCAGAGCACAAGACCCTGTCAGCCACACAGCTAAGAAGAAAAGGGAGAAAAAAATTAATGAAAAATAAATAATTTAAAAAAAATAATTATAAATAAATTTTTTTAAAACATTAAAATAACAAAAATAAAAGTAATAAAAAAAAGAAGAGCACAACCAAACCAATAACAAATCCACCAATGATAACAGGTGCTAAAAACTATAATAAGATAAACATAAAATTCAGCAGCAAGTCAGTCACAGATAGCAAACCTCAAGTCTACAGTTGCTCCCAGAGTCCACCATCTCAATTTTGGGTTGATTTGTTGTCTATTCAGGTATTTCACAGATGTACGGTTCATCAAGTTGATTGTGGTGATTTAATCCGCTGTTCCTGAGGTTGCATGGAGAACTTTCCCGTTCTCTTCTTTGTTCACACAGCTCCTGGATTTCAGCTTGGTTTTGGCCCCACTTCTGCGTGTAGCTTGCCCTCAGGATTCTGTTCATGCCCAGGAAGGATGGGGTTAAAGCAGCAGCTGATTAGGGGGCTCTGGGTCACTCATGCATTGGGGAGGGAAGTGTACAGTAATTATAATTGGCATGCGGGGCAAGCTTACTGTGGCAGAGGTTGGTGTGACATTGCAACAGTCTGAGTTACAGCCTTTGTTTTCCAGGGGAAGTTGTATCTGGATCATGGGACCCTGCTGTGGTGGCCCGCACAGGCTCCCAAGGGTTGGGAATGTGGATAGTGAACTGTGTTTGCACACAGGATTCTTGGTGGTTGCAGCAGCAGCATTAACATTTCCTGCCTGTCTCTGGTGTCCAAGCTGATAGCCACATCTTGCATCCATCTCTGGAGCTCTTTTAGGTGGTGCTCTGCCTTCTTTAGGCAGACAGGTGAGGAATCCCCTTTCCTCAAGCAACCTGAAACAATGGTCTCTTGCCTCAGGCAGGTCCACAGTTTTTCCCAGACTCCCTCCCAGCTAGCTGTGGTGCACTAGCTCCCTTCAGGCTGTGTTCACACAGCCAACCCCAGTTCTCTCCCTGGGATCTGACCTCCGAAGCCTGAGACTCAGTTCCCAGCCCCCACCAACCCCAGTGGGTGAGCAGACAAGCATCTCAGGCTGGTGAGTGCTAATCAGCACTGATCTTCTGTGTGTGAATCTCTATGCTTTGCCCTCTGCGTCCCTGTTGCTGTGCTCTTCTCCGTGGCTCCAAAGCTTCCCCTCCACCAATCACCCATCTCTGCCAGTGAAGAGGATTCCTAGTGTGTGGAAACTTTTCCTCCTTCAAAGATCCCTTCCAGAGGTGCTGGTCTCATCCTTATTCTTTTGTCTCTGTTTTTTCTATTTTCTTTGCCTTACCCAGGTGTGTGGGGCTTTTCTTTCCTTTTGGAAAGTCTGAAGTCTGCCAGCATTTTGTATGTGTTCTGTAGGAGTTGTTCCACATGTAAATGTATTTTTGATGTAATTTTAGGAAAGAAGGTGATCTCCACATTTTAATCCTCTGCCGTCTTAAAGCAGGACTCCAACATTACTTACTGAAGAGACTGTGTTTTCTCCATTGTATATTCCTGCTTCATTTGTCATAGATTAGGTGACCATACATGTGTGGGTTTATCTCTGGACTTTATGTCTTATTCCATTGATCTACATTTCTGCTTTTGTGCCACTACCATGTTGTCTTGATTACTGTAGCTTTGTAGTATAGTGTGAAGTCAAGGAGCTTGATTCATCCAGCTCTGTTTTTCTTTCTTAATATTGCTCTTGTTATTCTTTGTCTTTTGTGTTTCCATGCAAATTGTAACATTTTTTTGTTCTATTCTGCGAAAAATGCCATTGGTAATTTGATAGGGACTGCATTGAATCTGTAAGTTGCTTTGGGAAGTATAGTTATTTTCATAATATTGATTCTTCCAATCCAAGAACATGGTATATCTCTCCATCTGTTTGTGTCATATTTGATTTCCTTAATCAATATCTTACAGATTTCTGAGTACAGTTATTTTGCCTCCGTAGGTAGGTTTATTCCTAGGTTTTTAATTCTTTATGATGTGATGGTAAATGGGATTGTTTCCTTAATTGCACTTTCTGATCTTTTGTTGTTAGTGTATAGGAATGCAAGAGATTTCTGTGTATTAATTTTGTATCTTGCAATTTTACCAAATTCATTGATGAGTTCCAGTCGTTTTCTGGTAGCATCTTTTAGGATTTTCTATGTATAGTATCATGTCATCTGCAAAGAGTGACAGTTTTACTTCTTTTCCAATTTGGATTCCTTTTATTTGTTTTTATTCTCTGATTGCAGTGACTAAAACTTCTAAAACTATGTTGAATAGTAGTGGTGATAATGGCCACCCTTGTCTTATTCCTGATCTTAGAGGAAGTGATTAAGTTTCTCATCATTGAGAATGATGTGTGCTGTGTCTTTTTCATATATGGCTGTTATTGTGTTGAGGTAGGTTTCCTCTATACTCACTTTCTGGAGAGTTTTATCATAAATGGGTGTTGAATTTTGTCAAAAGTTTCTTCTCCATCTATTGAGATGATCATGTTTTTATTCTTCAAGTTGTTAATATGGTGTATCACATTGATTGATTTGTGTGTTTTGAAGAACCTTGTATCCTTGGGATGAAGGCCACTTGATCATTTTGCATGATCCGTTTAATGTGTTGTTGGATTCTGTTTGCTAGTTTTCTGTTGAAAATTATTGTGTTTATGTTCCTCAGTAGTATTGGCCTGTAATTTCCTTTTTTGTGTTATATATTTGTCTGGTTTTTGTATAAGGGTGATGGTGTCCTTGTAGAATGAGCTTTGGAATGTTAAAAGATTAAAGACCTAAATATATGACTAGACTCTATAAAACTCTTCAAGGAAAACATAGGTAGAACACTCCTTGACATAAATCCCGGCAAGATCTTTTTTGATCCACCTTCTAGAGTAATGAAAATATAAACAAAAATAAACAAATGGGTCCTAATTAAACTCAAAGGTTTTGCACAGCAAAGGAAACCATAAATGAAATGAAAAGACAACACTCAGAATGGGAGAAAATATTTGCAAATGAAGCAACTGACAAGGAATTAATCTCTAAAATATACAAACAGCTCATACAGATCAATGTCAAAGAAACAAACAACACTATCAAAAAATGGGCAGTTCTGAATAGACACTTCTCCAAAGAAGACCTAGAGCTGTCCAAGAGCCATGTGAAAAGATATTCAACATCACTAATTATTAGAGAAATGCAAATCAAAACTACAATTCGGTATTACCTCACACCAGTCATAATGACCATCATCAAAAAGTCTAGAAAAAATAAATGCTGGATAGGGTGTGGAGAAAAGGGAGCCCTCCTACACTGTTGGTGGGAATGTAAATTGGTACTGCCACTATGGAGAACAGTATGGAGATAAGCATGGAATCTAAAAAAATATCTTAAAAATATATACAAATGAACTTATTTACAAAACAGAAATGGGGGAAAAAACTAGATTCAGTCATCAAGTATTTATAAAGATATATGGAACAAACATTACTCAGTTTGCTACTGTTAAAAAAATACATAACAGAAAACTCAATAGGTGTATGTACTAGAAATTCTCACTATGAAACTGCTAGGTGACATTTCATTGGGCTCCGAGGACCTCCAGTTCTTTCTTTCTCAGTGCAGAAATAATTCATCAAGAGGCAAAGTGATAGATAAAAAATGATTTATTAGAATAGGACACTTGTGAGGCTTAACAAGCAGGCAGGAGAGCTTTTCATTGCCCCAAGTACTTAGTGGGTTATATTTTTATAATCAAAGGAAAAGAGGGGAGGGGAAGAAGACCACCTTCTTCCTCATTCTTTGAGTCTTACATCCTTACCTCCTCCTACATGTCAGGCAGGGGAGTTTTTGACCATATATTGTACCTCCAGGAATGTCATGGCAGTATGGAAAATTATTTTATGTCTCAGTACAATGAGGGTCTTTCACTTTGAAATGTCATCTTTCCATAGATTATTGTTTCTATGTGTGCAGAGAGCATGTCCTAAGGGTCATTAACTTGTTGACATCACTGGGCAGGATGTAGGCCTTAGTCTTCCACTATTGTTTTATTGTCTTGAGACATGACTCATTCCTCCATTGCATGGTTTTGTTGCTAAGCAAGTTAGCTTGGTTTTGTTGTTAGGGAAGCTGGTCTGGCTTCGATGCTAAGTGATGTGCTCTGCTTTATGAGTCATGCAAACCCATATTGTTTCAGGATTTTTCCATCACTTTCTTGAGTGATTATTAACTTACTGCAGTCTCCCAAAGCCCCCTAAAGTTTCCTCTCTATCTATAGTCCCCTAGTGGGATTTCTGAACTATTTGATTATCCTACTCTATCCCTATCAACTATACCCCACTACCCACATCTCCTTCTAATAAAAACAGCCTATTTCCATGTTCTACTTCTAAGTACTCATGTTTTATACCATATAGTCCTTCATCTCTGCATATTCTGTCTATAGAGAGAAGCACAGATGCCTGGAGAGAGCAATCTTGTGCGGTTTTTCCCTAGAGCTGCTTTAGATTTAGTTCCTCAGCATTGTATAGTCCCAGGTCTAGTCTATATACATTCTTAAAATAAGCTCCCATCTTCTTGAGGCAGATTGAATTAGTCTCCAATCCTTGCCACCAAAAGAGCAAACTAAAAATAGTGTTGATCAGTTATGTATGAGAAAATGAAAACCCATTGTACAAAAATAATTAAGGAGAAATAAATCTATTTCCAGTTAGGTTCAAGGTTGGCTCGAACTTATTTTTCTTTTATAAGTGGACCATCTCTAGGAACGGAAACTTTCTTAGAGCTCTTACAGCAGTTTCCAAGTGTTTTGTATAGCTCCAGGTCTTGCTCTAGATCCCTGAGTGCTAAAGCTAATGGTGCACCAGAACCACTCTGGGAAGTCTGCTGCAAGTATTGATTCCAGGGCTTAGACCCCGCAGATTCTGAGAGGAAATCTGGGGTACACATGGGCACCTGTAATTTTGGCAAGCCCATAGATGATTAACACATAGCCAGGTTTCAAAACCATGCCCATTTGTCTCGAGTAGTTTTGACTCGGTTGCACTTATATATCTTAAAATATTACTGCTCTCTGCTAAGATGTCCATCTGTTTTCTGATCCAGAATTAAAAACAAAGAAAGATTTATTTTTCTTTCTTTACCTACTCTGCTGGCAACAATGCAATAAGAGTCCTTAAAACAGGTTTCATCTAGTGTTGCTTACTATCAAAGGAAGAAATATATGATTTTTCATTTTGGAAAACAAACTGAAATTCCAGGGTAAGCATGACATCAGAGTCCCATGTGAACGTTTTCCTTCAGGGAAAATTGAACATCAGAACTTCTTTGTCTACTTTCCGTCCCTCTGACTCAGCCCCAGCTCACCCCACCTCCTTTTCAGGAAGTGCAGAAATTACAAACAATAGAGATATTTGGTGATTGAAGCACTTATCTCAAAAGTATCTCTGTCCCCCTGTTTTGTACATATTGAAACATACCTAAGCACAGATTGTTGCTAAATCACAGGAGCAAATAAGTTGGAATTATTACAAACTCCTGACCTCTGGCCTAGGTTAGGTCTTAATTATTTATTATTTAATTTATTTATTTATTAATATTATTTTATCTTATAATTATCTCTTTATTCCCCTCAACAACTATAACTAATCACAGTTTTATCTAGGGTGGACAATGTTCTTGTTTACCCAAGACTGAGGGATTCTAGGACATGGACTTTCAGTACTAAAGCCAGACGATTCCCAGGTAAACTGGAATGAGTTGATCACTCTAGTCATGAGAACTCTCTTTGAATTAATTTTCCTTACTTCCAATGAAACGTCTAATTTCTTACTTCACAGAGAAAACAGAGGTGCAAAAAATTTCAACTTTCTGCTCAATTCACTAAAAAGTGTCTGGCCAGGACGTGACTCCATTAGCAATCTTCTTTTCTGCCATGTCTTCTACCTCTTCATATATACTTACTCTGTTCCCTCAGCATAATGTTATAAGAAAATTTGCCAAGCCCAAGCATGCTCATAGGAATGTGTCCCTACATGACTTTGAGCTTCATAGAGCCTTTCTCCAATGCCCATACTTTTGGGACATATTCAGAGCATGAACAAGTCCAAATGAGGCTTTATAATGTTCTCCTCATTCTTAGAATTCCTCTTTATATGGTAAAAACACCCCCTCTCCCACTTTGTGTAGTTCCTTGACTTTCAGTTAGGGGAGACTCACTGAAATGCATGAGTGTGGTTGTTCTCCTTTGACTGGAAAGTAGTTAAACCAGCTTTTTTTTTTTAAATACCTGACAGCCTTTTATTATTTAACAATGAGCATGTTCAAGTATTTTCCATCTTAAACACAAAACTCACTCTTCCTACACCTTAGATGTCCTTAACCATCTCTTACCCTGTCTCTTCCTAGGTATTCAATTTGAAAAAGAAATGTGCTTTTTTTCTCTTCACTTGCTCCATGAATTGCAGGGTGCCTTTGTGTCTTCAATGCTCTCCTCCAATGAACCTGCTCTTGTATGAGCACCAATGATCTTGTTGCTAAATTTTATGTGAGTGTTTCATTCTATCTGTGATTTAAATATATATATATATAATAAAGTACAGTAAGTTAGAAGGAATAATATAAAATCACCCATAATTCTTCCATGAAAAACTAAAACGTTATTCTCTGTGGTTTTTATTATTTACAACTTTACAAATTATTTACAACTCCTTTTTAAAAACTATTCCACTTTTATTCATAGTCCTATGGAGGTTCCTTCTCAGTCTTCTTTGCTAAACCTTCATCTAGTATCCAAAATACATTCAAATATTGATGTTTCTAGCTTTACATTCTCATCTCACTTTTATTTACTCTGTAGATTCTCCCTAGTTGAATTCCTTTTTCCCTAGCTCCATGGCTATATCCACAACCTATATTCTGAGGTCTGTCATATCTCTCTCTAGATGTCCAGTTCCATATGAGTTTTCTAAAAGTACCAAAATATCAACAATGATTTTATCATCTCCAATTACTGCATCCCAGATTAATTTTATCATCTCCCAGTTTTTACATTCCACACATCTTATATTAATGACACAACAATGGACCAAGTTATTTGGTTATTACCTTTAATTTCTCCTGTTCATCTCTCACATCCAACCAGTTAATAGCCCTAAGCTTAAACCTAACTCTCCTTCAAATTTTTTAAATCTACCTTTACCTGTGCTACTCCTCTGAGAATGGGCTCTTAACCCTTTTAAACTGTATTTGTGCAATAGTCTTCCAAATGGAGTCTTCGCCTCAAGGCTTGGCCTCCTTCAACTTCTCCACACTGCTGCCAAAGTGATCTTTCTAAAACATAAATCTGAACATTGTAGTTAAGATTTTGGGTTCTTGAATGAGACAGATCATGCTTTATAACCAGTTTCAGTACTTAATAACTGTAACCTTGGGCAGGTTGTATTTAACCTCTCTAAGCTTCAAGTCCCTCATTGGTAAACTGGGGTTATAATGTCTATATGAGAGCATTGTCTTGAGAATAAAATGAATTATCTATTTAGCACAGTACCTTGCAAATAAATAGTGCTCAATATTTGGTGCTACTAGTATTATGGTGATTCTTCTTATTGTTCTTGTTGATGTGTATTATAACTTTTCCTGCCTGAATTTGTTCAGTGTTTCTCTAATGGGTTTAAGATAAAGTCTTAACCCTTTGTGTGGTATAGAAGGCCTTTTACGATAGTGCCTTTGTTGGCCTTCCAATTTCATCTTGGGCTGTTTCCCTTTCTCACTCTATCCTCCAGTCATAGAGAACTATTTGCAATTTTTCCAACAGCATTCTTTTTCTTTTTAGGTAAATTTTAAAATATTTCTTGATTTTTACTATGTGCCTGGCTAAATCCAATGCCTTCTTCAAAATTCAGTTACGCTTAATCTTTCCTGAAGAACGTTCCCTCTCACCACTCTTATTGTAATCTGGATCAGGTGTTCTGTTTTCTCCCTTAATTTCTTCTGAACTCATGACTCTATAATGCTATATTATTCAGCATATTATAATTATATTCTGCAATAGTCTGTGAGTGTCTTGTAGGCACGAACTGTGTCTTATTTATCTTTGTGTCACCAATTTCCATGCCAGTACCTGGCATGGTAGGTGGCACTCAAATGTTGACTGATATGAAGGTTTTGGACACTTGTAATGATAATGAATAACAGTGGAGATGACATAGTACATAAATAATTAGTTAATAATAATTTTAAAATAAATGGATAATGAAATGCCTAAATGGGTGCTGTACTCCTGTAAGAAGTTATATAGTACTTCCACATAACTATAAATCATAGTTAAGTACTATATAACTTACATAAGAAGTTATATGGAGGTAAATAACTTTATATTGTTTGAAAATTTTCAAGGAAAGTATAAGAATTGAACAGTATTTTGCAGGTACATGATTCAATCAGCAAAAGTAACAGAAGATTTTTAAGAAAAGGGTACTATGAGATCAAAGGCAGAAGGAGTTAGGGCATATGAGATTGCAGTGTTTGTGAACTTGTCTTTTTATTTAATTCTCTCATTGACTCTATGAGGTGGATAGTTGTGGATTCTAAAAGTCAAATATTTTAAGTAAATTTATAAAGTTCACACAACTATCACATGGTGAAGATAGTATTCAAATCCAGCTGTGCCCGCCTCTGAAAAATTGCTTTCTCCACAATAAGCTGATGTACCACAGGTGGAATTAACATGTGATTTTGAAATAGAGTAACCCTAAATCTAGATTGTGACAGGCCTTCAAAGAAGGCAGAGGAGGCATTTGACAGTTCTCCATTAAGTCACTATAACATTCTTTCTTTCAGCTCTCTATTTGGTGGAATTGAAGAGGCTATATTAAAATCAAGAGTTGGCAAAAAAAAGAAACCATATATATATATATATATGGCAAACTTGCTACTATTATTCTTTCCAGTGCCCATGACAGGTAATGCTATTAAAGCATATGCTATTTTATTTTGTTTTTTACTGGGCTTTGTTATGGCTTCAGTATCCTTATTAAAGAACATTCATTAGAAGTTTTTTGTTAATCCATAACCATTCCTTTTTCTTATATTACTCCAATTACTTTTTGGAAAATTATCTTGCCACCTATCTTGTAATATTTGAGAAAGCTTGATGAAACTCTAAAACAAGGTAAAGCACCCTCCTATTACAGAGGACAACGAGTTTCTTGGAGGCTGGGGCAGGATACTTCTGCCAGATCTCACTGTCTCAAGAGGACCAAGAAGTGAGCATGGCTTAGAGAAAAACATTCGTTCTAATGATAATCTTGAGCACAGTTATTCAGGATTGAAAACAAAACAAAACAAAACAAGCAAAAAAACTGTACATTTCTTTCAGAGAAGAAATCCTGATAGAGCAGTAGAGAATTACTTGTTGTACCTCTGATTTTCTTTTTACTACTAAGCATCTTCTTTAGCATTCCCTTCAGAATAATGGTCTTCTCAATGACATTATTCCAATCAGCTCTTTTTTTTAAACTTTTTATTGGAGTATAGTTGACTAACAATGTTGTATGAGTTTCAGGTGTATAGAAAAGTGATTCTGTTATACATATGTATGTATCTATACTTTTTCAATTTTTTTTCCCATTTAGATTGTTACATAACATTAAGCAGAGTTCCTTGTGCTATACAGTAGGTACTTGTTGGTTATCCATTTTAAATATGGCAGTGTGTACATGTCAATCCCAAACTCCCTAACTATCTCTTGCCCCCACCCTACCCCCTGGTAACCATAAGTTCATTCTCTAAGTTGGTGAGTCTGTTTCTGTTTTGTAAATAAGTTCTTTTGTATCATTATTTTAGATTCTGCATGTAAGTGATATATGATATTTCACTTTCTCTGTTTGACTTACTTCATTCAGTATGACAATCTCTAGGTCCATCATGTGGCTGCAAATGACATTATTTCACTATTTTTAATGACTAATATTCCATTGTATATATGTACCACATCTTCTTTACCCATACATCTATTGATGGACATTTAGGTTACTTCCATGTCTTGGCTATTGAAAACAGTGCTGCAATGAACATTGGGGTGCATGTATCCTTTTGGACCGTGTTTTTCTCTGGATATATGCCCAGGAGTGGGATTTTAGGGTCATATGGTATCTCTATTTTTAGTCTTTTAAAGAACATCCATACTGTACTCCATAGTGGCTGTACCAATATACATTCCCACCAACAGTGTTTCCTTTGTTGTGCAAGATCTTTTGAGTTTTATTAGGTCCCATTTGTTTATTTTTGTTTTTATTTCCATTTTTCTGGGAGATGGATCAAAAAAGATATTGCTGCGATTTATGTCAGACAGTGTTCTGCCTATGTTTTCCTCTAAGAGTTTTATAGTGTCCAGTCTCACATTTAGGTTTTTAATCCATTTTGAGCTTATTTTTGTGTATGGTGTTAAATAATGGTCTAATTTCATTTTTTTACATGTAGCTGTCCAGTTTACCAAGCACCATTTATTGAAGTGACTGTCTTTCCACCATTGTCTTGCCTCTATATTTCTATTTTTGTGCCAGTACTATACTGTTTTGATGACTATAGCTTTGTAGTAGAGTCTCCCTGACTTCAGACTATCAGACTATACTCAGTGAGCCTTTTTTTCTTTTCTTTTTTTGCCCAAGTTAACCAGAGTCTATTTCTGTGACTTGCAACCAAAAAGTCATAATCAATATCACTTTTATTTAGTCATGGTTGACACATGATTTAGACCTATGCTAACAGGTCTATGATTAACACCAATGGCACATAATTTAGACCTAATAGGCTTTAAATATGGAAAATATTCTGTGATATTTTTATACTGTGTCTACTTGACTAAGCTTGAACTATATTTCCCACAATCCCCTTCCCCATATGGCTTCAAGTTAAAGTTGGTTATAAGAGAAATTTTTTTGGTGAGATTTGGAAGGTAGAAGTGAAGCAGGAGCCATTATGAGCTTCTTCTTTGTCTTCCTTGTCATAAATATTTACAGACAGTTGCAGACGTGTCTTAACATCCCTGTTTATATCCAGACCTTCTTCATAAATGGCATCCTGAAACAATGGACTCTCCAGACTCACAAACAAGTGCAGAGTCAAGAGCCTTCCATCTTTTATTCCATCACCTTTCCTTGTGGTCCCATTCTGGAAGCTGGATATGCTTTGTCTTTAGGATTCCTTGAAAGACTAAAATTTGTACACACACTTCAGTGATTCAGAAAGGCACTTTTATCTGATTATTCAACTTATTCTTTTTGTCTGTTATTTATTCAATTTCTCTAACAATTGAGTAATGTCTTGCTCTTATAATAAATCTCTTATTCAATAACAGTCATATAGGTTCTGCTTCCATGATTGAACCCTGGTTGCTATAGCTATTGGTACCAAAATTGGTGCTTGTAGAACAGAACGTTAAAGATGTTCTCACTGCCAGTAGCAAAGGGGAAACTGGCAAGCCATGGTATGTGGTGGCAAAATCATTTCTTAAGTTATCATCTGTGGTTTCACCTATGATAAAATGCCTGTAGATGGCAAGACTTTGACTCACCAAGTAGTTGCTGCTGTAGAACACTTTAATTAAAATTAATATAATAGTAGTGGTTAGTTGATTCTAAGTGCATTGTAAATTTTGGAGAATGAAAATGAGCTCAAGGTTTTAAATTCCCAGATCAAGGTCTGGGTAACAAATTAGAATGCTTCTATGACTGCTCAGAGAGAAACCCGTATTTCTTACATAATTTCTTAAAACCAAACCCAAATTCTAATTTTCACAGTAGCTGAATTACAATTTAATCCAATCTTTAAGGGTTTCTTATATTAGAATTAAAGCATTGATTAGGAAGGAGTAGAGACATGAAAATTGGGATGGAGACATGTGGGTTGATTCTGATGATGTAGAGGAGAAAATTGGAATAGAGACACATGGGCTGATTCTGATGATGCAGAGGAACTTGAACCTTTATATTTTATTGAGCCTCGTTTGCTAGTAGAGATATCTTTCCCTTAACACTGAGAAATTTGGTGTCCTCTTACCTGAGGAACTTAATTTTCCAAGTCTGTGGAACTTGATTTGCAGGAGAATGTGGATTCCCCTCAGATATATCTTACTACCTCCCCTTGTTTCTATATCTATGACAAGACTCAGATTATTGAATGCTCCTGGGAGTCAGATAAAAATTATGACTCAAAAGAAGTACTGCACAGACATAATGAATTATATTTATATGATTTATGTTCATATTAATAGAAAACTAGGGAATGTAAATGGAAATGGATTGAAAGAATGTTGGATCAGACAGGAGAAGGTAATGTTGGGTCTGTTTGAATTTATTAAAATTCAGTGTGTTTTAAGTGGCTGGTAAATAGTTCTAACTTTTGGCTTGGTTAGTTGACTAAAATGAAGTTGAGTTGTTAGAACTCCCTTGATATACTATATAGGACAATATCAAAAGGCTTGGGAGATATTTAAATGTGGGGATAGATTTATCTTTAAGACCTGCTAACCCACCCATATATGAGTCTGAATGACATTTCCTTTATCAAGGCTTTTAGAAATACATTGTTGAAGAGAGTACTGTCATTTTTGAAAAGATTTCTAGTGACTCTTCTCTGCAGGCCATGAATGACAATGAGAAATGTTGCCATCAAAATAGAATACCTGAATTCAATAGGGATGATAGGATCTCAAAGTGGTAAGGGCCAAGTAGTGGTACTTAATTGAGACAACATGGGTAGAATTACTATAATGAGTAGCACATCTGAAGAGGTAATCAAAATGATTTCACCTGTAGAGAACTTTGTCTTTAACTAGCTGATTATGGTGTCCCAAGGACTGAAATATATGAGTGGTTTGCTAAAGTCTTGCTTGATTTGTGGAATGGAAAACCTCTAAGTCTGGTGAACAGAAATTTGACCTCAATCAAAAAATAGAGGATCAATTCCAATTCTTGAGATAGCTTATACCTCTAGAGTGTTCTGTGTCCAGAACTTAATTTATAAGGGTGGCTGAATGAAGACATGGAGACATTAATGCCATTGAAAGAAAAATTTAATGTCATTCACAGTTTCCCTAGAAAGAAGAGGGACATCTGGCCATGCAGGACCATAGGAAGGTCACCAAGTTTTTATCAGGAAGCAGAGGAGGAGTGAGTGAGAGATTTAAGCCAGATCCTTTATTGGGGTTTCTCTGAGAAAGGCAAGTCAGAGCAGGGTAAATAGTTTAGGATTGGCTAGTTTGAATAATGGCTCTAAGCTATAGAGATGGTCCCTAGGTTGTCTGTTATCTGGTCCTGTGATAATTAAGGTGGGGGAATATTGCCCCTAGGGTGAATGGGCCAGATAGAGGAGGTATGGTTCTGGACTGGTAAGTTTGTTTATCAGAGGCTTGCTTTTGGCTGAGCCCTTTGCAATCTCTAAGAATTGGCTGGCTCTAGAAAGGGTAGTCATACTTTAGCCAGAAAGGTTTTATAAGATGTCAAAACATAAAATAGAGAAAATGGAAAAATATGATTAATACACAGGGCTCCTTGTATAAGGAGAGCTAGGTTCATTTAAGGAAAGATATTTCATTGCAAAGAACTCATCCAGTATACCTTTCTCTAGCCTTCTCCAAAAGGATCTGTGGCCATTCACAAGGGTGACAGTACAATGAGAAAGGGAAAATGATCATACTACTCAGGCATTACTTGACACTGTCTCTGAACTGCTATTAATTCCTAGAGACACAAAATGTCTCCAATCAGAGGAGAGATTTTGGAGATCAGAATTAATGATGTTTAAATTGATTTATCTCATAGGGGGATGACTGGGTCCCCAAATCCACTGTGTGGTTACTTCCCGTGGCAGAATGCATAAACAGAATAAACACACTTAAACATTAGCAAAATAGTACTAGCATTTGAATTAAAGTGGTCCCAGAAGAACAAGAGAGAGAGAAAAGGGTAGAAAATGTGTCTGATGAAATTATGGTTAAAAACATCATGAAGCTGAAGAAGTAAATATACTTCCAGGTATAAGAAGCACAGAGGATCACAAGTAGGATGAACCTAAGAGACCCACACAAAAGCATTGCATAATTAAGATAACAAAAGTTAGATAAAGAGAATTTTAAAGGCAACAAGGGTAAAACAAAGAGTCACATACAAAGGAATCCCAATAAGGCTATCAGCAGAAACTTTATTGACCAGAGAGGAGAGTGGCATGATATATTTAAAGTGCTGAAATGGAAAAACATACTAAGATACTCTACCTGGCAAGGTCATCATTCAGAATTGAAAGAGAGATAAAAAACTTCTCACTTGAAAGAAAAACAAAGACTTCATCAATGCTCAACCAAGTCTACAAGAAATGTCAAAGGTTCTTCTCTAAGTGAAAAAGAAAAGGCTACAACAAGAAGAATTTAAAGGAAAGGGAAAATGCCACTAGTAAAGGTAAATATACAATAAAGGCTGTGGACCAACCAATTAAATAGACTAATAAGAATATCAAAAGATAAAATTATACAATCAACTATAACTACAATAAACAGTTAAGATATAGACAGGAAGATGTAAAATATGACATCAAAAACACAAAACATGGGGGAGGGGAGTAAAAATGTAGATATTTTAGAATGTGTTTGAAATTTAATGACTATCAGTTTCAAACAAGTAGATATAGTTATAGGTTAACATAAATGAACCTCATGGTAACCACAAATCAAAAAAAAAAAAAAAAAAAGAAATACACAAAAATTAGAGAGAAAGGAGCACAAGCATACCACTAAAGAAAATCATTAAACCACAAGGTAAGAAACTGAAAGAAGAAAAGAACAGAGAAGAACTGCAAAATAAAAACCAGACGAGTAACAAAATGTCAATAAATACATACCAGTAATCACTTTAAATGGCAAAAGGCACGTGAAAAGATGTTCAGCATTGTTAATTATTAGAGAAATGTAAATCAAAACTATAATGAGGTTATCACCTCACACCAGTCAGAATGACCAAGATAAAATGTCTACAAATAATAAATCCTGGAGAGGGTATGGAGAAAAAGGAGCCCTCCTACACTGTTGGTGAGAATTTAAATTGGTACAGCCACTATAGAGAACAGTACGGAGAGTCCATAAAAAACTAAAAATAGAGGTACCATATAATCCTACAATCAAACTTTTGAGCATATATCTGGAGAAAACTATAATTGAAAAGACACATGCACCCCAATGTGCATAGTAGCACTATTTACAATAGTCAAGATGTGAAAGCAACCTAAGTATCCACTGACAGATGAATGGATAAAGAAGATGTAGTGTGTGTTTGTGTGTGTGTGTGTGTGTGTGTGTGTGTGTGTGTGTGTAAAATGGAATATTACTCAGCCATCAAAAAGAATGAAATAATGCCATTTACAGCAACTTGGATGGACCTAGAGACTATCACTCTAAGTGAAGTAAGACAGACAGAGAAAGACAAATATCATATGATATTGCTTATATGTGGAATCTTAAAAAAAATGATACAAATGAACTTTTATACACAACAGAAATAGATCCACAGACATAGAAAAAAACTTATGGTTACCAAAGGGGAACAGGGGTGGAGGCATAAATTAGGAGTTTAGATTAACATGTACACACTACTATATAGAAAATAGATAACCAACAAGGACACACTGTATAGCACAGGGAACTATACTCAGTATTTTGTAATAACCTATAAGAGAAAAGAATCTGAAAAACCATATATATAACAATGATTTTGCTGTACATCTGAAACTAACACATTATAAATTAACAACAATTCATTTTTAAAAAAGTCTCAATGGACCAAATACTCCAATCAAAAACATAAAGTGGCAGACTAGCTTAAAAAACAAAAACAAAAAAACTCCCAAGACCCATGTGCATGTTGCCTACAGGAGACTCACTTCAGAGGTTAACACAAACAGAGACTGAAAGCAAGGAGATGAAAAAAGATATTTCATGCAAATGGAAATGAATACTGGAGTAGCAATGCTCATATCAAAGTAGACTTCAAAACAAAGTCTATAGTAAAGGACAAAGAAGTATATTATATAATGATAAAGGGATCAATACAAGAAGAGAGTATAACATTTGTTAGCATATATGCACTTAATACAGGAGCACTTAAATATATAAAGCAAATATTAAGAGACATAAAGGGAGAAATCAACAATAATACAATAAAAATAAGGAACTTTATAACCCCACTTACATCAATGGACATATCATCCAGGCAGAAAATCAATAAAGACACAGTGGTTAATGACACATTAGACCAGTTGGACTTAGTAGATATCTACAGGAAATTCAATCAAAATAGCAGAGTACACATTCTTTTCAAGGGCACATGGAATATTCTCCGGGTTTGATCACATGCTAGGCCACAAAACAAGTCTCAACAAATTTAAGAGGACAAAAATTATATGAAGCATATTCTTTTTTCTGACAATAACATTATGAAACTAGAAATTAATCACAGGAAGGAAGAAAACTGGGAAAAACAAACAAGTGGAGACTATACAGCATGTTACTAAAAAACAATGGATCGGGCTTCCCTGGTGGCGCAGTGGTTGAGAGTCTGCCTGCCGATGCAGGGGACACGGGTTCGTGTCCCGGTCCGGGAGGATCCCACATGCTGTGGAGCGGCTGGGCCTGTGAGCCATGGCCGCTGAGCCTGCGTGTCCAGAGCCTGTGCTCTGCAATGGGAGAGGCCACAATAGTGAGAGGCCCGCGTACCACAAAGTAAACAAACAAAACAAAACAGTTGATCAATAAAGAAATAACCATAAGAAAAATAAATACAACTTTTGCAAATCTATGGAATGCAGCAAAAGCAGTTCTAAGCTGGAAAATTATAGTGATACAGGCCTACCTAAAAGAACAACAAAAAAATACAAATGAAAACCTTACCTATTGTACCATCTAAAGGAATTATAAAAAGAAGAATGAAGAAAGCCCAAAATCAGGGGAAAGAAGGAAATAATAAAGATCAGGGAGGAAACCAATTCGAGACCAAATAAAACATTAGAAAAGATTTAAAAAAACAAAAAATAAACAAAAAACAGTTGTTTTTTTAAAAGATAAGCAAAATTGATAAAGTTAACTTAGCCTCATTAAAAAGAGAGAACCCAAATGAACAAAATAAGAAATGAAATAGGAGAAATTACAACTGATAGCACAGAGATAAAAAAAATCATAAGAGAATAATATGAACAGTTATATGCCAACAAACTAGACAAGCTAGAAGAAATGGATACATTTCTAGAAACATAAAACCTTCTAAGGCTGAATCAGGAAGAAAAAGATAATTGGAAAGACTTATCACTAGCAGTGAAATTGAATTGGTAATCAAAAAACTCTCAGAAAATAAAAGTCCAGGACAAGATATCTTCATGGGACAATTCAATCAAACATGTGAAAAAGTGCGAATACCTATCCTTTTCAAATGATTCCAAAAATTGAAGAAGAGGGAACACTCCCAAATTAATTCTACAAGGTCAACTTTACCCTGATACAAAAACCAAACATGCTACAAAAAAAGAAAATTATAGGCCAATTATCTGATAAATATATTATAGATGTAAAGCTCCTCAACAAAATATTAGCAAACATAATTCAACAATATATAAAAAGGATTGTGCATCATGATCAAGTTGGATTTACTTCAGGTATGCAAGGACAGTACAATATCCACAAATCAATCAATGTGATGCACCACATTTTTAATAAAGGATAAAAGTCATATGATCATTTCAATAGATGCAGAAAAAACATTTGACTAAATTCATCATCCATTCATGATAAAAATGCTCATCAAAGTTGGTGCAGAGGAAATATATCTCAAAATAATAAAGGTCATTTATGACAAACCCACAGCTAATGGCATGCTCAATGGTGAAAAACTGAAAGCTTTTTATCTAAAATCAGGAATAAGACAAGGCTGCCCGCTCTCTCCATTTCTATTTACTATAGTACCAGAAGACCTGGCCACAGTGATCAGAAAACAAAAAATAAAAAATGTCCAAATAGGAAGGGAAGAAATAAAACTCTCACTATTCCCAGATGACCTGATATTATATATAGGAAACCATAAAGTTGCCACCAAAAAACTATTAAACTAATGAATGAATTTGGTAAATTTATATGATACAAGATTAACATATGAAAATTTGTTGCTTTTCTATACATTGATAATAAACTATCAGAAATAGAAAGTAAGAAAGCAATCCCATTTAAAATTTCATCAAAAACAGTGAAATAGAGAGACATTAAAGATGGTAGAGGAGTAAAACTTGGAGATCATCTTCCTCCCCACATATACATCAGAAATACATCTACATGTGGAACAATTCCTACAGAACACCTACTGAACAGTGGCAGAAGACTTCAGACTTCCCAAAAGGCAAGAAATTCCCCACATACCTGGGTAGGGTAAAAGAAAAAAGAAAACACACAGACAATAGGGACGGGACCAGCATCTCTGGGAGGGAGCTGTGAAGGAGGAAAGGTGTCCACACACTAGCAAGCCCCTTCACTGGCAGAGATGGGAGTGGCATGGGGGGAAGCTTTGGAGCAATGGGGGAGAGTGTAGCAATAAGCGTGCAGAGGGCAAAGTGGAGAGATTCCTGCACAGAGAACCGGTGCTGCCCAGCACTCTCCAGCCTGAGAGGCTTGTCTGCTCACCTGCCAGTGTGGGTGGGGACTGGGAGCTGAGGCTCGGGATTCAGAATTCAGATCCCAGGGAGAGGACTGGGGTTGGCTGCATGAACACAGCCTGACTGGGGCTAGTGCACCACAGCTAGATGGGAGGGTATTCAGGCAAAAGTCTGGAACTGCCTAAGGGGCAAGAGACCATTGTTTGGGATGCACAAGGAGAGGGGATTCAGAGGACCACCTAAATGAGCTACAGAGATGGGCACAAGCCGCGGCCAACACTCAGACACCAGAGATGGACATGAAATGCTAAGGCTGCTGCTGCAGCCACCAAGAAGCCTGTGGGCAAACACAGGTCACTTTCCATACCTTCCATCCCAGGAGCCTGTGCAGCCCACCATGGCCAGGGTCCTATGACCCAGGGACAACTTCACTGGGACAACACACGGTGCACTTCAGGCTGTTGCAACATCACATTGCCCTCTGTTGCCACAGGCTCACCCTGCATTCCATAGCCCTCCCTGCTCCCGGCCTGAGTGAGCCAGAGCCCTCTAATCAGCTGCTCCTTTAACCTTGTACTGTCTGAGTGAAGAACAGACACTCTCAGGTGAACTACATACAGAGGCAGGGCCAAATCCAAAGCTGAACCCCAGGAGCTGTGTGAACAAAGAAGAGAAAGGGAAATTTCTCTCAGCAGCCTCAGGAGGAACAGATTAACTTGCCACAATCAACTTGATGTACCCTGCATCTCTGGTATACCTGAATAGACAACAAATCATCCCAAAATTGAGGTGGTGGACTTTGGGAGCAAGTGTTGACTTGAGGTTTGCTTTCTGCATCTAATTTGTTTTCGGTTTTATGTTTATCTTAGTTTAGTATTTAGAGTTTATTATCAGTGATAAAATTGTTTATTGATTTGTTGCTCTCTTCATTTATATATATATATTTTCCTTTTTCTCTTTTTCTGAGTGTGTATGTTTCTTTGTGTGATTTTGTCTGTATAGTTTTTCTTTTACCACTTGTCCTAGGGTTCTGTCTGTCCTTTTTTTTTTTTTTTTAAGTATGCTTTTTAGCACTGGTTATCACTGGTGAATTTGGTTTTTTGGTTTGGTTGCTCTCTTCTTTCTTTCTTTTCATTTTCTTTTTTAAAATTACTTATTAATATTTTTTATTTCTAATATTTTTTATTAGTTTTTAGGTTAATAATTTTATTTTAGTTCAGTTTAGATTAGTTTTCTCTTTCTTTCTTTCTTCTTCTCTCCTTTTTCTTCTGAGCGATGTGGCTGGCAGCATCTTAGTGCTCCAGTGAGGTGTCAGGCCTTTGACTCTGAGGTGGGAGAGCCGAGTTCAGGACATTGGTCCACCAGAGACCTCCTGGCTCCATGTAATATCAAACAGCAAAAGCTCTCCCAGAGATCTCCATCTCAATGTTAAGAACCAGCTCACTCAATGACCAGCTCGCTACAGTGCTGGACACCTTATGCCAAACAAATAGCAAGACAGGAATACAAACTTTCCCATTAGAAGAGAGGCTGCCTAAAATCATAATAAGGTCACAAACACCCAAAAACACACCACTGACACAGTAGTGCCCAGCAGAAAGACAAGATCCAGCCTCATCCACAAGAACACAGGCACCAATCCCCTCCACCAGGAAGCATACACAATCCACTGAACCAAACTTAGTTACTGGGGGCAGACACCAAAAACAACGGGAACTACAAGCCTGCATCCTACAAAAAGGAGACACCAAACACAGTAAGTGCAGCAAAATGAGAAGACAGAGAAACACAGCAGATGAAGGATGAAGGTAAAAACACACCAGACTAAAGAAATGAAGAGGGAATCAGCAGTCTAGAATGAAGGAAATTAAAAATTCTCTAGAAGGAATCAATAGCAGAATAACTGAGGCAGAAGAACGGATAAGTGACCTGGAGATAAAATAGTGGAAATAAATACCACAGAGCAGAAAAAAGAAAAAAAGAATGAAAATAATTGAGGATAGTCTCAGAGACCTCTGGAAAAACATTAAACAAACCAACATGCGAATTATAGGGGTCCCAGAAGAAGAATAGAAAAAGAAAGGGACCGAGAAAATTTTGAAGGAGATTACAGTTGAAAACTTCCCTAATATGGGAAAGGAAATAGTTAATCAAGTCCAGGAAGCACAGAGAGTCCCATACAGGATAACTCCAAGGAAAAACATGCCAAGACACATATTAATCAAACTATCAAAAATTAAGTACAAAGAAAACATATTAAAAGCAGCAAGGGAAAAACAACAAATAACACACAAGGGAATCCACATAAGGTTAACAGCTGATCTTTCAGCAGAAACTCTGCAAGCCAGAAGGGAGTGGCAGGACATTTTTAAAGTGATGAAAGGGAAAAACATACAACCAAGATTACTCTAGCCAGCAAGAATCTTATTCAGATTCGATGGAGAAATTAAAACCTTTACAGACAAGCAAAAGCTAAGGTAATACAGCACAAGCAAACCAGCTTTACAAGAAATGCTAAAGGAAATTCCCTAGGCCAGTAACACAAGAGAAGCAAAAGATCTAGAAAAACAAACCCAAAACAATTAAGAAATTGGTCATAGTGACATACATATTGATAATTACTTTAACATAAATGGATTAAATGCTCCCACCAAAAGACATAGACTAACTGAATGGTTACAAAAACAAGACCCATATATATGTTGTCTACTAGAGACCCACTTCAGACCTAGGGACACACACAGACTGAAAGTGAGGGGATGAAAAAAGATATTACATGTAAATGGAAATCAAAAGAAAACTGGAGTAGCAATTCTCGTCTCACAAAAAATAGACTTTAAAATGAAGACTATTACAAGAGACAAAGAAGGACACTACATAGTGATCAAGGGATCAATTCAAGAAGAAGATATAACAAATGTAAATATTTATGCACCCAACATAGGAGCAGCTCAATACATAAGGCAAATGGTAACAGCCATAAAAGGGGAAAACAACAGTAACAAAATCATAGTAGGGGACTATAACACCCCACTTTCACCAAAGGACAGATCATCCAAAATGAAAATAAATAAGGAAACAAAGTTTTAAATGATATATTAAACAAGATGTACTTAATTGACATTTGTAGGATGTTACATCCAAAAACAACAGAATACACTTTCTTCTCACATACTCATGGAACATTCTCCAGGATAGATCATATCTTGGGTCACAAATCAAGTCTTGGCAAATTTAAGAAAATTGAAATTGTATTAAATATCTTTTCCAATCACTATGCTATGAGACTCGATATCAATTACAGGAAAAAATCTGTTAAAAATACAAACAATTAGAGGCTAAGCAATACACTACTGAACAACAAAGAAGTCACTGAAGAAGTCAAAATGGAAATAAAAAAATACCTAGAAACAAATGGCAATGAAAACATGATGACTCAAAACCTATGGGATGCAGCAAAAGCAGTTCTCAGAGGGAAGTTTATAACAATAAAATCCTACCTCAAGAAAGAAGAAAAATCTCAAATAAGCAATATATCCTTACACCTAATGGAACTGGAGAAAGAAGAATAAACAAAACCTAATGTTAGCAGAAGGAAATAAATCATAAAGATTAGAGCAGAAATAAATGAAATAGAAACAAAGAAAACCACAGAAAAGTTCTATAAAACTAAAAGCTGGTTATTTGAGAAGATAAGCAAAGTTGATAAACCACTAGCCAGACTCACCAGGAAAAAAAGGGAGAAGTCTCAAATCAATAGAATTAGAAATGAAAAAGGAGAAGTAACAAATGACACTGCAGAAATACAAAGGATCATGAGAGCTTACTGTAATCAACTCTATGCCAATAAATTGGATAACCTGGAAGAAATGGACAAATTCTTAGAAAAGCACAACCTTCTGAGACTGAAACAGGAAGAAATACAAAATATACACAGACCAACCAGAAGCACTATAATTGAGACTATAATTAAAAATCTCCCAACAAACAAAAGTCCAGGACAAGATGGCTTCACAGGTGAATTCTATCAAACATTTAGAGAAGAGCTAACACCTATCCTTCTCAAACTCTTCCAAAATATAGCAGAAGGCAAAACACCCCAAACACATTGTAAAAGGCCACCATCACCCTGATACCAAAACCAGACCAAGATGATAGAAAGAAAGAAAACTACAGGCCAGTATCACTCAGGAGTATAGATGCAAAAATCATCAACAAAATACTAGCAAACAGAATGTAATAGCACATTAAAAAGATCATACACCATGATTAAGTGAGATTTATCCCAGGGTGCAACTCTACTTCAATATATGCAAATCAATGTGATATACCATATTAACAAACTGAAGGATGGAAAATATAAGATCATCTCAATAGATGCAGAAAAATCTTTTGACAAAATTCAACACCGATTTATGATAAAAACCCTACAGAAAGTAGATATACAGGGAATTTACCTCAATATACTAAAGACTGTATATGACAAACCCACAACCAACATCATTCTCAATGGTGAAAAATTGAAAGCATTTCCTCTAAGATCAGGGATAAGACAAGGTTGTCCACTCTCACCACTATTATTCAACATAGTTTTGGAAGTTTTAGTCACAGCAATCAGAGAAGAAAAAGAAATAAAAGAAAACCAAATAGGAAAAGAAGTAAAGCTGTCATTGTTTGCAGATGACATGAAACTATACATAGAGAATCATAAAGATGCTACCAGAAATCTGCTAGAGTTATCAATGAATTTGGTAAAGTAGCAGGATACAAAATTAATGCAGAGAAATCTCTTGCATTCCTATACACTAATGATGAAAAATGAAAAAGAAATTAAGGAAACACTCGCATTTACCATTACAACAAAAAGAGTAAAATATCTAGGAATAAACCTACCTAGGAGACAAAAGAACTGTATGCAGAAAACTATAACTTACTGATGAAAGATTAAAGATGATACAAACGGATGGAGAGATATACAATGCTCTTGGATTGGAAGGATCAACATTGTGAAAATGATTATGCTACTTAAAGCAATCTACAGCTTCAATGCAATCCCGATCAAACTACCAATGGCATTTTTCCAGAACAAGAAGAAAAAATTTCACAATGTGTATGGAAACACAAGAGACCCCGAATAGCCAAATCAATCTTGGGAAAGAAAAACAGAGCTGGAGAAATCTGCTTCCAGACTTCAAACAATGCTACAAAGCTACTGTAATCAAGACAGTATGGTACTGGCACAAAAACAGAAATATAGATCAATGGAACAGGTTAGAAAACCCAGAGATAAACCCACACACATATGGTAACATTATCTTTGATAAAGGAGGCAAGAATATACACTGGAGAAAAGACAGCCCCTTCAATAAATGGTGCTTTGGAAACTGGACAGCTACACGTAAAAGAATGAAATTAGAACACTCCCTAACATCCTACACAAAAATAAAGTCAAAATGGATTAAAGATCTAAATGTAATGCCAGACTCCATCAAACTATTAGAGGAAAACATAGGCAGAACACTCTAGATATAAATCACAGCAAGATCCTTTTTGACCCACCTCCTAGAGAAATGGAAATAAAAACAAAAATAAACAAATGGGACCTAAAGAAAGTTAAAATCTTTTTCACAGAAAAGGAAAAACATAAACAAGATGAAAAGACAACCCTCAGAATGGGAGAAAATATTTGCAATGGAAGCAACTGACAACGGATTAATCTCTAAATTTTACATTGAGCTCATTGAGCTCAATATTTACATTGAGCTCAATATTGAGCTCATCCTGCTCAATATCAAAAAAATAAACAACCCAATCCATAAATGGTCAGAATAACTAAACAGACATTTGTCCAAAGAAGATATACAGATTGCCAAGAAACACATGAAAGGATGTTCAACATCTCTAATCACAAGAGAAATGCAAATCAAAACTACAATAGGTATCACCTCACACAAGTCATAATGGCCATCATCAAAAATCTACAAACAATAAATTCTGGAGAGAGTGTGGAGAAAACGGAACCCTCTTGTACTGTTGGTGGGATAGTGAATTGATACAACCACTATGGAGAACAGTATAGAGGTTCCTTAAAAAACTAAAAATAGAACTACCGTATGATCCAGCAATCCCACTACTGGGCATATACCCAGAGAAAACCATAATTCAAAAAGAGTCATGTACCACAATGTTCACTATAGCTCTATTTACAATAGCCAGGACGTGGAAGCAACCTAAGTGTCCATCGACAGATAAATGGATAAAGAAAATGTGGCACATATATACAATGGAATATTACTCAGCTGTAAAAAGAAACAAAATTAAGTTATTTGTAGTGAGATGGATGGACATAGAGTCTGTCATATAGAGTGAAGTAAGTCAGAAAGTGAAAAACAAACACCGTATGCTAACACATATATATGGAATCTAAAATTTAAAAAAAAAAAAGGTTCTGAAAAACCTAGGGGCTGGGTAGGTGTAAAGATGCAGACATAGAGAATGGAGTTGAGGATACAGGGAGGGTGAAGGGTAAGATGGGACGAAGTGAGAGAGTGGCCTGAACATATATACACTACCCAATATGAAATTGATAGCTAGTGGGAAGTAGCCACATAGCACAGAGAGATGAGCTCGGTGCTTTGTTACCACCTAGAGTGGTGGGATAGGGAGGGTGGTAGGGAGATGCATATGGGAGGAGATATGGGGATATATGTATAGCTGATTCACTTTTTTATAAAGCAGAAACTAACACACCATTGTAAAGCAATTATGCTCCAATAAAGATGTTAAAAAAAGAAAGAAACAATGAAATACCTAGGAATACACTTAACCAGGGAGACCAAAGACTTACACTCTAAAAACTATCAACCTTTGACGAAGGAAATTGAAGATGATAGAAATGGAAAGATATCCCATGTTCATGAATAGAAGAATTAATATTGTTGAAATGCGCATACTTCCCAAAATAATCTACAGATTTAATCAATCCCTATCAAAATACCCATGAAATTTTTCACATAGCTAGAATAAATAATCTACATATTAATTCTAGGGAAAAGACAGTCCCTTCAAAAATCAGTGCTAGGAAATCTGGACAGATACTGGTAAGTAATGAAATTAGACATTTTCTCACACCATATACACAAATAAACTCAAAATGACTTAAAAACCTAAATAGTTTGGAAGCATTAGTGTGATGGGGGTGTGCTTGGAACCCTGGTGTGTAATGTTTTGTATTATAGTAATCCTGCTTTCATTCTGGTACCCTGTAGCCAGTATTGAATGTTTTAGATGAAATGTGAGGATCTTGTTCAATCTGAAACTGCCATTACCCTCCATCCCCCTTTTTTTACTTAAACATTTTTTATGATACTTTAGATGGAAGTTGTTTTTTTCCAGTTAATGTTTGTTCCAGTCCTTCAAACTGTTCATATCTGTTTTATTATATTCACTCTACTAACCCTTCTTCGAATAGGCATGGGAGGTGGTGACACAGTTTAGTTGGGGTCCTCAATATAAAGTCTTAGTGAAAAACAAATAAATGATGTTCAGTCATTTAAAAAAAACAAAAAACTCATAGAGTAAAACATTGCTAGAACATTCTTTCACTTAAGTTGTAGCATTTTGTTGTTGTTGTTGCTGTTCTGTCTCTTCAGACAAAGGAAACAAAAGGAAAAATAAACTAAAGGGACATAATGAATCTTCAAAGCTTTTGCATAGCAAAGGGAATCTTGGAAAAAAAGAAAAAAAACCACTGAATGGGATAAAATATTCATAAATAATATAATTTATAAGGGGTTAATATTCTAAATATATAAGCAGCTAATACAATTCAATATAAAAAAACAATTTTAAAAATGGGCAGAAAACCTGAATAGATATTTTCCCAAAGAAGACATACAGATGGCCAACAGACACAGGAATGTATCTGCATTTCACAGAACATGCCACTCCTCCACTATATTGATGATATTAATGTTTGTACCTGGTGAGCAGAAAGTAGTAACTACTTGGTAAGACACATGTGTATCTGAAGGTAGTACATAAATTAAATAAAAATTAAAAGGCCTGTACCTCAGCAAAATTATCTAAGTTTACAGTAGTTTGGGGTATGTCAAGATCTGTCCTTCTAAGGTAAAGGACAAGTTACTTTTTCTGGTCCCTCCTACCATGGAGAAAGAAGCTCAATGTCTTACATCCTCACGGAAGGTTCCTTTGGAATAACACACTGAGGAAGGATATTTCTGGACCTGGATTACAAATGGTTCTGAATGATAAGCTGACACTAACTTAAATGACTAATGGTTTGGTTTAGAAAGAACATGATTGGAAAACTTTTCTGCATAGGTGATATAAAGATGAATGCCTCCAAATGGACAAAGAGCATGAACATATCTGTGTCCTATGTCAGTGCTCAGTAAAAAGCATTCTTAGCACAGAAGGATCTTAATAACTAGGTGGCCAAGATCACTTGTTCTGTGAATGTTCATCAGCCTCTTTCACTGGTTTCCCTATTCTAACCCAATCGATGCATGAATAAACAAAATGGTCATGAGTTCAGCAAACTGGATTTCTACTCACTAAAGCCGGTCTGGTTAAAGCCATTGCTGATTGCCATGTCTTCCAATAGCAGGAGCCAACACTTGGTTCCAACATGGCATTATTCCCCAGGAAGTTCAGCAAGTTACCTGTTACAGCCAGTTATATGCAAATTGATTATGCTAGATCACTTCCATAATGGAAATGGCAGCACACACACAAAAAAATGGAATAGATGTTCTGAATATGCATTTGCTTCCCCTGCCCAAAATGCTTCTTCAAAAATCACGAACCGGGCTTCCCTGGTGGCGCAGTGGTTGGGAGTCCGCCTGCCGATGCAGGGGACACGGGTTCGTGCCCCGGTCTGGGAAGATCCCACATGCCGCGGAGCGGCTGGGCCCATGAGCCATGGCCGCTGAGCCTGCGCGTCCGGAGCCTGTGCTCCGCAATGGGAGAGGCCACAACAGTGAGAGGCCCGTGTACCACAAAAACAAAACAAAACAAAACAAACAAAAAAAACACGAACCATGAACTTTCAGATGCCGTATTCACTGTGATGGTAATTCACAAGCATTGCTTTTGATGTGGGAACTAATTTTATAGGAAGTAAAATATGTGATTGGTCCAAGCTATGAACCTTACTGATATTATCATGTTCTCCATCACCCTGAGGCAGCAGATCTGATAGATGGTGTAAAATGTTTTTTTGAATACTTAACTATAGCACCAGCTGTGTGGTAACATTTTGCAGGCTGGAGTAACTTCCTCTGGGCTATGGTATATGCTCTGAATCAGTAACTGACTCCTGATTCATTACAGTGCTGTTACACCCAAAGCTAGGATTCTCTGGTCCATGAATGAAATATTTCAAATGGGAATATATTTTCTTACAATTATATTTAGCAATCTACTATTTAAATTTTTATTTCTGTAACTTTGCATTCCCCTCATTGAGAGCTCTCCCCTACTCTATACCCAGTGCTTCTTCCATAATGCCAGGTGTATTTGACTTCTCATGTGAGAGGTTGCCTAAGTTTTATTTGAGTCTACCTGAGCATGATGATTAAGGAATACAAAACCAAGGAGAGAATGATACTGTATCTTGAAGATTCCACCTTCATTTCAGGTACACTACTCTGCTCAATGACCAAGAAATCTGGGTTTAAAATATGGCAATATCTATGACAAGGCATAGAGAATATCATCCTGTGATCCCTGGCATTGGCTATCACTTAAACCAAAGGACTCTCCTTTTATTCTCCAACAAAGTCACAGATCACTATTTTTGGTTTAAGATACTAAGTGATTCCATTTAGTTTGAACTTGTGTCTTCCCTTTCCAGGTTGAGAGAGATAGAAAAAAATGCCTCCTTTTCTTCTTTTTCTTAATTTTTCAAGACAGCTGGACTACTGCCCAGTCATATTGCCAAATCACAACCCTAATTTATGCAGGAGATGATAAATCCCCATCCTTGCTGATTTTTAGTGCAAAGAAGCATATGGAACCAAAAAGTGCCAGACCCAGCTTTGCACTCCAGGAATGTGTAGGAGGGCTTAACAGGGTGCAGGGTGAAGAGAAAGAAGAGGTGAGTGAAATTCATTAAAAAAGTGTAAGTTTTCTTTCATTACCCTCACTTTTGGGTATTTTAGGATATATTTCTGAAAGAAAAAAATATATAAAATATATAAGTATAATGCATTTCTTAAAATGCACTAGGTATCTTGCTATTTAAAGGCATTTCATTATTTTTTTAGGAATTTTATTATAAGGCTTTCTTTTAAAAATCCAATGTACATTATCACCAATGTTTTTTATTACCATTTTCCTTTATACCCATAGGAATCTCATGAAATTAGCATGTAGTTAAACACTATTTAATTCAATAAGAATTTTTCATTTAACTTTGAAAACTGAAAAATGGGGACTATAAAGTGAGATTTTATTTTCCACTTTAAATACAATGCTAATTTTTAATGCTCTAGTTGGTGAAATATACACCACAGAATAATTCTTGGATTTCTCCAGACACATTTTTATATTATATTCTCTTGTATTTGCTATAAACATTACACTGTGCCCAGTTCTTTCAGCACCTATTAACACTCATCCTGAGAATACAAACCCTCTCACTATATGAAGTCAATGAGAGCTCTAGTTAATTGGGCAAATCTATTTCCTGGAAGTTGAATCTAGTCTTGTCCTAAAAATAAATTTAAATATTTTGTTATGTTTCCAAGTATTAAGCAAGTTTTTAATAAAACAAACATTCCTATCCACTGAAGCAGACAGAAGCACTGAGCCTGTGTAAGGAAACAAAGCCCCAATCAATCAAGATAGGAAAACTTTCCAGATGAAAATGATACTTTCAGTCCCTTTTTTTAAAACATACTTTTATGTAAAGTGATATAAATGCAAACATAATATTTATTTGCAAAAATCACAGTGAAATTCTGTGTTATTATATTGCCATTCATCATTGTTTATTTATTCATTGTAGTGAAACATCTATTACTTGCTTTCTAGCAAACATTTTCCTCTCTCTTGCTAATAGCTCTCTGATTTTCTTCCAGAAAATACCTCTCTTCCTTTTTCAGCTCTTTGCTTTAAGTGGAGCTCTTTCTCCAGCTCCAGAACAAAGCAAATGAGCCAGACTTCAGTCAATTAGTACATTGCATTCCTCTGGTGGCAGTGATTGGTCAGGGATGTTCATGTAATCCCATGAGAGTCAATGAAATTCAATGATGCTTTTTCCACATGTGCTAGGATAGACTGTGTTTTCTCTATTGGATATAAACCTCAGAGGATTAGTGACCACTGCTGTTGCAGTCATTTTGCAAACATATGGACAGTGGAGCCAACTTCAAGGTCGCATATCCAGAGAAATATAGACAAAGAAAATGACTTTTGGTATCATTGTTTGGGTCATTTGAGTGAAGACAAACGTGGTTATCTCTTTCTGGACTGCTTAGTTATTTGATACAACAAATCCTTCTCTCCTTCCTTTTTTGGTTTATGTTGTTATCAACAGCAGAAATAATTCTAACTGGTACATTCATCAAAATGAATGGCACTGCTTCTGGCCCTGGGGATACAGAGGGTTATAAAACACTGTTTCTAACTTTAAGGAATTCAGTTCTTGAGGGAACACACACAGACACACACACACACACACACACACACACACACACAGGTTATTCCAAAGTATGAGAGTTATTCATGGAGTGATAATGAAGTACAAGTTGAGGAGGAAGCAGGCCAGAGAAGTGATCTCCAGAAAAGTGATACCTGAATTAATTCTTCAGGGAAATGCACATTTAAACAAAATTGGCCTGATTTCTACCTGTTTTAGTTCCTCCCAAAGCCATTTCTGACACAAGAATTTGGGTATAGGTAATTTATTTGGGAGATAATTCCACGAAGCGCAAGTGAGAGAGTGGGTGAGACAGGAATGGGAAAAAAGCCAATAAAGAGCACATTAATGGCTAAATTAGTATGAACAACTGAGACTCAGTCCCATTGGCGACTCTCTGAGAATCCGTTTTGGCCAAGGAAGTCCGTGAATTTACCCACGACTCCCATTCCTTCCTGGTTGAGGATTGCCCTCAGGGACTTCATCTCCCTTAAAATTCTTGGTTTCACCTGTGTGGAGTGGCGCATGCTCCTGTGGTTCTGGAGAAAATCCTCAGGGAGAATAAAAGAGGCCCATGCTGTTGGTGCTCTGGGAACCACCTGGAAAGAAACTGAAGGATGCCTAAAGGTTATGGGGTAGGCCTCAGTCTTCATCTGCCGCAATTCCCATTTTCTGTGGGAAGACTTATCCCCTCCCCGTGGTTTCTGTGAATTCCAAGACACTTATATTCTCATGACTTTGGTTAGTTCTGAGCTCCTAGTGAATTATCTCATTGTAGCTGTTCTTCTCCTTCTGCTTTGTGCCAACCCCATGTGGATCTCAGCCGTTTATCTTTGATTTTCCTCTGAAAACTTAAGGAAGACATTTTTAAGGGTGTGTTTCTTTTTTAAAGATTTTTTTGATGTAGACCATGTTTTTAAAGTCTTTATTGAATTTGTTACAATGTTGCTTCTGTTTTCTTTTGTTTTTTGGCTGCTAGGCATGTGGGATTTTAACTCCCTGACCAGGGATCAAACTCACAACCCCTGCACTGGAAGGTGAGGTCTTAACCACTGGACTGACAGGGAAGTCCCTCAGCGTGTGTTTTGATGGATACATATGTACAGCACAAGCTTTAGAAGATGAGGTTATTGGGAGAGTTTTTAATCTCTGAAATTAAAATATCTTAAAATTTAGTATTATGCAATTTTGGTCTTGAAAATCCTAGATTGCTATCCTGAGACAAGGATTCTTGCGGCTCTAGTGAAGTCTGTAAGGGAATGAAGAAAGCAGGATAGGAAAAGAGGAAAAGCTAGGTAAACCATGGATCCCACAGTGAGCTCTGGAATAAAATTGGCACCACAGTATTGTCCTTGCTAGGGACAAGGGGCCACGTCTTTTATGCCCTTGCATTAGTCAGTCACTGACTGCAGGCTACCTCTCAGGCAATTTTGGATTAAGTACTCCTGTTTTTAACAGGCACTTTTCATGAGAAAGGTGTAGCTGAGAGATGTTAGCATCCAATGCTCAGAGAAGATGGTGGAATGGGTGTACCTATACTTGCTTGTCAAAGGGGATGTGGTTGGAATGACAAAAACCTCTACTATGGCCACTTTGTCATGATGATTTCTCACTGGATAGACTCCTCCAGAAGCTCTGGCCTTCTGCGATAGTGCTCATCTCCATTTTTTTCTCTCAAGACTCCCTTGATTCTCCAACTTCTGGTCAGCCCTATGACTTCTAAATACAAATTGACTTTTGATATTACACAAAACAATTGACTCTCAGTATCCTTCTAAAAGAAGGTCTTCCTTTGCCTACCCGAAGTATCACAAATGTGCTGAGCTAAATAAAGGGCTACTCACTCAACTCATTCTGGTTCTTGTTTAGCTTTATGGAAAAGTTTACAGACACCTTGGAATTTCTTTATCCATTTCTGAAAGTGGAGACATAGTTTATAACTGAAATAAATACCTGCATTAATAGAAGTGTCTATAGTCAGTTTGCTTTTAAACAGCAATGATTTTATCTCTGTAAAAGATGATTAACAACTAGATGAGGAGATAAGCTTGCTTTTGGTGGATAAAGCAGTATATGTTAAGATGCAGAAAACTGACCTTGGTAAGCTTAGGAAACATGGATATGGGTCATAGTTTTAATGGTCTAATATGTGATGTCAAGGACTATAGACCTTGCCCTGAAAATATGCCATGTTCAGATCAGCATTTAAGAAAGGCCATTCTCCATCTTCCCTTTGGAGTTTGGACTTGAGAAGGGAAACAATGGGATAGGGACATCAGTTATGTAGCTTTCCTACAAAAACATGAAAAATGATGCCATTTCTAAATTAACATTATGACAGTAGTGATATAGAGAATGGTAAGTTTAGATGACATATAAAACGTACAAAGGACAGGACCAGATGATGAATAGGATACAAATAAGGGGCAGTGAGTATGCAGGGGAGGTTATCAAGTTTTGGGCTTGCATAATATTCTCTCTTCCCCTATTCTTGTCCTTTCTACACTCTCAATAAAACAAAAATGGTATTATGCTCTACATATTGTTTTATAACCAATGAAAGCATAAACATCTTTCATTATAGTAAACATGATATAAAATATTAATTTAAATAACTGCTCAGTGTTTTATTATACAGATGTAGAATAATTTATTTAATCTTCTATTATTGACATTTAGATTATTTACTGTCTAAATATTACAAACATTTAGTTAAAATCTTTAAAGCCAAATGTTTATTTATGTTCTTAATTATTATTTCAGGATATTTCTATAAGAGGAATTGTTGCATTTTTAAGGCTTCTGATAAATATGGCCAAGTCGTTCTCCAGAAGGTTTATGTACCAAAATATTCACAAAACCACCCATCCTTTGATTTGAAGTGCCATGGAAATTCTACTCTGTGAATGGTGCTTTCACAGGATAAGGTAAGCTCTAGTGGCATAAATTTAAATATTTTGATGGCTACTTTTACTTTAGTCTAATTTCTGTGGAGGTATTTGGGGGACTTAAGGATTTTTATGGTTTTATGGACTTAAGGTTTTTACGGTTGTGGTAAGGCATATTGTCCTTTCAGTCCTGTATATAGTTTGGTCTTCTTTTTGGAAAAATAGAAAATAATCTCAAAAAATCAATTTCAAAATTTATTTGTATAGTACTTATCAATCAATAATTAATAAATTTTTATATGCTTATTCATTAACTCAATAAATATTTATTTAAGGCTCACACTTATTCTAGATAATGTGAACAAAACCCCTTTTCCTAAATTTTGTAGTTCACATTCATCCAGTGATCATGATGAAACAATGACGGTCATAACAGGACCTGACATTTATATGGTTTTTCCTATGGGTCAAGCACTATTCTCTCATCAATCCTATGAAACAATTCATATTATTATCTTTAAGAAGCAGACAAAAAAGAAAATAAGATACTTCAATGAAAAACAGTATGTGTTAAAATGCTGTAAGTCACTTGCTGCACTAGGAATACACTGAAGGGGTTCCCAATTAGTTTTGCAAGGGTGGGTCTTAGTAGAGGCTTTCTGGAGGAGTCAGTATGTAAACTGAGATATTAAGGTTGAAGAAATGTTAGCTTATGCGCTCTCAAAGCTTTTCTTTTTTTCTTTTTTAAATATTTATTTCTTTATTTATGTAAGTATGTATGTTTGTATTTATATCCATGAGTGTGGTCTTTTTAATTTTGCAAATATTACAGAAGCAGGGAATCAATATTTATTGAACACATCCCTTGTTTGATGCCATGCTTAGTATTTCACATCCTTCCTCATTTGTAAAATGCGAAGACTCCTGTTTTGCAAGTCTGTTGGGAGACCATCATGAATGAAGCATCTAGTCCTCGGTGAGAGTTTGGTAACAGCAGCCAGGGCCCCAACAGCTTTCTCATTTGACTTTCCCATTTTACACATGAAGAAACTGAGGTTCAGCAAAGTAAAGGAAGTTGCTCAAGGTCAGCCAGGGAACAGTGCAGGCAGGATTTCACACTAGGCTCCCATGAACTGTCTCTCAGCACACCTACCCCTCCTCTGCCCATCACAGGGGTAAACCAGGAGCAAAAACTAAAGAAGGTGCGGCCATAGGTAAGTCAAGAAAGCTGAGCCACACTGCCATGGTTCCCCATCCAAAAATCCAAGGGCCTCCACTCTCTTCTTTAATTCTTCTGAGTGGAGAGTGTTCAGCTGGCCTCCACTGAGATCTTGAATTCCTTTTTCCAGTAGAAAGTGAGGGACAACTTGAAGTGCCCCAAGTTGTTAAAGATTTTATTTTTTTTAAAACACTTCAGGACCTCATATTTACTTTAAGTAGTGTCTACCATGAGGAAATGTTGCCTTTTTCTGTGACATAAGGTAGGTAGAATGATTCTTGATTCTCCTCTTTAACAGTTTTAATTCATTATTTCCACTCCCATTTTGTATTCAATCCTCTGACTTCTGTATTCTGGCCTATCATGCTACAAAAAGAGTATAAGTAAAGCTTACCAATGACTTTCTAACTGAAAAATTCAATGTTAATGTTTTAGTCATTGTATTATTTGGCATCTTTCAGAAATTAAAAAAAAAAGTTCAATATTCCTTCCCTTTTGAAAATCTCTACTATCCATCTAATGACCTAAACCAGAAATTTGGAAACCATCCCATAATATTTAGTTTCCCTCACCCATCTCATCTATAAACTCTTATCTTTATCCCTTGCATTTACACGCCTACCTTTCCCACTGGACAAACATATGGGTCCTATTTCATTTAATTTCTAAGGCAGTCTAATTTGGCTATCCCAAGCCCCAAGCCTTTCTTACCAATAAGGTTTAGAACTAAGACTGATACCCAAGATGTGGGACAAATCAAATAATTGATGTATTTCCATATTGTTTTGAAAATCTTTACTCCAGTTGCACCTGGAAACTGGTGAATTAGAGATAAACCACATATTCAAGTCTCATTAACTCCTCTTGTGTTGTTTCATCAGGTTGATTCACTGGCTTACACGAACACTTGGGTTGGAGTCCTTTCTCCAGCCCATCAACAGCATCTACTTAACTTTAGGGTAGATATTCAAACTCTGGAAGGATTAGTTTTCTCATATATAATTTTGGGCTAATAGTACCCATTTCATAAGATGGTTTTGAGGGTTAAATGAGCTAATGCACATAAAGCACTTAGTTTGGTGTCAGGCATGGTATAATTCCTCAAACTATTACATATTACTATTATTTTTACATTTATTATTGTTATTATAGTTACTACTATCCTATTTGCCTGGGAGCCCTGTTCTGAACCTCAGTTTTCATGACTTGGGTTCTCCTAGGACTGTAGTCTCTGCATAACCTCTATTCACTATCCAGTAAGAGCAAAACCTCTGGAAATATGGCTGCAGCCTGGTTAACTCTTGAGTTGGATCCATTGTCATACCTACAGATTAAACTTCCATACTGACTGAAATATTTCTGAACCCTTGTGATATTTTGGTTTCAGTTCAACTAGAGCTCCTGCTCAGAGTCCACATTTCTCACCTTGGTCAATTGACTCTCTCTAATGTCCATTTGGATTTTCTTTCTCAGGGGATGATTGGCTACTTGGCTTTTGCATATCACACGCATAATCATGTCTCCACTGAAATATAGGATGATTTTGGAGGACAGAAGAGTGAAGTACTTCTTTTATAAGGAGAAAACAGAGAAAAAACTGGGTGGAATCTGAGCTTGAGATGATAGAAGTATAGAGAAGATTCCAGAGATGAGTAGAAGTATGACTAAAATATTGGTGGCACAAAAATGAGATGACAGTGATGGCCCTGATTCCAGAATTTCTAGTTTGATTATATTTAAGTATGTCAAATACAGCTGAAATTCATGCTATCGGAGCAGGACGTGTTTCTTGTCTACTTCCTCCATGATTCCAAACTAAATTGAACTCAGAGATAAGATTAAAACCTGTCCAGCTTCACTCAGTTCTTGTGACAATCTATCTACACAATCAAAGGGGAGATGTGCCCTTTGTTCTTATTGGTTAAGCGTCTTATAATTTTTCCTCTCTATTTTTGCATGATTTCATTCTCATATCACTGTCAGCATCTCTTTTATTTTAGGGGGCTATAGAATGGTGTTGAGTACAGTGAAGAGAGTATTGAACTGTTATTGAAAATATAGGGATCTCATTCTGTTTCAGACTAGGTACTTTATATCTCAGGTCAGGAATTGGCATACTATAGCTTGTGGCCAAATCTGGCCTGCCTCCCACTTTTATTCAAACTTTGAGCTAAGAATGGATTGTCCATTTTAAACTTAGGTTTAAAAAAAGATCAAAAGAAGAAGAATAATGCATGACACATAAAAACTATATGGGATTCAAGTTTTCAGCATTCATCAATAAAGTTTTATTGAAATGCAGTATAGTTATATGTCTCCATAGTGTCTATGGTTGCTTTCATGCAACAATAGCAAAGTTGAATATCTGTGATAGAGACAGTATCCTCTGTCTCAATCAAAATCAAAATGAAAAATATTTACTATCTGGCTCTGAATTTACAGAACAAGTATGCTCACCTCTGCCTTGGGTCTTCAGTTTCCTTCATAAGATATATACCTAGACAGACATTTCATGAATGCTATCTTCTCCTTTATCTTATAAAAAAGAATTCACTTTTAAAAGTATAAAGGCTGTTTCAAACACTATTGAATATACAAGGCAGAATGTAGCTAAGCTGTAAAAATGTTCAATTGTACATTATTTTCGAAGCCTCCTCCTCATCTACTATAGGGAATATAGGCATAGAAACTTGCTCTAGTAAAAGAAGTAACAGTCAGTAGGAATGGAACAAGTGTCCTCACACATTGCCTGCATAGCAGTCCACTGGTTTGTAGGATGTTTTCTGAGGGTGGAGATGGTGTCATTTACAACTTAATTGTTGTCCCTCAGCATCTGAAAAGGAACCTTTGGAGGTTTGCTTTTTGGAGCAGTAATATTTGTCTTGACAGCCTCAGTCAGTCAATTTTAATCTTTGACTAAGCACTAGGATAGTAATCTCTGAATGATTGAATAAGTCACCCTGGGTCCACTCTCTGATTTAAACACAATTGAATCAGATTTGCTTTTTAAACTGGGACTTTAGAAACAAAGCAAAATAATTAGAAATAAGAACCAAGGCAAAATGCAGGACACAATGTGTATGTCTCCACTAAGTAAGTAGGTTTATATATCTGTCTTCATTGGATTGAGGTTACCTCTAAGAAACTTCATAATTCAGTTCTGACTCTCCAATGCCTTATACAGCACCTAGTGAGTAAATTAAAAAAGTAAATAAAAGAAGGAAGAAAAATTATATAGTGATAAAGAAAGACACATTTTTCCAAAGCAGAGAACAATTGAATATATAAATCAACATATGAACAATAATGTTGACATGTTCTAGCTTTAAAAAGTGAAATTTTCTCTTTTTACATAGCTGATTACATTGAGAATGTTGGTTAAAATCAAGTTTCCAATGTCTTTTCTACAACATTCTGTTTTATTTTGACTTGAAGTGCTCTCTTCTTGAGTCTGTTCTTCTAAATTCATATATTCTCTACCAACTGTGTAGATTAAGAGATGGCTGTCATATTTACTAAATATCTAGTTACCCTATTCCAAGGACATTCTGGAAAACAAATGTAGTGGTGACAACAGTATTGTTTGGGTGGTGGTACATTTGAAAAAAATTACCTCTGGTCAATTTACACAAAGACAAATGTCAAGGAATTACAGAAACTTTTTTTTGAAAACTACTGTGTGCGAGACATTTCTGAAGTCTTATTGTATTTAATCCTCACAGCAATCCTAAAAGGTGCTTTATAGATTAGGACACTGAGACAGAAAGAAAATAAGAACTTTCTCAAAGAAGGAAAAAACTGACATGTTTAATTCTATGGCCCAGATGCCCAAGTGAGACATCTTAATGGGTAGCATTCTTGACCTGATTTTTTGTGAGATGATAGCACCTCAGGGGATTCAGTTAAAGACTAAAACCACAAGCTTTATAAAGTGTCTCTGAATACTTTGTATTTTCTCCTTCACCCTCATGCTGCAGTGATGATTAGTCAGATTGGAAGAAATGCCTGCCACTGACAGGTGGCCCACATAGAGAAGCATTTGCTTCTGTCCTGAATCTGAAATAAGGCCTCTAGAGTAATAAGATCAGCCGTGTCAATTAATGAAGAAAAACTTCAGGACTGGTTCATTGTGATTTCCTGGCTAGAAGTGCTGGAAAGCTATTTGCTATTATTTTAAAGGAAGCTAGTTTACATGAAACCAAAGAAAAATAATATTTCAAAAAAGGGAGGAAACATTAAATGTCAACCTGACAAGTTATTTTTTGATACCACTATGATAAGCATTACTCACAATGTGCTTAATTCACTTTAAAGGCTATTGAAGCCTCTACTATATTTTAAAATAAACCAGAATGAGTATTTGAAAGTAACAGAGCTATTTGGGCCAGTTAAAAAAAACATTTGTTTCACTTTCCTATGGTGATAGTGTAAGTGCAACATTGCAACATTTCTGCTAAAGACAAAATCATATTGACTTCAGTGAGCTTTTGGACTAAGGGAGCCATCAAGGAAAATAGTACTGATTTAAGTGCCTTTCTTTACTTTCACATGGATATCAACAGAAAAATACAAAGAAATATTAATTGGCATGCTGCTATGTAATAGCTTGTTTCTAGACCAAGAAAAAGGCAATTCTACTTAACGATAAGAATATATTTTGGAAGAATCAACATTGTGAAAATGACTCTACTACCCAAAGCAATCTGTAGATTCAATGCAATCCCTATCAAACTACTACTGGCATTTTTCACAGAACTAGAACAAAAAATTTCACAATTTGTATGGAAACACAAAAGACCCTGAATAGCCAAAGCAATCTTGAGGACGAAAAAAGAAGCTGGAGGAATCAGGCTCCCTGACTTCAGACTATACTACAAAGCTACAGTAATCAAGACAGTATGGTACTGGCACAAAAACAGAAAGATCAATGGAACAGGATAGAAAGCCCAGAGATAAACCCACGCACATATGGACAACTTATCTTTGATAAAGGTGGCAGGAATGTACAGGGGAGAAAGGACAGCCTCTTCAATAAGTGGTACTGGGAAAACTGGACAGGTACATATAAAAGTATGAGATTAGATCACTCCCTAACACCATACACAAAAATAAGCTCAAAATGGATTAAAGACCTAAATGTAAGGCCAGAAATTATCAAACTCTTAGAGGAAAACATAGGTAGAACACTCTATGACATAAATCACAGCAAGATCCTTTCTGACCCACCTCCTAGAGAAATGGAAATAAAAACAAAAATAAACAAATGGGACCTAATGAAACTTCAAAGCTTTTGCACAGCAAAGGGAACCATAAACAAGACCAAGAGAGAGAGAGGAAGATGGCGGAAGAGTAAGACGCGGAGATCACCTTCCTCCCCACAGATACACCAGAAATACATCTACACGTGGAACAACTCCTACAGAACACCTACTGAACGCTGGCAGAAGACCTCAGACCTCCCAAAAGGCAAGAAACTCCCCACGTACCTGGGTAGGGCAAAAGAAAAAAAAGAAAAAACAAAGACAAAAGAATAGGGACGGCACCTGCACCAGTGGGAGGGAGCTGTGAAGGAGGAAAAGTTTCTACACACTAGGAAGCCCCCTCGCGGGCGGAGACTGTGGGAGGCGGAGGGGGGAGCTTCGAAGCCGCGGAGGAGTGCACAGCAACGGGTGCAGAAGGCAAAGCGGGGAGATTCCCGCACAGAGAATCGGTGCTGACCGGGACTCTCCAGCCCGAGAGGCTTGTCTGCTCACCCGCTGGGGCGGGCGGGGCTGCGAGCTGAGGCTCTGAGGCTCGGGTTTCGGTTTCGGATGGAGCGCAGGGAGAGGACTGGGGTTGGCGGCTTGAACATAGCCTGAAGGGGTAGTGCACCACGGCTAGCCGGGAGGGAGTCCGGGGAAAAGTCTGCACCTGCCAAAGAGGCAAGAGACTTTTTCTTCCCTCTTTGTTTCCTGGTGCGTGAGGAGAGGGGTTTAAGAACGCTGCTTAAAGGAACCCCAGAGACGGGCGCGAGCCGCGGCTAAAAGCGCGGACCCCAGAGACAGGCGGGAGATGCTAAGGCTGCTGCTGCCGCCACCAAGGGGGCTGTGTGCGAGCACAGGTCACTCTCCACACCCCTCTTCCGCGGAGCCTGTGCAGCCCGCCACTGCCAGGTTCCCGGGATCCAGGGACAACTTCCCCGGGAGAACGCACGGCGGGCCTCAGGCTGGTGCAAAGTCATGCCGGCCTTTGCCGCTGCAGGCCCGCCCCGCACTCCGTGCCCCTCCCTCCCCGCCGGCCTGAGTGCGCCAGAGCCCCCGAATCAGCGGCTCCTTTAACCTCGTCCTGTCTGAGCAAAAAACAGACGCCCTCCAGCGACCTACACGCAGAGGCAGGGCCAAATCCAAAGCTGAGCCCCGGTGAGCTGTGAGAACAAAGAAGAGAAAGGGAAATCTCTCCCAGCAGCCTCAGAAGCAGCAGATTAAAGCTCCACAATCAACTTGATATACCCTGCATCTGTGGAATACCTGAATAGACAACCAATCATCCCAAATTAAGGAAGTGGACTTTAGGAGCAAGATCTATGATTTTTTTCCCTTTTCCTCTTTTTGTGAATGTGTATGTGTATGCTTCTGTGTGAGATCTTGTCTGTATAGTCTTGCTTCCACCATTTGTCCTAGGGTTCTATCCATACATGTTTTTTTTTAAATTTTTTTCTTAATAATTAATTTTAATTTTAATAACGTTATTATACTTTACCTTCTTTCTTTCTTTCCTTCTTTGCTTCTTTCTTTCTTTCTTCCTTCCTTCCTTCCTTTCCTTCCTTCCTTCCTTCCTTCCTTCCTTCCTTCCTTCCTTCCTTCCCTCCTTTAGACAACTAATCATCCCAAATTGAGGAGGTGGTCTCTGAGAGCAAGATTTATGATTTTTCCCCCTTTACCTCTTTTAGTGAGGGTGTATGTGTATGCTTCTGTGTAAGATTTTGTCTGTATAGCTTAGCTTCCAACATTTGCCCTAAGGTTCTATCTTTTTTTTTTTTTTCTAAATAAGAATTTTTTAATTCAATAACTTTATTATACTTTATTTTATTTTTACTGTATCTTCTTTCTGTCTTTTTTCCTTCTTTCCCTCCTTCCTTCCTTCCTGCCTCCCTCCCTCCCTCCTTTCTTTCCTTCTTGCCTTCTTTCTTTTTTCTTTCTTTCTTTCTTTCTTCCTTCCTTCCTTCCTTCCCTCCTTTCCTTCTTTCTTTCCTCATACTTCTACTAATTCTCTCTACTTTTTCTCCCTTTTATTCTGAGCCGTGTGGATGAAAGGCTCGTGGTGCTCCAGCCAGGAGTCAGAGCTCTGCCTCTGAGGTAGGAGAGCCAACTTCAGGACACTGGTCCACAAGAGACCTCCCAGCTCCACATAATAACAAACGGTGAAAATCTCCCAGAGACCTCCATCTTAACACCAGCACCCAGCTTCACTCAATGACCAGCAAGCCACAGTGCTGGACAACCTATGCCAAACAACTAGCAAAACAGGAACACAACCCCACCCATTAGCAGAGAGGCCACCTAAAATCATAATAAGGCCACAGACACCCCAAAACACACCAACAGACGTGAACCTGCCCACTAGAGAGACAAGATCCAGCCTCATCCACCACAACACAGGCACTAGTCCCCTCCACCAGGAAGCCTACACAACCCACTGAACCAACCTTAGCCACTGGAGACAGACATCAAAAACAGCGGGAACTACGAACCTGCAGTCTGCAAAAAGGAGACCCCAAACACAGTAAGATAAGCAAAATGAGAAGACAGAAAAACACACAGCAGATAAAGGAGCAAGATAAAAATGCACCAGACTAACAAATGAAGAGGAAATAGGCAGTCTACCTGAAAAAGAATTCAGAATAATGATAGTAAGGATGATCCGAAATCTTGGTAATAGAATGGACAAAATGCAAGAAACAGTTAACAAGGACCTAGAAGAAATAAAGATGAAACAAGCAACGATGAACAACACAATAAATGAAATTAAAAGTATTCTAGATGGAATCAATAGCAGAATAACTGAGGCAGAAGAAAGGATAAGTGACCTGGAAGATAAAATAGTGGAAATAACTGCTGCAGAGCAGAATAAAGAAAAAAGAATGAAAAGAACTGAGGACAGTCTCAGAGACCTCTGGGACAACATTAAACGCACCAACATTCGAATTATAGGGGTTCCAGAAGAAGAAGAGAAAAAGAAAGGGACTGAGAAAATATTTGAAGAGATTATAGTTGAAAACTTCCCTAATATGGGAAAGGAAATAGTTAATCAAGTCCAGGAAGCACAGAGAGTCCCATACAGGATAAATCCAAGGAGAAATACGCCAAGACACATATTAATCAAACTGTCAAAAATTAAATACAAAGAAAGCATATTAAAAGCAGCAAGGGAAAAACAACAAATAACACATAAGGGAATCCCCATAAGGTTAATAGCTGATCTCTCAGCAGAAACGCTACAAGCCAGAAGGGACATACTGAAAGTGATGAAGGAGAAAAACCTGCAGCCAAGTCTACTCTACCCAGCAAGGATCTCATTCAGATTTGATGGAGAAATTAAAACCTTTACAGAAAAGCAAAAGCTGAGAGAGTTCAGCACCACCAAACCAGCTTTACAACAAATGCTAAAGGAACTTCTCTAGACAAGAAACACAAGAGAAGGAAAAGGCCTATAATAACGAACCCAAAACAATTTAGAAAATGGTAATAGAAACATACATATCGATAATTACCTTAAATGTAAATGGACTAAATGCTCCCAACAAAAGACACAGGTTGGCTGAATGGATACAAAAACAAGACCCTTATGTATGCTGTCTACAAGAGACCCACTTCAGACCTAGAGACACATACAGACTGAAAATAAGGGGATGGAAAAAGATATTCCATGCAAATGGAAACCAAAAGAAAGCTGGAGTAGCAATTCTCATATCAGACAAAATAGACTTTAAAATAAGGACTATTAAAAGAGACAAAGAAGGACACTACATAATGATCAAGGGATCGATCCAAGAAGAAGATATAACAATTGTAAATATTTATGCATCCAACATAGGAACACCTCAATACATAAGGCAAATACTAACAGTCATAAAAGGGGAAATCGACAGTAACACATTCATAGTAGGGGACTTTAACACCCCACTTTCACCCATGGACAGATCATCCAAAATGAAAATAAATAAGGAAACACAAACTTTAAATGATACATTAAACAAGATGGACTTAATTGATATTTATAGGACACTCCATCCAAAAACAACAGAATACACATTTTTCTCAAGTGCTCATGGAACATTCTCCAGCATAGATCATATCTTGGGTCACAAATCAAGCCTTGGTAAATTTAAGAAAATTGAAATTGTATCAAGTATCTTTTCTGACCACAACGCCATGAGACTAGATATCAATTACAGGAAAAGATCTGTAAAAAATACAAACACATGGAGGCTAAACAATACACTACTTAATAATGAAGTGATCACTGAAGAAATCAAAGAGGAAATAAAAAAATACCTAGAAACAAATGACAATGGAGGCAGAACTACCCAAAACCTATGGGATGCAGCAAAAGCAGTTCTAAGGGGGAAGTTTATAGCAATACAAGCCCACCTTAAGAATCAGGAAACATCTTGAATAAACAACCTAACCTTGCACCTCAAGCAATTAGAGAAAGAAGAACAAAAAAACCCCAAAGCTAGCAGAAGGAAAGAAATCATAAAAATCAGATCAGAAATAAATGAAAAAGAAATGAAGGAAACAATAGCAAAGATCAATAAAATTAAAAGCTGGTTCTTTGAGAAGATAAACAAAATAGATAAGCCACTAGCCAGACTCATCAAGAAAAAAAGGGAGAAGACTCAAAAATCAATAGAATTAGAAATGAAAAAGGAGAGGTAACAACTGACACTGCAGAAATACAAAAGATCATGAGAGATTACTACAAGCAACTCTATGCCAATAAAATGGACAATCTGGATGAAATGGACAAATTCTTAGAAATGCATAACCTGCCAAGACTGAATCAGGAAGAAATAGAAAATATGAACAGACCAATCACAAGCACTGCAATTGAAACTGTGATTAAAAATCTTCCAACAAACAAAAGCCCAGGAACAGATGGCTTCACAGGCGAATTCTATCAAACATTTAGAGAAGTGCTAACACCTATCCTTCTCAAATTCTTCCAAAATATAGCAGAGGGAGGAACATTCCCAAATTCCTTCTATGAGGCTACCATCTCCTTGATACCAAAACCAGACAAGGATGTCACAAAGAAAGAAAACTACAGGCCAATATCACTGATGAACATAGATGCAAAAATCCTCAACCAAATACTAGGAAACAGAATCCAACAGCACATTAAAAGGATCATACACCATGATGAAGTGGGGTTTATTCCAGGAATGCAAGGATTCTTCAATATACGCAAATCTATCAATGTGATAAACCATATTAACAAATTGAAGGAGAAAAACCATATGATCATCTCAATAGATGCAGAGAAAGCTTTTGACAAAATTCAACACCCATTTATGATAAAAACCCTGCAGAAAGTAGGCATAGAGGGAACTTTCCTCAACATAATAAAGGCCATATATGACAAGCCCACAGCAAACATCATCCTCAATGGTGAAAAACTGAAAGCATTTCCACTAAGATCAGGAACAAGACAAGGTTGCCCACTCTCACCACTCTTATTCAACATAGTTTTGGAAGTTTTAGCCACAGCAAGCAGAGAAGAAAAGGAAATAAAAGGAATCCAAATCGGAAAAGAAGAAGTAAAGCTGTCACTGTTTGCAGATGACATGGTCCTATACATAAAGAATCCTAAAGATGCTACCAGAAAACTACTAGAGCTAATCAATGAATTTGGTAAAGTGGCAGGATACCAAATTAATGCACAGAAATCTCTGGCATTCCTATATACTAATGATGAAAAATCTGAAAGTGAAATCAAGAAAACACTCCCATTTACCATTGCAACAAAAAGAATAAAATATCTAGGAATAAACCTACCTAAGGAGACAAAAGATCTGTATGCAGAAAATTATAAGACACTGATGAAAGAAATTAAAGATGATACAAATAGATGGAGAGATATACCATGTTCTTGGATTGGAAGAATCAACATTGTGAAAATGACTCTACTACCCAAAGCAATCTATAGATTCAATGCAATCCCTATCAAACTACCACTGGCATTTTTCACAGAACTAGAACAAAAAAATTCGCAATTTGTATGGAAACACAAAAGACCCCGAATAGCCAAAGCAATCTTGAGAACGAAAAAAGGAGCTGGAGGAATCAGGCTCCCTGACTTCAGACTATACTACAAAGCTAGAGTAATCAAGACAGTATGGTACTGGCACAAAAACAGAAAGATAGATCAATGGAGCAGGATAGAAGGCCCAGAGAAAAACCCACGCACATATGGACACCTTATCTTTGATAAAGGTGGCAGGAATGTACAGTGGAGAAAGGACAGCCTCTTCAATAAGTGGTGCTGGGAAAACTGGACAGGTACATGTAAAAGTATGAGATTAGATCACTCCCTAACACCATACACAAAAATAAGCTCAAAATGGATTAAAGACCTAAATGTGAGGCCAGAAACTATCAAACTCTTAGAGGAAAACATAGGCAGAACACTCTATGACATAAATCACAGCAAGATTCTTTCTGACCCACCTATAGAGAAATGGAAATAAAAATAAACAAATGGGACCTAATGAAACTTCAAAGCTTTTGCACAACAAAGGAAACCATAAGCAAGACCAAAAGACAACACTCAGAATGGGAGAAAATATTTGCCAATGAAGCAACTGACAAAGGATTAATTTCCAAAATTTACAAGCAGCCCATGCAGCTCAATAACAAAAAAACAACCCAATCCAAAAATGGACAGAAGACCTAAATAGACATCTCTCCAAAGAAGATATACACACTGCAAACGAACACATGAAAGAATGCTCAATGTCATTAATCATTAGAGAAATGCAAATCAAAACTACAATGAGGTATCATCTCACACCTGTCAGAATGGACATCATCAAAAAATCTAGAAACAATAAATGCTGGAGAGGGTGTGGAGAAAAGCGAACACTCTTGCACTGCTGGTGGGAATGTGAATTGGTTCAGCCACTATGGAGAACAGTATGGAGGTTCCTTAAAAAACTACAAATAGAACTACCATATGACACAGCAATCTCACTACTGGGCATATACCCTGAGAAAACCAAAATTCAAAAAGAGTCATGTACCAAAATGTTCATTGCAGCTCTATTTACAATAGTCTGGAGATGGAAACAACCTAAGTGTCCATCATCGGATGAATGGATAAAGAAGATGTGGCACATATATACAATGGAATATTACTCAGCCATAAAAAGAAACGAAATTGAGCTATTTGTAATGAGGTGGATAGACCTAGAGTCTGTCATACAGAGTGAAGTAAGTCAGAAAGAAAAAGACAAATGCCGTATGCTAACCCATATATATGGAATTTAAGAAAAATAAAATGTCATGAAGAACCTAGGGGTAAGGCAGGAATAAAGATGCAGACCTACTAGAGAACGGACTTGAGGTTATGGGGAGGGAGATGGGTGAGCTGTGACAGGGCGAGAGAGAGTCATGGACATATACACACTAACAAACGTAGTAAGGTAGATAGCTAGTGGGAAGCAGCCGCATGGCACATGGATATTGGCTCGGTGCTTTGTGACAGCCTGGAGGGGTGGGATAGGGAGGGTGGGAGGAAGGGAGATGCAAGAGGGAAGACATATGGGAACATATGTATATGTATAACTGATTCACTTTGTTATAAAGCAGAAACTAACACACCATTGTAAAGCAATTATACCCCAATAAATATGTTAAAAAAAAAGAATATATTTTGCTATCAATAAAATTATCATGTGACTTACTAATTTTCTGGTAAGAGCAACTTATTTGGTGAATTTTTTTTTTGCAAAGTGTTATCCAATATGGAAATAGGGCTGTTAGTAAAAGCAAACAGTGGACATAAAGTATATATTTCACTTTAAAAATTAGACAACTTTTGTATGATTATTACAGATGTAATATTCCTATTTTTCTTTAAAATATCATACTCACTGGGTAGGCTGATAATTTATCCTCCATAAATGTACAAATCTCTCTCTCTCTCTCTCTCTGTAGTGGTGGTGGTTATAGTCCATTTGATTTTCTGTTGGAGATAGTGTACATTATTTCTTTTATTACAGAAAAAGCAAGGTTTATCACTCAGGAGAGCAGGAAACTTCCAAACCAGTCACATAAGGATTAAATAAGGAGAAAAGCTTCATTTTAACAAAGGAGTATTCTAGTTGGAGAGTTAATGATCTATCATGATGAGACGAACACCTGGGCATTTGTGTTCAGTTCCACTTTCACCCAAAGTCAAGACATATCTCATTGTACTTCTTTCTGGAAGAGAGCTGTTCAGGTGTCATCTTCTTATTATGGAAGGATATTAGGGCATGGGCAGGTTTTTGGCCATGAGCCACCATCATTTAAATAACTGGTGGTTAAGTTGGGAAATAAGCTCAGATATATTTGAATTCCAAGGTTTAAATAAACTTTGTGGTTACAGACGTAAGAAATTCAAGATAGAATATTCACCATTTTGAAATTTGATAGGTTTATAAAAATTCTATTCAACTGCTAAAAAAAATGGTACCTTCATTTTTCACCAGTGTCAACTAAATTATTCACATTATTTTATGAAGGCTGCTGGGTTTCCATAAGTTCATACTTAAAATATAACAGGCTCCTTCCTGGAAGCAAATATATGCAGACTTCCTCCCAAATAGTCCTATGAAATATAGTTGTAGACTTTAAAAGGTAAATTTTATAGTATGTGAATTATGTCTCAATTAAAAAATACGCAAGTCGGAAGTAGAAGAAATATATAAGATTATTTTTTAACAGACAGGCTGTTATGGGCTGAATTGTATCCTTTCAAAACTCATATGTTGAAGTCCTAACTTCCAGTACCTCAGAATGTGACTGTATTTGGAGATAGGGCCTCTAAGGAGGTAGTTAAGGTAAAATGAGGTCATATTGATGGGCCCAAATCCACTATAACTGGCTTCCTTATAAAAAGAAAATTAAGACTCAAATACAGAGAGGAGACCATGTGAAGACAATGAAAGATGTCTATCTACAAGCCAAGGAGAGAGGACCTCAGAAAATATCAATCCTATCCCCACTTTGACCTCAGACCTCTAGCCTCCAGAACTGTGAGAAAATAATTTCTTGTTGTTTAAGCATCCTAGTCTGTTGTACTTTGCTATGGGGGCCCTAGAAAACAAATATACATGCTATCCCAATTTTAATAGTTTTAGCTTGATCTCTTTTATAAGGCAGCATATATTTTTATGCTAAATAGCCTAAAGTGTCAGAAATCATTTCCCTCCTCTTTTTCAGGTGTTTTATTTGTTTATATCTGTTCAGATAGTGCAAGTGATATGAGAGCCACTTGTTTAACTTTTAATTTCCTTATTGTATTATTCTTAATTTACTTGAAATGATTTCTTTAGTGATCTCTTTTTCTTTGTTATTAGATGTAGTGATTGGATTTTACCGTAAACTCGAAATTTCTACTTGAAAGGTGCTTTGTTTCCTACTCATTTTCATCTTTTAAAGTGCCCTGATTAATGATAAAAACAAAGAAATTGGAAGCATAGTATTAGCTTTTGAACATAGCACAGTAACTGTTTACCTTACTCTTCCCATGTACACACACAACATTTTTTGGAATGGTTGTCAGATTCCACTAAGCTCGAATGGCTTTCAACAGCCTTAGTTTGGGCTTGCTTATAAACAATGTAAAAAGAAGTGAGGCCTCCTGACAGCACCTAACCTTTACTTAAGGAGACTCTTAGAATTTGTCATGTGATGGTTTCTTTAAAGAAAACTCAGCCGAAAGTGTTATACTCAGGCTCTTTTCTTTGAGAAGAAAATATGGAGGTCTGATTTTCTTGACTTTACTTATTTCCTACGTAAGTTTTTTAAAAATTAAGAAATATGCTAACCAGCTGTTCTCAGAATTTTCTCAAAATTTTCTTCTCAATGTGTGACTTTGAGACATATTGGCAGGAGAAGGTGTGAATATTCAAATGAATTTTCCTAGAAAGGATCTAAAATCTACTGAAATTTTGAAAAATCTCTTTAGCACAATTTTTTTTTTCCTACTGGAAAGTGCAAATGCATTAGGTGGAAGCAAATCCTCATTGTAAAAGCTACTTTGGGGGAATTCACAAATATTCATACACATTTTCCTTTTATTTATATAGTAAATATTTCTCTTCTATCTCATAAATACAGGCATTGCCTAGGCCCTGGAAATGTAGCTGGGCAGAAACATAGATAAGCAATTAGGTTTATGAGCAGTTTACAGTTTAGTAAGGAAGATGGACATTAAACAAATAATGACACAAATAATCACATGCATTATGACATAAATGATTAATTATTGGTTCGATGTGGTCCTAAAGGAGAGAAACAAAGAGTTCTGAGAATGTAGAATACTGAGATTTATCTCTGTGTAGCCAGTAAGTCTTCCCTAAGACTGGTGAGGGGAATGACCAACGCATTCCAAAGTGTCTTCACTTCACACACTCAACCTTGGGGTTGCACCACCTGTAGGGTACTGGGTTAAGATGGCTCCCTGTTCCAGGTGTGGTAGCAGCACTGTACCTGGAAAGATTCTTCATTTCCATCTCACAGGACTCACATCTGTCAACTCCAGGTAACCATTCACACTCCTTCCTTTTTTGCTGAATTCTTTTTCAGGGGCTTTGTTGTAACTTTGTGCAGCATGGTTTATATTTGAGGCTCCCCAAGTCTATCAGAAATGTTCATGTATCATGCATTTTCTTCTCCATAATGGCAAGTTCCAGTCTCTTTTCCTTAGTGTCCACACTCCTCCTCAAGTCTCCTTGGACTATTTATAAATAAATACATGCAGTTAGATCTTGAGAGAATGAGTGACCTGACTCAATATGGCTCTATAGTTGTGAGATAATTATAAATTATATGAAAGTATTTTGCTTTTTAATTTCTCATATCGAATATTTGAAGACAACATAAGGCTCACAAAAGACAGTTGAACTTCACTGACTTTATTTTTAAATTATTTTTATTTTTTTTTTATATGGGAGTATAGTTGAGTAGAAATGTTGTGTTAGTTTCAGGTGTACAGCAAAGTGATTCAGTTATACATATATGTGTATCTATTATTTTTCAAATTCTTTTCCCATTTATGTTATTACAGAATATTGAGCAGCATTCCCTGTGCTAAACAGTAGGTCCTTGTTGTTGGTTATCTATTTTAAATATAGTAGTGGGTACATGTAAGACTTTAAAATAATAATTCTCAATAAAGGGGTGGGTATGTGGGTGGGTAAGATACCACTTCCTGGTATGGGAAAATAGGTAGCAACAGAACGTATCCAGTAAAATCAGGGAAACTTTTCAGGCTACACATGTACCCAAGGCACTCCTAGATCTTCTTTCAGACTCTGCTAATAAGGATAATGTTTTAAACTTATATATCAGCCCACCACAAGAAATTTTTTTTTCTATGCTACATGAATTTCTATGAGTTTGTCATGATGAATTTGGTTTTTAATCACTATTTTGGGTACTAGTTTTTCTTGGATATTTTGAACTGGTTTTGGGTAGAAAGTTGTATTTGCATGTCTTAAAATATGGGAGGTGCCACAGAGCCTGTAGAAATATTCAATTATTGATTCTGTGGGATTATTACAAGATTACATTTCTTTTGGCATTTAAAAAGACAGACACAGCAATTTATATTTATAATGGAAAGAGTCTCAGCATTAGGTAACTCATTAACTTGTAAATGTTTAACCAACTCACAGGAAGCTGTAGAATTAATAATTATTGTAAAAAAGTAGTTTTTGTAAGTCTGGAAGATTTAAAAATTTTTGAAAATGTAATTTTATTCCTATTATATTTAACAAGCATTTATGTAACTATAATTATTATATAATGTTCTTAATACTTTTATAGCAATTGATATAGAAGTAGCTCTATAGCTAAAATAATCACATTCTTTTGAAAACAAATATAATTTTTCCCTATTTCAGATCTTTTATACAGTTTAGAACTCTATATTATTTATCCTTTACTATAGGTTTTTGGGAGAGAGCAATATATAGTGTCTTTTCACTACTACTTTAATTATACATTTATTTTGTTTGAATTATATGGGGAACATCTACAATGATTCCTTACAACAACTGTATTTCAACAGAATTACACAGTAATAACTAAAGTTCCTGGATAGTTATAGAGAAAAATATAGAAGAGTATAGTGGCATGCATGTGCCATGTTGGATAAATTGAAATTAAAATATTAATTTAAATTTAAGATTTTGACTGAGTATAGTTTAATAGTGTTAAAACTAGGGTTGCCAGATAAAATAAATAATATTAATTTAAATTTTAGATAAATAGCAAATCCTTTTTTTTTTTTTAGTATAAATATGTCCCCCAATTGCATGGGACACACAAAAAAGGAGGATGAGTAAAGGAAAAATTCAGTTGACATATTTTCTAAATAATGAAAAATGAAAGGTTATATTACCTGTAATATATTTCTTATCTCATCTATCTCTTTATTCCCATCCATCCACTACAGGTGCACACAACTTTATGCAGTAGCTACCATAACAAAGTTCCTCATACAATCAATGTTGAGCAACAGTTTTAAAAGCAATAATGCATTCTATTATTTCTTCCTCTTTTCAATGTAAAATTTCAAACAGTTTATCAATATCAGGCTGCGTGAAACACACTCTTCCACAAATATATCACATAGAAAAGTTGTCTGGCTCAGTCTCCTAAGAAATCAAGGAGGAAAGAGCTCATAATTTTCTAGAAATTGTAGTTTGTTTTGATAAGCAGTTGTATTTTTCTCCTTATCCAAAAATTCATCATACATCTATGTTCTTAATATTTCCTTTAACTGTCAGTTGGCTATATTTTTTGGAGATGATAACATTGAGCAAGATTTAATTAATGCAGCAGACATGAGAACCTACTATAAGAAGATAGCACTTTTTAAACTACTGTGGTTAATTTAAGTATGTACATTTAATTTTTGCTCTCAAGGCATTTATACTGCTCAGGTGGCAAGGCATGTGATTAAGTGTGATGAAATATAAAATGCCATACATTTTAGAATTAAAGGAATAATGTAGTACTATGCATGCAAGGATTACGGAGAAGTGAATCAGGGTTGAGATAAGGAATTTAGGGAGGCCCCCTGGAAGGCAGTCTACTTGGTAGAGCCTTTATGAGTACAGATAGAATTTGTTGAGAGAAATTTTCCAGACATAAAAAAATAGTATGTAAACAAAGGTGTAGAGATAGAGAAATAAATGAGTGTGGGGAAGTGAGCACTCTAGTTTGTCTAAAGTTTTAGATGAAAGCATGAGTTAATGAGAGATAAGACTAGATCAGTAGGTAGGAGTAAGTTTGTAGAGAGTCTGAAAGTCAAGCACTTTAGACTTTATTAACCAGGCTACTTCAGGGCTTGAATAGGAAAGTGACATGAAGGAAAGTGAAAAGGGCAACAGTGGAGAAGAATCAGTTGAAGAATAAGCAGGCTAGATTAATAAATATTTCTATTACTTTTTCTTGTTGTTATTCTCCTCCTAAATTCACCTCAGGAAAGCAGATTTAAGAGCTGTTGGGTTCTGCCCACACCTATGTGAATTTACGCTCTGTACTTTTTAAATGGAGTCATAGAAAAATAAATAAATAAAAGTGTATCCAATTTCCCTCTCTGCACATGTCCTGTGCATTCTGATTTTCCTGTGGCTATTTCTGTTCTCTTCTGAGCACTGGGATTGGAGAGAACAGCCTGGCTAGCACATGATGTTCCTCCTTGCCTGATTATTTAGTTGTTTCTGCAAAACCAAATCCTTCTTAGCTTTCTAGAATTTACTGCCCTATCATGTTCCCTGGTCAGGGCCTGAAAGAATCCTGAGTAAAACACAATCCGTAGTCAGTGGATGAAATAATGTGTTAAGAATTCATCTTTGTTTTATGTAGCTGGAAAGTCATGCAGTCAAATTAAATTTCAGAAAAATACTTTAAAAAGAGGATTGATAGGTTTTTATTTCCCTAATTCACCCACTGATCTTTAGGGATATTTGATATGATAATTCATTACTTACTATTTTTCTGCAGTAACAGTGTTCTCTGAATAGAAGATGAGAAAGAGAATAAAAAATTGCATTTTATTAGGGCTGCTCACAATTGCAGTAGTGACTAGCTGATATTTGACTAGGGATCTGCCAGTATTCTTTTATCAGGGGTTAGGATTGGCTCTTAAAATAATGCTACATAAAAACTGGAGAAATAAGGTTTTATATCAGAAGTGCTTTTTGAGAAAAATAAGTTACTTTAAACTGATTGCTTTGGTATATATTTTCAAAGTGGTGGCTTTAATAGAATTATTGAGTGGGGAATTAAATGCTTTTTCATTTTTAAATAACTACCATTAAAAGTTGTGGTTTTAGGCTTCCCTGGTGGCGCAGTGGTTGGGAGTCCGCCTGCCGATGCAGGGGACACGGGTTCGTGCCCCAGTCCGGGAGGACCCCACGTGCCGCGGAGCGGCTGGGCCCGTGAGTCATGGTCGCTGAGCCTGCGCGTCCGGAGCCTGTGCTCCGCAACGGGAGAGGCCACAACAGTGAGAGGCCCACATACTGCAAAAAAAAAAAAAAAACCCCAAAACCCCAAAATAGTTGCGGTTTTTCAGGTGGCTTTTTACTTCCTCTGCAACAAATTTGGTGCTTTCTGTAGAAATGCTTTGTGGGTCAGCATTTCCTTTGTAGATTATTAATGAGGTCTGAAAGTTTAGTATAAAATAAAAGCATGTTTCCTGGAAAGATAGAATTGAATTTCTATTTTCTTTTAAAAAAATGGGATATGGAGGAAGGCACATATAATGACTTTGTGGTACTAACTAATATATCTCTAATAAAGCCACAAGTTGAACACTATAGTTTAAAAGTCACTTCTGCTACATATTATCTTTGCTTCTCTATTTTAAAGGTGGCCTTAAAGTTTACTTGGGCATATGTATTGTGAAATTTTGAAACAGACATCTTTATCCACTCAGATTTACTTACCTAATTTTGTTTAATAAAATATTGGTACAAACAAAGCCTTCATGCTAATAAAATTTATAAAAGAAAAATTTACATGTTAGTGTGAAAGTTAAGGACATTTGCTAATTTGCCTTGTTATTGGTTAATACATATTTTTTGTCTATGTTCACTTTTATTTTTAATTAGGAGGGCAAGTGTTATTTTTGTACTGTATAGATGAAGAGACTGAGACTAAAGAAAATTAGATGATTGTGCCAACATCACACTAACAATAAATGATTGAACTTAGAATTCAAATCTTTAGATTCCTGGTTCAATACTCTGAAAAATGCTGCCTCTTGCTACTAAATCTAATTTATAGTATAATTTGGCACAATACTATAGACACTGTTTCCGGGAAAAAGAAGAATGATATTATTATAGCAAGTTCTGAAATATAGATTATTCTGTTGACATGAACACTGAGAACTATGATACCAGGTTGTAGTGTATTGATGATAAGAGCAAAGCATACTGGTGGACTTAATTAGGTACAATTATTGGAGTTCTGAGGCTTAATTGTAGCCAAAATGTGTGTGTGTGTATATGCATATCAATTTAATAACATTACATAAATTTCTTTTCTTTCTCCTCTCTTCCTCCCTCCCTTCCTCTTCCTTCCATCTTGCCCTACATAAAAAGTGAACTATTTGTTGGGGAGCAGTAATCCTTGATGATGTTATTCTTCATCTCTTAACCCTGGTGCCTAATGCAGCACCTTTGTCAGTAGTCCTTCAGTAAAAATCTATTGAATTAATTAATAAATCTTTATTCAGAGTGAAGGGAGCTGTTTGGTTTCCTTTTCTCCCTAAAACTCTTATATAAGTACTTTTAATATCTATATATAATAGTATGACTAGAATGGAGCCTTTTATAGAGTAACTTAACCTACAAAAAAACCTTTGATGTTTGATGCCCTAACATTTCTTAAAAGGAAATATAAAATTAGACAGAGGAACTTTTCCTTTCTACAGTCTAAGGCCTCAGCCAAATTTCTGCCATTTTCCCCAATGCATGTTAAATAGCATAGAGATCCATTTTTACAATAGATTAAATATTTGACATTTTTCACTAGTTCATATTCATATTTTGAAAGAGATCCCATACCATCCAGACATGCACTTAAAAGTGTTTCAGTTCCATATGTTCATTCTTCACAGGGTAGGTATTCCATTACTCACAATCAAAAATGTAGAAAATATGCAAATCCCTCATATAAAGCCCTTAGCCAGAAAGAATTCTATCTCCATGGAATTTCATAAATCTCTGGCAATTTATAAGCAAGAATTATACAACATTCCAGTAATATTTCCAAATAAATTCTTTTTCTTTTTCTGAAATTTCTTTCTCAGTAGTTTTAATATTTCCAAAAGGCTCAATCAATGTTCCCAATCACTAGTCCTTAGACAATTTTAAAATACAGTAAATGCCATATTATTTAAAGTGTGTAAAGGTGCTATCATCATCACAGAGAGAAAATAAAATCATGTGCAGCCTGATTTGTCTCTTCAAACTTTGAAATGCTTTAAAACCTATCTGGTTGTCCTGATGAGAAGAGATTCTTTGAGTCTGGTGTAAGAGATACCTGTTGTAGATAACATAAAGGGAAGATACAGAGGAGACAAATTTTCTATCAAGGCTTAGGGCCAGTTCTGGCAAATATTCTTATAAAAGGTAAAGTTAGATAGACTGAACTGGATGGAATATAGATATATAAAGGAGTAAAAATTCAATAAACATTCAATAAATGGATAAAGAAGAAAGAAAGGAGGGGAAGGAAGGAAGGAAGGAAGGAAGGGGGAAGGAAGAAAGAGCGGGCTAATGAAATGTATGAATGTGTCATCTCACAGAGAAGGCTTTGGCTTTTATGTCTTTTCTTTGCCACCTCCTAAAATATCGTCTCAAATTAATTGTTATTGATTTTTTTGAGAATACTTTAAATACCCTTTAAAAAGCCTCAGTAGCCTTAAATGTTTTTTTTTTTAAATTTCCATCATAGATGTGCTTGTCCCTTTAAGTAAAGAAACTTGCCTTCACTGGCGCTAGATGTGATATCAACTTTCAAGAAGTGTGAGTGTATTTCAAGTAACCCCTGTAGAGCACAGTTAAATTCTAGAGGTTTCATTTATAATAAAATGTTCTGTATTTTTAAGAAAGAGTAATAAGTAATTCTTTTATGATTTTAGAATAGATGATGGTAGTCATGATCTTAAGATATAGATAAAAACATTATATGATATTATTTGTTTGTTTATTTATTGAAATTGAAAGTTAAAGACAGAGACAACATAGAAAGAAATATGTGTATTTTTCTCATATAATTCAGTATTTCTGTTAGATGAGAGAGGAAGAGATTAGATTCAGTGTTTTGATAAATTCTAAGTTGAAAAAAATTGTCCACTGAAGTCATACTACCATTGACAGGGAATTAAGTTGCATCCTGCAGGGTCCCTTATCACTGAACAACTTGAAAATCAAGGAAGACCACATAACCCTTGGGATATCAAGCTTTATATAAAATCTTTGAACTGAGAATAAGCTCCAGAAGGAATGTGATTACAAAAACGATTTCAGCAGAAGTTGTACAAGTATTAAATCTAGTCTAGTAGTTTGATTTTTTTAATATTTAGAATTAAATATTATAGTTTTCAAATATTTAATTATGTAGGTTACATGCATATATAAATCTATATTATACAACAATAAATATATATTATATATTATACATATTTAATTATGTATATGTTACATGTATATATAAATCTATATTATATAATACACTCAATTCTCATTAGCTACAGTAGTTATGTTCCATGTCATGATGAATATTGATTTAGAGAATATTGAACCGTTTCGCCTAGGGAAAATCCTCTGAGCCTCTGATCACAACATTTTCATCAATTGACCAATACATATCCTTGTTTCATGTGTGTTTCTGTTTAAAGACACCTTATTTAATAGTTATGGTTGATTCATGGATAGATATGGAACTCATGGACAACAGCACTATAACTCATGCCTCAGTAAAGCTTATCTCACACACATATTTTCCCTTTAAGGCACATTACAGTATTCTTGCACTTAGGAGCACTAGGCAGCACTGCAACACTATACTTGGTGGCCATTTAAAATAGCAAATTCACCAAAAAAAAAAAAAAAAAAAGTACAAGATGTGAATGACATGGCACTAATTATACCACAAATAGAACACTCACTTACAGTATGAAAGTTGATATAAGAAGGCAAAGCATTGTCTTCTTCCATCTCAGCTGGGAACAGTGCATGTCAGGTGATTCAAATTTTTCACAACCCTACACATACACATGCCCACAAATGATTGTGAAGCATCAAAAGCACTGATTTTGAGGTTACAAATAAATTTTAGCTATCAGGTGAATTTGCAAATATGCAATCCATGAATAGTGAGGAAAAACTGGGTATGTGTGTATGTATGTATGTGTCCATGGGTGTGTATGTGTGTGTGTATATTTGCTTAATAAATTATTCATTCTTCAGTGGTAACTGTCTCTGCCATTTTGTTAAAAAGGAAAAAACAAGATGTTTTTAAACAGACTTTTCTATAGATTTTGGAAAAATCATAGTGTCATATGTCTACAACCACAGTTCCATACAAAACATTTCTACCCCAAAAAACTTCCTTCATGATAATCCAGTATAAGCAACCTCTCTTCCTACCTCACAATCCCTAGCAACCACTGATTTGTTTTCTGTACCTATAATCTTGCTTTTCTAGAATGTCATCTAAATGGAATCATATCTTATGAAGGCTTTTGAGTCTGGCTTCTCTCACTTAGCATAATGCTTCTGATATTTACCCATACTGTTGTATGATTCAGTCATTTTTTCTTGTTATTACTGAAAAGTATTCTATCATATGGATGTACTAAAGTTTGTTTATTCATGTACTTGTTGAAGAATACATGAATTACTTCAAGTTTTTAGCAGTTATTAAGAAAGCTGCTTTAAACAGTCATATACAGGTTTTGTATGAACTAAAGTTCATTTATCTTGAATGAATGCCTGAGAGTGTAATTGCTGTCCCATTGCATTCTCACCAGCATTGTATGAGAGTTCTAGCTGCTATATATTCTCACTGGTGCTTGGTATTATCACTTTAACTTTGTTTTACTTAAAGTTTAGCCATTTTAATGAGTCATTTGTGATATCTCATTGTGATTTTAATTTACATTATCTGAATTGTGATGTCAAACATATTTTCATAGATTTGTTTGCTATCCATATATATATATATTTTAGTGAAGTGACTTTTCAAAACTTTTACCTATCTTTAAAACCAGTACTGTTTCTCACTGGATTAAGGTTGAAAGTAATTTACATATTCTGAGCACTAGTTTTTTGTCAGAACTGTGACTGCTCTTTTCATTCTCTTTCAGAGAGTATGAGTTTCAAATATTGGTGAAATCCAATTATCAGTTTTTTTTCTTGTCATATCTAATAATTTTTGCCTAATCTAAGGTCATAAAAATTTTCTCCCATGTTTTCTCCTAGAGGTTTTATAGTCTATGTTTTACATTTAATTTAAGGTAATTATCAATACGTATGTTCCTATTACCATTTCTTTTTTGTTTTGAGTTTGTTTTTGTAAGTCTTTTTCTTCTTCTTCTCTTGTGTTTCCTGCCTAGAGCAGTTCCTTTAGCATTTGTTGTAAAGCTGGTTTGGTGGTGCTGAATTCTTAGTTTTGCTTGTCTGTAAAGCTCTTGATTTCTCTGTCAAATCTTAATGGAAGCCTTGCTGAGTAGAATATTCTTGGTTGTAAGGTTCTTCCCTTTCATCACGTTAAATATATCATCCCACTCTCTTCTGGCCTGCAGAGTTTCTGATGAGAAATCAGCTGATAATCTCATGGGAGTTCACTTGAACATTATCAGTTTCTTTTCCTTTTTTGCTTTTAATATTTTTTTCTTTATTTTTAATTTTTGTTAATTTGATTACTATGTGTCTTGGTGTGCTCCTCTTTGGGTTTATCCTGCCTAGGACTCTCTGTGCTTATTGGACATGGTTGACTGTTTCATTTCCCATGTTACAGAAGTTGTCAGCTATTATTTCTTCAAATATTTTTCTCAGGTCCTTTCTCTCTCTCTTCTTCTGGGAGCCCTATAATGCAAATGTTGGTGCTTTTAGTGTTCCCCAGGGGTCTCTTATACTGTCTTCATTTTTTTTTCATTCTATTTTCTTTATTCTGTTCTGTGGCAGTGATTTCCACCATTCTGTCTTCCAGGTCACTTATCTGTACTTCTGTCTTAGTTATTCAGCTATTGATTCCTTCTAGTGTATTTTTCACTTCAGTTACTGTACTGTTCATCTCTGTTTGTTCTTTAGTTCTTCTAGGTTTTTGTTAAATATTTCTTGCATTTTCTTGATACTTGCCTCCATTATTTTTCTGAGATCTTGGATTGTCTTCACTATCATTATTCTAAATAAAACTCTTAGAGGAAAACAAAGGCAGAACACACTTTGACATAAATTGCAGCAATATCTTTTTTGATCCATCTCCAAGAATAATGGAATTAACAACAAAAATAAACAAAAGAGACCTAATTAAGCTCAAAAGCTTTTGCACAGCAAAGGAAACCATAAACTAAACAAAAAGACAACCCACAGAATGGGAGAAAATACTTGCAAGTGATATGAAAAATAAAGGATTAGTCTCCAAAATTTACTAACAGCTCATGCAGCTCAATATCAAAAAAACAAATAACCCAATCAAAAAATGGGCAGAAGACCTAAATAGAAATTTCTCCAAAGAAGACATAGAGTTGGCCAAGAGGCACATGAAAAGATGCTCAACATCAATAATTATTAGAGAAATGCAAATCACAACTACAGTGAGGTATCACCTCACACCAGTTAGAATGGCCATCATCACAAAATCTACAAACACTAAATGATGGAGTGGTTGTGGAGAAAAGGGAACCTTCCTACACTGTTGGTGGGAATGTAAATTGGTACAGCCACTATGGAGAACAGTATGGAGCTTCCTTAAAAAACTAAAAATAGAACGACCATAGACCCAGCAATCCCACTACTGGACATATATCCAGAGAAAAGCATGGTTTGAAAGGATACATGCACCTCAGTGTTCATTGCAGCACTCTGTCCAAAGGCCAGGACATGGAAGCAACCTAAATGTCCATCAACAGACAAATGGATAAAGCAGATGTGATACATATATACAATGGAATATTACTCTGCCATTAAAAAGAATTAAATACTGCCATTTTTAGCAACATGGATGGACCTGGAGATTATCATCCTAAGTGAAGAAAGTCAGACATTTGATATATCATATCAAATATCATATGATACCCCTTATATGTGAAATCTAAAAAAAAAATACTAATGAACTTATTTACAAAACATAAACAGACTCACAGACTTACAGAATGAACTTATGGTTGCCAGGAGAATAGGATGGTGGGGAGGGATAAATTGGGAGTTTGTGATTGACATGTCCACTGAGCTATATTTAAAATAAATGCCTGTTTAAAAAAAAAAAAGTTATCCACCCTGAAGCGAAAAAAAAAAAAAAAGAAAGAAAGAATTCTTAATGAAGAATGAGGTGAGAGTTCAGATATTTTCCATATGGATTTAATTCTGGAAGAATTACTTGGGCTTTGAAATGTGGAACCTATGCATTTGGAAACTCATTTAATTTCTCTGAGTCTGAGTTACATATAAAATTCATTTTTCCTACTTAATTTGATCAGTTATCTTCATTATGTGTCAAATCTTGCTTTTCTTCACCCATGATTCCCCTGAGACCACATACATGTGCAAGTGTCTGTGTATGTGTGTGTATGCAATACAGTGTATAGAGTGTGATTATTCAATAGTCACTTATGTAATAAATGAAAATACATAAATATATATTCTGTAATCAGGAATATCAATATGAATCAATGAATATTGAAATATATATGTATATGCTACATAATCAGGTAGTCTACATTTAACTGCAGTATGTAATCATTGATGGAACTTATCAACTCACTGTGATTTTTCTATATTATAAAGTGTTTGATGGTGGCACAGTGGTTAAGAATCCACTTGCCATTGCAGGGGACACAGATTCAAGCCCTGATCCAGGAAGATCCCACATGCTTCAGAGCAACTAAGCACATGTGCCACAACTACTGAAGCCTGCATGCCTAGAGCCTGTGCTCCGCAACAAGAGAAGCCACCACAATGAGAAGCCAGCATACAGCAATGAAGAGTAGTCCTGCTCGCCACAACTAGAGAAAACCTGTGCACAGCAACAAAGACCCAATGGAGACAAAAATAAATAAATAAATAAATAAAAACACCACACAAACAGCACCCAAAAGAAAGGTGAATACATATATATATGAATATATATTCCACATGAAATATAATAAAGTCAGAAATGATTATCAGAGATTAGAATAGATACTACATAGTGGGAAAAAAAGCTATAAGAAAGGGTATAATTTGAATATGTATAACTTATATACTTTGCTGTACAGCAGAAACTAACACAACATTGTAAAGTAACTATACCCTAATAAAAAAAAAAAGAAAAAAAAAGTAAAAAATAAATAAAGTTTAAAAAAGTAAAAAAAAAAAAAGTGTTTGCCATGCCAATATTAAGAGAAACTGAGCTGTGCATGAACACTGATCACCAAAAATTTTGGTGTAAAGATATGGGACTTGTACTAGAAGGACATTTCTAGGCAAGCTCTCTGCTCTAACCCAGAGAAAAGACTGCAATGAGGTTCAAACCCAGAAACACGATAACTCCTGTCACCAGGCTGGTGAGCCCCACTGCTGGAAGCCTGTTCCTCTGCATTTTAACAGCAAACATAAAGCAGAGGAATGATAACAAATGAAAACTTGCAGGTTGGAGGGATCTTCAAGATGTCAGAGGAATAAGATGTGGAGGTCACCTTCCTCCACACAAATACATCAAAAATATTTCTACATGTGGAACAACTACAGAACACTTACTGAATGCTGGCAGAAGACCTTAGACTTCACAAAAGGCAAGAAAATCCCCATATACCTGGCCATATGGATAACAGGGTCTTGGTGATCTGGCCTGGTGTCAGGCCTGAGCTTGTGAGGTGGGAGAGGTGAGTTCAGGACACTGGACAACCAGAGACCTCCGGACCCATTTAATATCAATAGGCGATCACTCTCCCAGAGATCTCCATCTCAACACTAAGACCCAGCACCACCCAATAGCCTACAAGCTCCAGTGCTGGGCACCCCATGCCAAAAAGTAGCAAGACAAGAACACAACCCCACCCATTAGCAGAGAGGCTGCTTAAAATAATACTAAGTTCACAGACACCCCAAAATACACCACCAGACGCAGCCCTGACCGCAAGAAAAACAAGATCCAGACCCACCCACCAAAAAAAATGGCATCCGTCCCCTCCACCAGGAAGCCTACACAAGCTGCTGAACCAACAATAACCACTGGGGGCAGACACAAAAAACAATGGGAGCCATGAACTTGCAGCAGGCAAAAAGGAAACCACAAACAAAGTAAGTTAAGCAAAATGGGAAGATAAGGAAATATGCAGCAAATGAAGGAGCAAGGTGAAAACCCAACAGACCAAACAAATGAAGAAGAAATAGGCACTCTACCTGAAAAAGAATTCAGAGTAATGATAGTAAAGATGATCCAAAACCTTGGAAATAGAATGGAGAAAATACAAGAAACATTTAAAAAGGACCTAGAAGAACTAAAGATGAAACAAACAATGATGAACAACAACAAAAAAATGAAATTAAGAATTCTCTAGAAGCAGAATAACTGAGGCAGAAGAAATGATAAGTGACCTGGATGATAAAATAGTGGAAATAACTACTGCAGAGCAGAATAAGGATAAAAGAATGAAAAGAACTGAGGTCTGTCTCATAGACCTCTGGGACAACATTAAATGTACCAACGTTCAAATTAGAGGGGTTCCAGAAGAAGAAGAGAAAAAGAAAGGGAATGGGAAAATATTTGAAAAGATTATAGTTGAAAACTTCCCTAACATGGGAAAGAAAAAAGTCATTCAATTGCAGGAAGCACAGAGAGTCCCATACAGGATACATCCAAGGAGAAACACGCCAAGACACATATTAATCAAACTATCAAAAATAAAATACAAAGAAAAAAATATTTAAAACAGCAAGGGAAAAATAAAACAAATAACATACAAAGGAATCACCATAAAGTTAACAGCAGATCTTTCATTAGAAACTCTTCAAGCCAGAAGTGACAGGCAGGACATATTTAAAGTGCTGAAAGGGAAAAAAAAAACTACAACCAAGATTACTCTACACAGCAAGGATCTCATTCAGATTCGAAGGAGAAATTAAAACTTTACAGACAAGCAAAAGCTAAGAGAATTCAGCACGACCAAACCAGCTTTATAACAAATGCTAAAGGAACTTCTCTAGGCAGGAAACACAAAAGAAGGAAAAGACCTGCAATAACAAACCCCCCAAAATTAAGAAATTGGTAATAGAAACATACATATCAATAACTACCTTAAATGTAAATGGATTAAATGCTCCAACCAAAAGAAATAGACTGGTTGAATGGATACAAAATCAAAACCCATATATATGCTGTCTACTAGAGACCCACTTCAGACCTAAGGACACATACAGACTGAAAGTGAGGGGATAGAAGAAGATATTCCTTGCAAATGGAAATCAAAATAAAGCTGGAGTAGCAATCTCATATCAGACAAAATAGAAATTAAAATAAAGATTATTACAAGAGACAAAGTAGGACACTGCCTAATGATCAAGGGATCAATCCAAGAAGAAGATATAACAATTGTAAATATTTATGCACCCAACATAGGAGCACCTCAATACATAAGGCAAATGCTAACAGCCATAAAAGGGGAAATCAACAGTAACACAATCAGTAGGGGACTCTAACACCCCACTTTCACCAATGGACAGATCATCCATAATGAAAATAAGTAAGGATTCACAAACTTTAAATGACACATTAAACAAGATGGACTTAATTGATATTTATAGGACATTCCTTCCAAAATCAACAGAATACACTTTCTTCTCAAATGCTCATGGAAAATTCTCCAGTATAGATCATGCCTTGGGTCACAAATCAAGCCTTGGTAAATTTAAGAAAATTGAAATCATATCAAGTATGTTTTACAACCACAATGCTATGAGACTAGATATCAAGTACAGGAAAGAAACCGTAAAAAATACAAACACATGGAGGCTAAACAATAAGCTAACAAATAACCAAGAGATGATGGAAGAAATCAAAGAGGAAATCAAAAAGTACCTAGAAAGAAATGGCAATGAAAACACAAAAACACAAGACCTATGGGGTGCAGTGAAGGCAGTTCTAAGAGGGAAGTTTATAACAATACAATACAATCTCAAGAAACAAGAAACATCTCAAATAAACAACCTAAATGTACACTTAAAGCAATTAGAGAAAGAAGAACAAAAACCCCCAAACTTAGCAGAAGGAAAGAAATCATAAAGATCAGATCAGAAAAAGCCACAGACATAGAGAATGGACTTGAGGACTTGGGGAGTGGGAAGGTTAAGCTGGGATGAAGCGAGAGAGTGGCATGGACATATATACACTACCAAAGGTAAAATAGATAGCTAGTGGGAAACAGCCACATAGTATAGGTGGGTCACCTCGGTGCTTTGTGACCATCTAGGGAGGGTGGGAGTGAAACACTGAGGGAGGAGATATGGAGATATAAGTATAGCTGATTTACTTTGTTATAAAGCAGAAACAAACACATCATTGTAAAGCAATTATACTCCAATAAAGATGTTTTAAAAAATATGATAATCCAAATTAATGCAGGAAAAGATTCCGACAAAATTCAACACCCATTTATGATAAAAACTCTCCAGAAAGTAGGCATAGAGGGAACCTACCTCAACATAACACAGGCCAAATATGAGAAACCCACAGCCAACATCTTTCTCAGTGTTGAAAAACTGATATCATTTCCTGTAAAATACGGAACAAGACAAAGATGCCCACTTTCACCACTGTTATTCAACATAGTTTTGGAAGTTTTAGCCACAGTAATTAGAGAAGAAAAAGAAATAAAAGAATACAAATAGGAAAAGAATAAGTTAATCTGTCACTGTTTGCAGTTGACATGATACTATATATAGAGAATCCTAAAGATGCTACCAGAAAACTACTAGAACTAATCAATAAATTTGATAAAGTAAGGGATACAAAAATAATGCACAGAAATCTCTTGCATTCCTATACACTAATGATGAAAAATCTGAAAGAGAAATTAAGGAAACATTCCCATTTACCACTGCAACAAAAAGAATAAAATACCTAGGAATAAACCTACCTATGGAGACAAAAGACCTGTAGGCAGAAAACTGTAATACACTGATGAAAGAAATTAAAGATGATGCAAACAGGTGGAGAGATACACCATGTTCTTGAATTGGAAGAATCAACATTATGAAAATGACTATACTACCCAAAGCAATCTACAGATTCAATACAATAACTATCAAACTACCAATGGCATTTTTCAGAGAACTAGAACAAAAAATTTCACGATTTGTATGGAAGCACAAAAGAACCTGAATAACCAAAGCAATCTTGTGAAAGAAAAATGGAGCTGGAGGAATCAGGCTCCCTGTCTTTAGACTATATTACTAAGTTACAGTTATCAAGACATTATGGTACTGGCACAAAAATAGAAATATAGATCAGTGGAACAGGATAGAAAGCCCAGAGATAAAGTCACACACATATGGTTACCTTATCTTTGACAAAGGAGTCAAGAATATACAATGGAGAAAAGGCAGTCCCTTCAATAGTTGTTGCTGTAATAACTGGATAACGCCATACAAAAAAAAAACAACCCTCAAAATCGATTGAAGAGGTAAATGTAAGGTCAGACACTGTAAAACTCTTAGAGGAAAACATAGGAAGAACACTCTTTGACATAAATCACAGCAAGATCCTTTTTGACCCACCTCCTAGAGAAATGGAAATAAAAACAAAAGTAAACAAATGGGATCTAATGAAACTTAAAACTTTCACAGAACAAAAGGAAACCATAAACAAGACGAAAAGACAAACCTGAGAATGGGAAAAAATATTTGCCAATGAAGTGACTGACAAAGGATTATCTCCAATATATATAAACATCACATGCAGCTGAGTATTAAAAAAAACAAACAACCTAATCCAAAAAAAGGAGAGAAGATCTAAATAGACATTTCTCCAAAGAAGATATACAGATTGCTAACAAACCCATGAAATGATGCTTGACATCACTTATCATTACAGAACTACAAATTAAAACTACAATGTGGTATCACCTCACTCTGGTCAGAACGGCCATCTTCAAAAATCTATAAAAAATAAATGCTGGAGAGGGTGTGGAGGAAAGGGAACCCTCTTGTACTGCTGATGGGAAAGTAAATTAATACAGGCACTATGGAGAACAGTATGGAGGTTCCTTAAAAAACTAAAAATAAAACTACCATATGACCCAGCAATACCACTACTGGCATATACCCTGAGAAAACCATAATTCAAAGAGTCTTGTACCAAAATGTTCATTTCAGCTCTATTTACAATAGCCAGGAGATGGAAACAACCTAAGTGTCCATCATTGGATGAATGGATAAAGAAGATGTGGCACATATATACAATGGAACATTACTCAGCCATAAAAAGAAATGAAATTGAGCTGTTTGTAATGAGGTGGATAGACCTAGAGTCTGTCATACAGAGTGAAGTAAGTCAGATCACCCAAACAGAAAATAAGGAAATACAAGATTTAAATGACACAATAGACCAGATAGACTTAATTGGTTTTTATTGAACATTCTAACCAAAAGTGACAGAATACACTTTCTTCTTAAGTTCACACTCAATGTAGAAAACCTGAAAACATTTCCTCTAAGATCAGGAACAAGACAAGGATGTTCAATCTAGCCACTATTATTCAGCATAGTTTTGGAAGTCCTAGCCTTGGAAATCAGAGAAGAAATAGAATACAAATTGGAAAAGAAGAAGTAAAATTGTCACTGTTTTCAGATGACATGATATTATGTATAGAAATCCTAAATATGCTACCAGAAACTACTAGAGCCAATGAAAGTAAGTGTCCTGTATTCTGATACACTAACAACAAATGATCAGAAAGAGCAATTAAGTAAACAATAACATTTACCATTGCAAAGAAAGAATAAAATACATAGGAATAAACCACCTTAATGAGGCAAAAGACTTGTACTCAAAACCCTATAAAAAACTGATGAAAGAAATCAATGATGACACAAACAGATGGAGAGATATATCATGTTCTTGAATTGGAAGAATCAATATTGTGACAATGACTATGCTACCCAAAGCAATCTATAGATCACTTGAATCCCTATCAAATTACCAATGGCATTTTCTCACAGAATTAGAACAAAAAATTTTACAACATGTATCAAAACACAAAAGGCCCTGAATAGCCAAAGCAATCTTGAGAATGAAAAACAAACCTGGAGGAATCAGGCTCCCTGATTTCACACTATACTACAAACCTATAGTAATCAACACAATATGGTGCTAGGACAAAAACAGAAATATAGATAAATGGTACAGGACAGAAAGCTCAGAGATAAATCCACACACCTATGGTCACCTAATCTATGACCAATGAGGCACGAATATACAATGGAGAAAAGACAGGCTGTTCAATAAGTGGTGTTGGGAAAACTGGACATGTAAAAGAATGAAATTAGAAAATTCCCTAACACCATACAAAAAATAAACTCAAAATGGATTAAAGACCTAAATGTAAGTCTGGACACTATAAAACTCTACGAAGAAAACATAGGAAAAACACTCTTTGACATAAAACACAGCAAGCTATTTTCTGACCCTTCTCCTTGAGTAATGAAAATAAAAACAAAAATAAACAAATCGGACCTAATAAAATTTAAAAGCTTTCGCACAGCAAAGGAAACCATAAACCAGATGAAAAGACAACACTCAAATGGGAGAAAATATTTGCAAATGAAGCAACTGATGAAGAATTAATCTCCAAAATATACAAATAGCTCATGTAACTCAATATCAAAACAAACAACCCAATTAAAAAATGGGTGCAAGACCTAAATAGACATTTCTCCAAAGAAGACATATAGATGGCCAACAGGCACATGAAAAGATGCTCAACATCACTAATTATTAGAGAAATACAAAACAAAACTAGAATGAGGTATCACGTTACACCAGTCAGAATGGGTATCATCAAAAAATCTATAAACAATTCATACTGGAGAGAGTGTGGAGGAAAGGGAGCCCTCTTGCACTGTTGGCGGGAATGTAAATTGATACAGTCACTATGGAGAACAGTATGGAGGCTCCTTAGAAAACTAAAAATAGAACTACCATATGACCCAGCAATCCCACTACTGGGCATATGCCCTGAGAAACCATAATTCAAAATGAGTCATGTACCACAATGTTCACTGCAGCACTATTTACAATAGTCAGGACATGGAAGCAGCCTAAGTGTCCATAGTCAGATGAATGGTTAAAGAAGATGTGGCACATATTTACAATGGAATACTACTCAGCCATAAAAGGAAATTAAGTTGGGTTATTTGTAATGAGGTGGATGGATCTAGAGTCTGTCATACAGAGTGAAGTAAGTCAGAAAGAGAAAAACAAATATATTTGTATATTTATATATTTATGCCCATATGTGTAATCTAGAAAAATGATACAGACATAACTATTTGCAGAGCAGGAATAGAGATGCAGAGGTAGAGAACGGATTTGTGGACACAGGGGAAAGTGGGATGAATTGGGAGATTAGGATTGACATATATACACTACCATGTACAAAATAGGTAGCTAGTGGGAACATGTTGTATAGTACAGGGAGCTCAGCTCTGTGCTCTGTTATGACCTAGTTGGGTGGGTTGAGGGGGGCATGAGAGGGAGGGCCAAGAGGGAGGGGATATATGTATACATAGAGCTGATTCACTTCATTGTACAGCAGAAAAGAACACAACATTGTAAAGCAATTATACTCCAATAAAAAATAGACTATAAGTGGTCACATATGCATACATAGAGAATTTTTAATATCATTTCATGTGACATGTATTTACATTAATTGTATTATGTTTTTACACCATTGAACAACTGTTGCTTTTCCTCAAGAATTATTTTTTTGGTTTATCTATGTTGAACTGGCTCCTTTATTTTACTCATCTATTGTTTTATATATACATGCTACTTTTGTTTATCCAGTCCTCTTTTGATAGATACTTTGGTTGTTCCCATTATTTCACAATTACAAGGTGGCAGTTAATTTTCCATGTACATGTTTCATTATTTTATGTGCTAGTGATCTCTCTAGGAGCAGATACTAGCAAGAGGAACTGTTAGGTCACTTAATTTCTTTACACAGTAGTCCCATCTTCACTTTTTATGTGTGTTGCCTAATTGCTTTCCAAATGGTTGAACAATTCCCCTTCTTTCAGGGAGTACCTGTCAGCATTTGACAATATACAGTGGATGCTCGAACAAAATAGGGGGTTGTAGACACTCTCTGCAGTCAAAAATCCATATATAGGGCTTCCCTGGTGGCGTAGTGGTTGAGAGTCCGCCTGCTGATGCAGGGGACACGGGTTCGTGCCCCAGTCCGGGAGGATCCCACATGCCGCAGAGTGGCTGGGCCTGTGAGCCATGGTCGCTGAGCCTGTGCGTCCGGAGTCTGTGCTCCACGATGGGAGAGGCCACAACAGTGAGAGGCCCGTGTAACGCAAAAAAAAAAAAAAAAAAATCCACATATAAATTATAGTCAGCCTTCTGTAACCATGGTTCCTCCATATCCCAGTTCCACTACCATGGATTCAACTAACTGCAGCTTGTGTAGTCTTTACTAGTGAAAAAAATACACATATAAGTGGACATGTGTAGTTCAAACCCACGTTATGGTTTAACTGTACAGACTTCTTAATTTTTTTCAGTCCAATGGGAAAAATGTTATCAGTTTTAATTTTCACTTGCCTGGTTGTTGGTAAGATTGAGAATCTTTTCATTTATTTATTAGTGTTTGAATTAGATTTTCAAAAATTGTAAGTTTACATACTGTCCATAATTTTTGATTAGATGATTTGTAATTTTCATATTTATATGTAGGATTAGAACAATTATTCACAGGTCATCTATGAGGCAAGTATTTTCTCCTAGCATGTGGTTTCTTTTAAAACATAAAGTTGACTTTATTGTTAGTAAAGTTTTAATCACATTTAGATGTCTTTTTCTTTATTACTATACTTTTCAGTTCTTTTTTTTTTAACTTTTTATTGGAGTATAATTGCTTTACAATGTTGTGTTTCTGCTGTATAACAAAGTGAATCAGCTATATGTATACATATATCCCCATATCCCCTCCCTCTTTCATCTCCCTCCCATCCTCCCTATCACACCTCTCTAGGTGGTCACAAAGCACCGAGCTGATCTCCCTGTGCTATGCGGCTTCTTCCCACTAGCTATCTATTTTACATTTGGTAGTGTATATAGATAGGTTCATTCCACTCTCTCACTTCATCCCAGCTTACACTTCCCCCTCCCCATGTCCTGAAGTCCATTCTCTACATATGCATCTTTATTCCTGTCCTGCCCCTCGGTTCTTCAGAACCATTTTTTTTTAAGATTCCATATATATGTGTTAGCATATGGTATTTGTTTTTTATCTTTCTGACTAACTTCACTCTGTAGGACAGACTCTATGTCCATCCACCTCACTACAAATAACTCAGTTTCATTTCCTTTATGGCTGAGTAATATTCCATTGTATATATGTGCCATATCTTTTTTATCCATTCAGCTGTCGATGGACACTTAGGTTGCTTCTATGTCCTGGTTGTTGTAAATAGAGCTGCAGTGAACATTGTGGTACATGACCCATTTTGAATTATGGTTTTCTCAGGTTATATGCCCAGAAGTGGGATTGTTGGGTCATAAGATAGTTATACTTTTAATTTTATAAGGAACCTCCATACTGTTCTCCATAGTGGTTGTATCAATTTACATTCCCACCAACAGTTCAAGAGGGTTCCCTTTTCTCCACACCTCTCCAGCATTTATTGTTTGTAGATTTTTTGATGATGGCCGTTCTGACTGCTGTGAGGTAATACCTCATTGTAGTTTTGATTTGCATTTCTCTAATGATTAGTGATGTTCAGCATTCTTTAATGTGTTTGCTGGCAATATGTAAATCTTCTTTGGAAAAATGTCTATTTAGGTCTTCTGCCCATTTTTGGATTGATTTGTTTGTTTCTTTGATATTGAGCTGCATGAGCTGTTTGTAAATTTTGGAGATTAATCCTTTGTCAGTTGCTTTATAGGCAAATATTTTCTCCCATTCTGAGGTTGGCTTTTCATTTTGTTTATATTTTCCTTTGCTGTGCAAAAGCTTTTACACTTCATTAGGTCCCATTTGTTTTTTTTTTTTTTTTTTTTTTTCTAATTCCATTTCCTTAGGAGGTGGGTCAAAAAGGATCTTGCTGTGATTTATGTCATAGAGTGTTCTGCCTATGTTTGCCTCTAAGAGTTTTATAGTGTCTAGCTTTATGTTTAGGTCTTTAATCCATTTTGAGTTTATTTTTGTGTATGGTGTTAGGGAGTGTTCTAATTTCATTCCTTTATATGTAGCTGTCCAGTTTTCCCAGCATCATTTAGTGAAGAGCCTAATTTTCTCCATTGTATATTCTTGCCTCTTATATCAAAAATAAGGTGACCATATATGTGTGGGTTTATCTCTGGGCTTCCTATCCTGTTCTGCTGATCTATATTTCTGTTTTGTGCCAGTATCATACCATCTGGAATACTGTAGCTTTATAATACAGTCTGAAGTCCAATAGCCTGATTCCTCCAGCTCCATTTTCCTTTATCAAGATTGCTTTTGTTATTTGGGGTCTTTTGTGTTTCTATACAAATTGTGAAAATTTTTGTTCTAGTCTGTTAAAAATGTCATTGGTAGTTTGATAGGGATAGCATTGAATCTGTAGATTGCTTTGGGTAGTAGAGTCATTTTCACAATGTTGATTCTTCCAATCCAAGAACATGGTATATCTCTCCATCTTGTTAATTTCTTTGTATCATTGTTAATTCTTTCATCAGTGTCTTATAGTTTTCTGCATACAGGTCTTTTGTTTCCTTAGGTAGGTTTATTTGTAGGTATTTTATTCTTTTTGTGGCAATGGTAAATGGGAGTGTTTCCTTATTTTCTCTTTCACACTTTTCATCATTAGTGTATAGGAATGCAAGAGATTTCTGTGCATTAATTTTGTATCTTGCTACTTTGCTAAATTCATTGATTTCCTCTGGTAGTTTTCTGGTGGCATCTTTAGGATTCCCTATGTGTAGTATCATGTCATCTGCAAACAGTGACAGTTTTACTTCTTCTTTTCCGATTTGGATTCCTTTTATTTCTTTTTCTTCTCTGATAGTTTTGGAAGTTTTAGCCACAGCAATGTTGAATAATACTTGTGAGAGTGGACAACCTTGCCTTTTCCTGATCTTAGAGGAAATGGTTTCAGTTTTTCACCATTGAAGACGATGTTGGCTGTGGGTTTGTCATATATGGCCTTTATTATGTTGAGGAAAGTTCCCTCTATGCTACTTTCTGCAGGGTTTCTATCATAAATTGGTGTTTAATTTTGTCAAAAGCTTTCTCTGCATCTATTGAGATGATCATATGGTTTTTCTCCTTCAATTTGTTAATATGGTTTATCACATTGATTGATTTGTGTATTTTGAAGAATCCTTGCATTTCTGGGATAAACACCACTTGATCATGGTGTATGCTCCTTTAAATGTGCTGTTCAATTCTTTCTGCTAGTATTTTGTTGAGGATTTTTGCATCTATGTTCATCAGTGATATTGGCCAGTAGTTTTCTTTCTTTGTGACATCTTTGTCTGGTTTTGGTATCAGGGTGATGGTGGCCTCATAAAATGAGTTTGGGAGTATTTCTCCATCTGCCATATTTTGGAAGAGTTTAGAAGGACAGATGTTAGCTCTTCTCTAAATATTTGATAGAATTTGCCTCTGAATCCATCTGGTCCTGGGCTTTTGTTTGTTGGAGGATTTTTAATCACAGTCTGAATTTCAGTGCTTGTGATTGGTTTGTTTATATTTCTTCCTGGTTCAGTCTCGGAAAGTTGTGCTTTCCTAAGAATTTGTCCATTCCTTTCTTTAAAAAGAGGGAAGTTCTTCCCTCTCTCCTGGTCAGCAGTGTGCTTAAGAGCTCAGAAATTAAGGTAAGAAAATTGAATGCCTATATTTGAATCCTGAATCAGTCTCTTGACCCTAACCCTAATCCTATCCATAACTGTGATCCTTCAGTAAGTTTAATAAACTCTCTGTGCCATAATTATCTTCTCTGTAAATTAAATAATAATAAAAATAATAATTGGATTTACCTCCCTAAAGAGGTTATTGATAAAATTAATGTCTGTATTTTATTTAGAAGAATGTCTAAACTATGGCAAGCACTATATAACTGTTAAAAAGGTATATTATTTTCTAATCATTTAAAAGCTTACTCTTCCTTTTTTTAGGACATTAATTCATTGGAGTATATTTTTGGATATGTTGTGTTATAGTCATATAGTTTTTCTTTTCCATATGGATAATCAATTTTCCTAATAGCATGTTTTAACTAGCTTATTTTATAACCACTGCTTAGTAAATCCTATTCTGTTAGTCATTACAATTCATAGATAAATTTTGGGTTCCCTATCCTATTCCATAAATCTATTTGTCTATTGCTGTGGTAATATCACACTGCCTAAATGGTTAAAACTTTATAAAGTATTTTGATATCTGGCAGGGCACTGTTGTGTCATCCTCAACAAACTTTGTTTTTATTTTTCAGAAATGCCTTGCCATATATTACATTTTTATATTTATTTCTATATACTTATGTATTTTATATTAATTTCCACATAAATCTTATAATCTACATAATTTTATGTTTTGTAATTTCATAATAAATATTATATTTACAGAGTGACTTGGAGAGAATTGGCTTTTTACAATGTTTTCTTCTCATAAATGAATATGTTAAATATGTACAAAACTTAAAAAAAATTAGGCTTAAAACTTCAACTCAATTACTGAATTATATGTGGATGTGCAGAATAAAACTTGGAGAAAAACCTTAGAAGATACCTAGTCCTTTTTTGATAGATGAGGAAATTGAGGCTGAAGAGAAGTATAAAGTTGTTTTTTTCAGGATCAATAAGGTAGTAATTTGTGGCATAAATCTTTGTCATCTGATTTACTTTTAATTCTTTGGATTTTTTGGCATATATTTGGCCAAACTCTCCTGCTTCTTATTTAACATCCCATGCTCAATGATGAGTGAGAGGGTCCACACACAGCAGATGAATAAAATACTATCCTTGCCATTGAGGGGCTTAGAGTAGAAGAGATAAATGGAAGAAGCAGGCAGATACTTTCACTGCTACATGATAACTAATAACAGCAACTATGAAAGGGAATCGAACAGGGAGTGAGCAAGCAATCATTTGTGGAGTAAGGGGGAAGGAGATGTCAGTTAATGTGAATGTTAAACAATGAATATGCTTTCTTCAAGGAGAAGGTAGGAGGAAAGACATTTTAGATAGATAGTATACCATGAATAACATTGAGGCTACATGGGCAAATGTGCTGTGCTCAGAGTTAGAGGAAAGTTTTTCCAAAGAATTAAGTGAAGTGTGGAGGAAGGAGATAGGCTTGGGCCAGATGGAGATGCCTAATGTGTGTTTTTAAAGAGCTTGAATTTTTTTCTGTAGTTATTGAGAAGATATTAGACATAAAAGACAGTGGCATAGATTTGCAGTTTAGGAAAGTAGGAGGTCATAGAGTTGGTGGGTTAGAGAGAATAGACTGTAGGTGAAGAGGTAAGTTAAGTGAGAAGTAGTTAAGTCCTTATCTATGGCATCTGTAGTAGAAATGGGGAAGAATGTGTTTTGATCCAAGCAGAATACACTATTTACAGATCTTGAGCATAGATAGAGTGTCTGTGTAGGATGGTAGTATATGGGTTGAGCGAATTTTTATTTAATAAATTGGGAACTATATGAAGAATAAATTATAAGAAGGAAGAAGGGAAGAGAATAATGAAATTCACTGAATACAGAGTGTGAAGTACCTTTGAATCTTTCAAGGTTGTGGTTCAAGTAGGCAACTGGTTAAATGGATCTGGAAGATTCACCTGTGGTAATATCAACATAGAGATGGATTTGAAATCAAAGGTAATTCACACTGTCTCAGGGAAAGGGTTTATGGCAGTAAGAAAAGTGATCTGAAAATTGAATCCCAGAAAAATCCTTAGCATGTAGGGACCAGGCAGAGGAAGATAAACCTATTAATGAAGGCCAATCAGAGAAGTAGAAGGAGTAACAGGTAAAATTGCAATTGCAGAAGGCAATAAAGCAACAACAGTTTTATTATTATCTCCCTTTTTTTAAAGGGCTCACACTTTATGCACTGAATATATTTGGAATGACAGACTTATTGAGTCAGACAACCTGCATAGAAAGTTCCCTTTAGAGTTCAGTGATATGAATTTTGGGAAATTTTAATTCTAGGCTTGTTCATAAGATGACTGTAACTTATCTTCTTAATTCTTCCCTTGTAGCAGTAGAATGTTTCATTTCCCTTAATAATCATGTTTCATACTTTCATTCTTGGCCCATGTTACCAACTAATACCATATTTCCTATTCAATTTTCATATTTGATGTAGTCACATAAGGATACTATAAATTTTATATATATATATATATATATATATATATAAATCTAGTGTATGACATTACTGTTGTCATTATGTTGCCAGTAATTTATGCCTTCTTGCAGTTGGAGGAATTCTGTCATAGCACAGCTGAGCAGCTTACTATTGGTGGCAGGGGGTGGATGACAGAGCCCGGTGGGCTTTTAATCCAACAGACTATGCTGTCTCTATTGCTCTTTTCCTGGTCATTGGGCATGTAGCACCATCACTTCAAGCACATCAGTCTTTAAATATGCAATTAGAAGCACACTAATAGACACAAAAAACATCATTACTCAAAAGCACTTAAATCATTTCTCTAATAGCTCCTCTGCAGTGCAGTAATAAGCCAGTGCTGGGCAGTGAATAAACATCTTAAAGTTTTTGAAAATTCCCATTAAAAAATTCAGACAATTTTATTTCTCTCTAATGAATATGTTTCAGCACATTCAGAATCACATTATCCTATTTCTTCTGGCAATCCTTACAAGCTAAGTCCCCACAGGCAGACCCACTGAGAAAAGTCTCAGTGCCTTGAGAGTTAAACAGCACTTTCTCCATAGCCTGCTAGGCTATTACTTGGGACATTCAGGGGTACCAGGTTGGATGGCTTTCTACATAACTGTCCTTCTCTGTTATTTAGTTTAAGAACAGCCTGTTGTTCTCCCTCTCGTGGCAGTAGCTGATTAAGTCAGCCTACACCAGTATGAACTGCTGACTTGTTAATTGCTTTGCCATTCGTTTTGATTTTCATGAAATTATTGGAACTGTGATCGTAATAGTCCCATTTAGGCTAGTTATTTATTTTTAGTCATTTCAAAGTGGTCCCATTTTTCCATGTTGTAAAACTTAAATTAGAACACCCTGGGTGCTTAATATAAGAAGTGACAGAACAGCTCTGATAAAATCTAGGTATAGTGTAGAAACTGTCAGTGAGAGGGTTTCTGCTCAGCTCTGCCAGGCCAGAGGAGTGGAAAGAGACATGATCTTTTAGAGTTTGAATATATAATATTTAAAATCAACTCATATCTTGATACATTGAAAAATTTCTGAAATGAAAGTCAGAAGATATGTCAAAAATTGTTTCCAGCAAAAACTGTCACACGGGGGATTTGAGAAGATGGCAGAGGAGTAAGATGCGGAGATCACCTTCCTCCCCACAGATATATCAGAAATACATCTACACGTGGACCAGCTCCTATATAACACCCACTGAACACTGGCAGAAGACCTCAGACCTCCCAAAAGGCAAGAAACTCCCCACATACCTGGGTAGGGTGAAAGAAAAAGAAAAAAAACAGACACAAAAAAATAGGGACAGGACCTGCACCAGTGGGAGGGAGCTGTGAAGGAGGAAAAGTTTCCACACACTAGGAAGCCCCTTCATGGTTGGAGACTGCGGGTGGCAGAGGGGGGAAGCTTCAGAGTCACGGAGGAGAGTGCAGTAACAGGGCTGCAGAGGGCAAAGTGGAGAGATTCCCGCATAGAGGATCGCTGCCGACCAGCACTCACTAGCTCTGCTCACCTGTTGGGGCGGGCGGGGGCTGGAAGCTGCGGCTCGGGCTTCGGTCGGATCGCAGGGAGAGGACTGGGGTTGGCGGCGTGAACACAGCCTGAAGGGAGCTAGTGTGCCATGGCTAGCTGGAAGGGAGACTGGGAAAAAGTCTGGACCTGCCGAAGAGGCAAGAGACTTTTTCTTCCCTCTTTGTTTCCTGGTGAGCGAGGAGAGGGGATTAAGAGTGCTGCTTCAAGGAGGTCCAGAGACTGGCACGAGCACGGCTATCAGTGCGGACCACAGAGGTGGTCATGAGACGCTAAGGCTGCTGTTGCCAACACCAAGAAGCCTGTGTGTGAGAACAGGTCACTCTCCACACCTCCCCCACCGGGAGCCTGTGCTCCCCGCCACCGCCAGGGCCCCATGATCCCGGGACAACTTCCCCGGGAGAATACATGGCGTGCCTCAGGTGGGTGCAATTTCACACTGGCCTGTGCCACCGCAGGCTCGCCCCGAACTCTGTACTCCTCCCTCCCCCTCGCCTGAGTGAGCCAGAGCCCCCGAATCAGCAGCTCTTTTAACCCCGTCCTATCTGAGTGAAGAACAGATGCCCTCAGGTGACCTACAGGCAGAGGCGGGGCCAAATCCAAAGCTGAACCATGGGAGCTGTGTGAACAAAGAAGAGAAAGGGAAATCTCTTCCAGCAGCCTCAGGAGCAGCGGATTAAATCTCCACAATTAACTTGATGTACCCTGCATCTGTGGAATACCTGAATAGACAACAAATCATCCCAAATTGAGAAGGTGGGTGTTGGGAGCAAGATATATTATTTTTTGCCCTTTTCCTCTTTTTGTGAGTGTGTATTTGTATGTTTCTGTGTGAGATTTTGTCTGTATAGCTTTGCTTTCACCATTTGTCATAGGGTTCTGTCCGTCCATTATATTTTTCTTTTTTCTTTAATTTTTAAAGTTTTTTTCTTAATAATTATTTTTTAATAACTTTATTTTTTCTTGCTTTATTTTATTTTATCCTCTTTCATTCTATTTTTTCTCCCTTTTATTCTGAGCCATTTGGATGAAAGGCTCTTGATGCTGCAGCCAAGAGTCAGTGCTGTTCCTCTGAGGTGGGAGAACCAACTTCAGGACACTGGTCCACAAGAGACCTCCCAGCTCCACATAATACCAAATGGCGAAAATCTCCCAGAGATCTCCATCTCAACACCAATACCCAGCTTCACTCAACGACCAACAAGCTACAGTGCTGGACATCCTATGCCAAACAACTAGCAAGACAGGAACGCAACCCCACCCTTTAGCAGAGAGGCTGCCTAAAATCACAATAAGTCCACAGACACCCCAAAACACACCACCAGACGTGGACCAGTGCACCAGAAAGACAAGTACCAGCTTCATCTACGAGAACACAGGTACTAGTCCCCTCCACCAGGAAGCTTACAAAAACCACTGAACCAACCTTAGACACTGGGGACCAAAAATAATGGAAACTACGAATCTGCAGCTTGAAAAGGAGACCCCAAACACAGTAAGATAAGCAAAATGAGAAGACAGAAAAACACAGAGCAGATGAAGGAGCAAGGTAAAAACCCACCAGACCTAACAAATGAAGAGGAATAGGCAGTCTACCTGAAAAAGAAGATCCAAAATCTTGGAAATAGAATACAGAAGATGCAAGGAATATTTAACAAGGACCTAGAAGAACTAAAGAGGAAACAAGCAATGATTAACAATACAATAAATGAAATTAAAAATACCCTAGAAGGGATCAATAGCAGAATAACTAAGGCAAAAGAACAGATAACTGACCTGTAAGATAAAATAGTGGAAAAAACTACTGCAGAGCAGAATAAAGAAAAAAGAATGAAAAGAAATGAAAGCAGTCTCAGAGACCTCTGGGACAACATTAAATGCATCAACAATCGAATTATAGGGGTCCCAGAAGAAGAAGAGAAAAAGAAAGGGACTGAGAAAATATTTGAAGAGATTATAGATGAAAACATCCTTAATATGGGAAAGGAAATAGTTAATCAAGTCCAGGAAGCACAGAGAGTCCCATACAGGATAAATCAAAGGAGAAACATGCCAAGACACATATTAGTAAAACTATCAAAAATTAAATACAAAGAAAACATATTAAAAACAGCAAGGGAAAACCAAAAAATAACACAAAAGGGAATCCCCATAAGGTTAACAGCTGATCTTTCAGCACAAACTCTGCAAGCAGGAAGAGAGGGGAAGGACATATTTAAAGTGATGAAGGAGAAAAAACTACAACCAAGATTACTCTACCCAGCAAGGATCTCATTCAGATTTGATGAAGAAAGTAAAAACCTTAGAGAAAAGCAAAAGCTGAAAGAATTCAGCACCACTAATCCAGCTTTACAAAAAATGCTAAAGGAACTTCTCTACACAAGAAATACAAGAGAAGGAAAAGACCTACAATAACAAATACAAAACAATTAAGAAAATGGGAATAGGAACATACATATTGATAATTACCTTAAATGTAAATGGATTAAGTGCTCCCACCAAAAGACATAGACTGGCTGACTGGATACAAAAACAAAACCTGTATATATGCTGTCTACAAGAGACCCACTTCAGTCCTAGGGACACATACTGACTGAAAGTGAGGGGATAGGAAAAGATATTTCATGCAAATGGAAATCAAAAGAAAGCTGGAGTAGCAATTCTCATATCAGACAAAATAGGCTTTAAAATAAAGACTATTACAAGAGACAAAAAGAACACTACAAAATGATCAAGGGATTGATCAAAGAAGAAGATATAACAATTGTAAATATTTATGCACCCAACATAGGAGCACCTCAATACATAAGGCAAATACTAACAGCCATAAAAGGGGAAATTGACAGAACCACCATCATAGTAGGGGACTTTAACACCCCACTTTCACCAATTGACAGATCATCCAAAATAGAAATAAATAAGGAAACACAAGCTTTAAAAGATACATTAAACAACATGGACTTAACTGATATTTATAGGACATTCCATCCAAAAACAACACAATACATATATTTCTCAAATGCTCATGGAACATTCTCCAGGACAGATCATATTTTGGGTCACAAATCAAGCCTTGGTAAATTTAAAACAATTGAAATCATATCAAGTATCTTTTCCAACCACAATGCTATGAGACTAGATATCAACTACAGGAACAGATCTGTAAAAAATACAAACACATGGGTGCTATCCAATACACAACTTAATAACCAAGTGATCACTGAGGAAATCAAAGAGGAAATCAAAAAATACCTAAACACAAACGACAATGGAGACACAATGACCAAAAACCTATGGGATGCAGCAAAAGCAGTTCTAAAGGGAAGTATATAGCAATAAAATTCTACCTTAAGAAACAGGAAACAGCTCAAATAAACAACCTAACCTTGCATCTAAAGCAATTAGGGAAAGAATAACAAAAACCCCCCAAAGTTAGCAGAAGAAAAGATATCATAAATATCATATAACAAATAAATGAAAAAGAAATGAAGGAAATGATAGCAAAGAACATAAAACTAAAACCTGGTTCTTTGAGAAGATAAACAAAATAGATAAACCATTAGCCATACTCCTCAAGAGAAAAAGGGAGAATACTCAAATCAAAAGAATTAGAAAAGAAAAAGTAGAAGTAACAACTGACACTGCAGAAATACAAAAGATCATGAGAGATTACTACAAGCAACTCTATGCCAATAAAATGGACAACCTGGAAGAAAAGGGCAAATTTTTGAAATGCACAACCTTCAAGACTGAACAAGGAAGAAATAGAAAATATGAACAGACCAAACAAAAGCACTGAAATTGAAACTGTGATTAGAAATCTTCCAACAAAAAAAGCCCAGGACCAGATGGCATCACAGGTTAATTCTATCAAACCTTTAGAGAAGAGCTAACACCTATCCTTCTCAAACTCTTCCAAAATATAGCAGAGGGAGGAAAACTCCCAAACTCATTCTACGAGGCTACCATCACCCTGGTAACAAAACCAGACAAAGTTGTCACAAAGAAAGAAATGTACAGGCCAATATCACCAATGAACATGGATGCAAAAGTCCTCAACAAAATACTAACAAACAGAATCCAACAACACATTAAAAGGATCAGACACCATGATCAAGTGGGGTTTATTCCAGGAATTCAAGGATTCTTCAATATATGCAAATCAATCAATGTGACACACCGTATTAAAAAATTGAAGGAGAAAAACCATATGATCATCTCAATAGATACAGAGAAAGCTTTCATCAAAATTCAACACCCATTTATGATAAAAACCCTGCAGAAAGTAGGCATAGAGGGAACATTCCTCAATATAATAAAGGCCATATATGACAGACCCACAGCCAACATCATCCTCAATGGTGAAAAACTGAAACCATTTCCACTATGATCAGGAACAAGACAAGGTTGGCCACTCTAACCACTATTATTCAAGATAGTTTTGGAAGTTTTAGCCACAGCAATCAGAGAAGAAAAAGAAATAAAAAGAATCCAAATCAGAAAAGAAGTAAACTGTCACTGTTTGCAGATGACATGACATTATACATACCAAATCCTAAAGATGTTACCAGAAAACTACTAGAGCTAATCAATGAATTTGGTAAAGTAGCAGGATACAAAATTAATGCACAGAAATCTCTGGCATTCCTATACACTAATGATGAAAAATCTGAAAGTGAAATTAAGAAAACACTCCCGTTTACCAAGGCAACAAAAATAAAAAAAATCTAAGAATAAATGTACCAAAAGTGGCAAAAGAACTTTATGCAGAAAATTATAAGACACTGATGAAAGAAATTAAAGATGATACAAATAGATGGAGAGATATACCATGTTCTTGAATTGGAAGAATCAATATTGTGAAAATGACTCTACTACCCAAAGCAAATTACAGATTCAATGCAATCCATATCAAACTACCACTGGTATTTTTCATATAACTAGAACAAAAAATTTCACAATTTGTATGCAAACACAAAAGACCCCGAATACCCAAAGCAATCTTGAGAATGAGACACGGAGCTGGAGGAATCAGGCTCCCTGACTTCAGACTATACTACAAAGCTACAGTAATCAAGACAGTATGGTACTGGCATAAAAACAGAAATATAGATCAATGGAACAGGATAGAAAGTCCAGAAATAAACGCACGCATGTATGGTCACTTTATCTTTGATAAAGGATGCAGGAATGTACAGTGGAGAAAAGACAGCCTCTTAAACAAGTGGTGCTGGGAAAACTGGAAAAGTACATGTAAAAGTATGAAATTAGAACACTCCCTCACACCATACACAAAAATAAACTCAAAATGGATTAAAGACCTAAATGTAAGGTCAGAAACTATCAAACTCTTAGAGGAAAACATAGGCAGAACACTCTCTGACATAAATCACAGCAAGACCCTTTTTGACCCACCTCCTAGAGAAATGGAAATAAAATCAAAAATACAAAAATGGGACCTAATGAAAGTTAAAAGCTTTTGCACAGCAAAGGAAACCATAAACAATACCAAAAGACAGCCCTCAGAATGGGAGAAAATATTTGTAAGTGAAGCAACTGACAAAGGATTAATCTCCAAATTTTACAAGCAGCTCATGCAGCTCAATAATAAAAAAAAACCCCAAACAAATCAATCCAAAATGGACAGAAGACCTAAATAGACATTTCTCCAAAGAAGATATACAGATTGCCAACAAACCCATGAAAGAATGCTCAACATCATTAATCATTAGAGAAATGCAAATCAAAACTACAATGAGATATCATCTCACAACAGTCAGAATCGCCATCATCAAAAAATCTAGACACAATAAATGCTGAAGAGGGTGTGGAGAAAAGGGAGCCCTCTTGTCCTGTTAGTGGGAATGTAAATTGATACAGCCACTATGGAGAAGAGTATAGAGGTTACTTGAAAAACTAAAAATAGAGCTACCATACAACCCAGCAATCCCACTACTGGGCATATACTCTGAGAAAACCATGATTCAAAAAGAGTCATGTACCAAAATGTTCATTGCAACCATATTTACAATAGCCAGGAGATGGTAGCAATCTAAGTGTCCATCATCAGATGAATGGATAAAAAAGATGTGGCACATATAACAATGGAATATTACTCAGCCATAAAAAGAAATGAAATTGAGTTATTTGTAGTGAGGTGTATGCTAACACATATATATGGAATCTAAGGAAAAAAAAATAGAGAAAAGGGTCATGAAGAACCTAGGGGTAAGACGGGAATAAAGACACAGACCTACTAGAGTGTGGACTTTAGGATATGGGGAGGGGGAAGGGTAAGCTGTGACAAAGTGAGAGAATGGCATGGACATATATACACTACCAAACATAAAATAGATAGCTAGTGGGAAGTAGCCGCATAGCACAGGGAGATCAGCTTGGTGGTTTGTGACCACCTAGAGGGGTGGGGTGTGGAGGATGGGAGGGAGGGGGACACAAGGGGGAAGAGATATGGGAACATATGTATATGTATAACTGATTCACTTTGTTATAAAGCAGAAACTAATGCACAATTGTAAAGCAATTATATTCCAATAAAGATGTTAAAATAAAAAAAAAACTGTCATACTGACATAATTCCGTTTTAATACCTTGTACAGTCCCATGGTCCTGACTTTACATCTCTTAACCTAATAACTCATTCTACATATAAAATTAAGTTCAATAAAGTACAGAAACTTCTATAGGGAGAAAGCAAATATGTTGGAAATAATTTTGAGGATTTCATTTTTATGTAGGAAGTACAGGTTTCCTCTGTTATATTTTTGCTTTCATTAGAAATATTTTCTCCACAGGAATTGAAATTTAATGGAGGCCAGACACCCTGAGAAAGAATACTCATTGATTTTTCTTGGTGATTATCTTGATATGCTGGTTTATAACTTCTAGTTCCATGAAATAATAAAGAAGGATACTTTTTAAAATCAAAAATACTGCATTGCTTTTCAACATTCGTGTATACAGTAGAGATGTGTAAGGGGAGTTGAAAGTTTAATTCACAAAAAACATCAAAGCTCTTTGGGCTAGGTTAAGATTCACAAATAACCCACCATATTGGTCTACATTTTTCTGTCTTTCTTTACCTAAGTTATCTTTTGGAAAGGAAAATCTCAGTGTATATAGAAAATACAAAACAGAACTAATTCTTAAAATTGTTCAATTAAAATAATTCAATGATATCAGTTCTATAAATTCTAAAAACTGTTCTAAGTGGGAAAAGATGGACAAAATGTTTAACTTTTAAGACTCCTTTGTCAACAAAGAAGCTGTATTTCCTTTTTTATGACCTAAAAGGTTCATTTTTCCATTTTGTAGAGCAAATATCAGGAGTAATAAGAAAGAAAAAAGTGTTTTATGACTGAGAAATGCTATTGTGCTACGTTTTAGCAATTTACCTCATCTTCAAGGTTATGGAAAGGAATCTTGAAGAAGTATGTTTTAAAAATAACATCCTAATAACACATACAGGTTTATGCTGGGCCAACTTAGCTGTGCTCTAACAATCTTTCCAAGAATCCCCTTCCCAGCATTGTTCTAGTCTATAGATGACCACAAAAAATTTTGCATGTGATCTGGCAGGCAGAAGTGAGAGAGCATTGACAGTGTTTCATATTTTGAAGGTTGGCTTGGGGCACCAAACACATGGTAATGTCGGCTTACCTTTTTGGCACAGCTCAACATGCAGGTATGCAGCATATTTCTCTCCTGTTGAATGTTCTTCCCTGGATTCTCCAAATCCTGGGCCAGGAGTATGAGCAGATCTATGCTCAAGGGAGTCAACTTCTCCTCCACGGCAAAACTAGCATTGAAGTAGATAGAAGAGACAGATGTAAGTTCCAGCTCATCATTGTGGTTCTGGTTTCTTATTGCTTTCCTCCACATTCAGCTTTCCTTTCGGACCACTGGCCTGGAGAAGTCATACCTTTTGTGGTTTGACCTCAGATTTAGACAATATCCTTGCATACATAGACTTCACCACCTCCATTCCTGCTTAGAGTTGAATCTCTATAATAAATACCTCATTCTGTATTATTTGTAATGGTTCTTAAGTATTTGTATAGCTCATCTGATAGAACCTTTAGTGACACCAACAAAGTTTTGCAAAAAAATGGATTATCCTGTGTCTGGAGTTAGAATTTGAGGTGATGGTGGCAGAAGTTGAGATAGAAGAGTTAAATATGATACAGGCCATTGAACAGATTATAATTCATGATGAATTTATACACATTTTATAGAGTGAATCTCTTAGAATGAAACATCTTAGGTGAGATGGAATATAAGACCGAGATGGAGTGTGTAGATGTTTTTACTAGTTGTTCCCTAAGAACCAGTTCCCAGTTACTTAATATAAGAATTTGAGTTTTATCTGGACCTGTGGATTGAGGGGAAAAAAAAACTGTCATATTTCTTAGCTACCACCTTCCCCTCCTTCTTAAAGTTAATCTATGGCCAATAGACACTGTAAGCAGAGATGTCTGTGCAATTTCTAGCAAGTATTCTTAGAATGCGGAAGACGCTGTTTTATGTTTTAGCCCTTCCATTTTCCTGCTGCTTAGTATGGAGAAGAGATGGCTGAAGTTGGAGCAGTCATTTTCAACCATAAGATGGAAGCTATATTTCTGAGACTGGTGAAGTAGCAGGAATGAAGGAGTCTGAGTTCCAATAATTTTGCGAAACTTCCTGATCAGTCCTGGAGTTCTTACATCCAAACTTTACACAATAAGGAAATACACATCAAGTATATTTTATTCACTGTTATTTTGAGTGTTGTGTTTCTGTTTGATTCTATCATATACAATCAAAAGAGAATTTTAAGTAAAATTATATATGTCAGGTCTACAACCTGATATTTTGGTATACATATACATATAGTGAAATGATTACTAAGTCCAGCTAATTAATATATTCATCTCCTCACATAGCTATCATTTTTTTTGATAAAAACATCTGAAATCTACTCTTAGCAAATTTCCAGTGTACAGTATACAGTGATATTAAGGATAGTCATCCTGCTGTACATTAGATCTCTAGAACATATTCATCCTACATAACCACAGCTCTGTACTCTTTGACCAACATATCTTTATTTCCTCCACCTCCCTGCCCTTGGTAACCACCTTTCTACTCTCTGCTTCTGTGAATCAACTTTTTAGATTCCAGAGGTAAGCGAAAACATGCAGTATTTTTCTTTCTGTGTTTGTCTTATTTCCCTTAGCATAATGTCCTCCTGCTTCACCCATGTTGTTTCAAATGGCAAGATCTCCTTTTTTAAGGCTGGTAATATTCCTATATATTTACCCAAGAGGAATAAAACAAAGATTTGCAAACTAATCATAGATTTATCATAGTAGCTCCAAAACTGGAAAACAGCCCAGTTATTTCTCAATAGCAGAATGCATAAACACCTTGTGGAATATTCATACACTGGATATCAACAATTCTAAAGAATGCATTTACTATAACAAGCAATGACATGACTGGATCTCAGAAATGTTATCATAAATGACATAAATCAAACACAAGAGTAGATATGTACTGCATGATTCCATTATATGAAACTTCAGAAAAGATAAATCCAATCCATAGTGTATAAAACATATCAGTGTTTGACTATATCTGAGGGTATGGAGGCGATTGAGAATAAGCACAAGTGAACATTTTTGGATGATGGACATATTCTATATCATGATCATGGCAGTGGTTACATATATGTATATGTGTCAATGCTCATCAAACTCTACATTTAAAATGATTTTATTAGATTGATTTTATGGAATTTATATCTCAACAAAGTTAAGTCAGAAATTGTAAAGGGTCTGAGTTTTTACCCAACTTGCCAGCATATACATGCTTCTTTCTTAATCAGTTTGGCCTGCTATAACAAATTACTATGGACTGGATAGATTAAACAACAAAACTTTATTTTCACAGTTCTGGAGGCTAGGAAGTCCAAGATCAAGGTGCTGGTAGATGGGATGTCTGGTGAGAACTCTCTTTCTGGTTTTCAGATGGTCTTCTTGTTGTGTGCTCACATGGCAGGGAGCAGAGAGAGAGAGCAAGCTCTCATGTTTCTTCTCATAAGAGCACTAATCCCATTTATGAGGGCTCTACCTTCATGACATTGGGATGAGGATTTCAAAATTTGAATTTTTCGGGGGGGAGGACCCAAACATTCAGTCTATAACAATATACATAAAATCATAAGACATCTAGGTGAGAGATAAAGTTTATTACTTACAGCAAAAACATCAGCTAGAGTAAATTCATAACACCAGTTCCCTGGGTCTCAGTCTCCACAGGGTGATGTACTGAAGGTTGAATGTTACCTGCCATGCAATAGATTAAGGGGGTAAACCTTAGAATTAGGAAACTCTGACCATATATACAGCTGCTGATGAACTATTCACCCACTTTGAGAGAGAGACCTTAACTTTACTTCAGAGTGTAAGCAAATCTCCAGGAAGAGTTCTTTATCTTTACCACTCTGGAATATCTTAAGGGAAGGAGACAACTCCAAACTTTACTATCCCACAATATTAGCTTATATAAAAACATTCTTAAATTGTCTGTAAATACCTTTGCTCAGAAGATCCAGATCAGGCAAAATGTGAGATATTCATGGATAATTATTTCCCAATCTAGAGTTGATTTTAAAATTGACTATAATTAATGACCTGAAATATCTTCTGTTAGTTCAATAAAATATTTCAAAGAATATATACAATTTAAAGATACCAAGTTAATTTCATGCCAATTTTTTGTGCTTCATATTCAGGAAGTTCATATTACCTAATTGCATTTCCATATATTTCAAAATAAAGTTTAGACCATTAGAACTTCAGAAATTCTTTGGATACTTCACTAATTTCATAAGAAATCCTCTTTCCAGGGCTTCCCTGGTGGCGCAGTGGTTGAGAGTCTCCCTGCCGATTCAGGGGACGCGGGTTTGTACCCTGGTCTGGGAAGATCCCACATGCCGCGGAGCGGCTGGGCCCGTGAGCCATGGCCACTGGGCCTGAGCGTCCGGAGCCTGTGCTCCGCAACGGGAGAGGCCACAACAGTGAGAGGCCCGCGTACCGCAAAAAAAAAAAAAAAAAAAAAAAGAAATCCTCTTTCCAATGTGTACTACAATTGTTTTCAGAATTTAAAAAATGTCATCATGCATTTAATATAGGATAATTTCTCTTTCTCCTGTGGATACAATTATACTATGTAAAGCAGCATCATTAAACACATGAAAGGATCACAATATTGCCATTTTATTTGTGTGTGTGTGTGTGTGTGTAGTTAATCTTATGCATTTTGTATTCATTCAGTGCTGTTTATTTAACTGAATACATACTATGTGTCTAGGTGTCGGGTTCTATGGGCACTGTCCCTAGAGTGAAACTGGGTATTCAGTTCACTGAGGGTTTTTACTTTGGAGGATCAGTTCTCATGGCAGCCTGAAGTATCCTAGCTTGGACTTTAAAATATGTGGCTGGATAATAAGAATTATTTTCAAGTGAACCAAGCTTCAGTGTTGAGAAGAAAAATCACAAATGTTAAATCTTTGGGTAAAGAAAGGATGAAAACTTGGAAATAATTTAACAAGTTAGTGACTGGTACATATTGGAGTTGGTGGAAATAAGCTTTGATGACTCCTTGAGGCAAAAATGTGAATGAGTAAGTGTGCTTAGTTAAGGGGTGATTTGGTATCAGATTATGTGTCTGGCTGTCTTCTAAGGAGGTGGCTGTCCAGGTTGTGAAGGCAGAGAGAACAGCTTTGTGGAGTCCCAAAGACTGGACTAAAAGCCTCAGAAATGGTGCTAGTGAGGAAGTGCTGATAGCTCTGTCTGTCCTTTGACTACTAAGACTAACTCAGCGTGGAGATAGAAACAAACTTTCACATATAGGATCAGAGTGGGTAGATTGGGAATGTATAAAAATAAATCAAGGTCCTAAAGAGTGTTGGAATGTTAGTAGGTACTTTTCCACTTACAAAATTTAACCAATAGACTCTTGGAGGAGAAGGTATTAGAATCATAGATAAAATGTAAATTTGAACAATATTGTAGGTATTTATTTGACCATTTTCTGACCAACAATATTTGAGAGCTCTGGATAATAATAATTAATGATAGAAACACAATATTTTTCTAGTATTTACTATATCTCAGTTATTTTCTAAACATTTTACACCTATAAACTCGTTTAATTATTACAGAACCTCATCATATATGTACTATTATTATCCTAATTTTACAAATGACTAAAATATGACACAGAAAGATTAATTAACATGCTCACAGCCACATAACTAGTAAATAAAATAATCAGCATATTCTGATTTGTAAACTTGATGAAAGAACTGCCTGTTCATAGGAATCCTTAACTGTTAAAAAAAAATCAGCCCACTTTATATCTAAGATGTTTAATGCTTGTATTTTAAATGTTATTCCTATTCAGAGAAGTATCAGTACTCACAGTCTGTCCCTGGCAGTTCTTGGTTCCTAAATGGTTTCAAATTAGTTTATATCTAGATGTGATTGTCAAAGCATTAAATTCAATCTCTAATTGTTTGGCTTATAGTTCTAAGGCTCAAAAGAAACTGAAGGAGCACTATGTTTCTTTATCAGTAAATAACTACTAAAATTTAGGTACTATTGTGATTCTGTTTGGTTTTGACATGGTATTAAGCTAGCCAGTTAAAACCATGAGCTCTAGAACCAGGTCATTTAGTTCAAATTGTGGCTCTACCATTTATATAGATAGTTAAGTTCTCTATACCATAATTTCTTCCATAGCGCTTCAATATATCTACTTCAGGGAAATGTTGTTAGATTAAATGAGTTAATATAAATATAACATTTAGAACAGTACTAGAAACAGAGTAAACATGCAATAAACATTCAATATTATCATTATTTTTATCTTCATATTATGTGAATGGCTTCACCTCTGGGAACAATAAATTTACATTTTTAGCCTCTTCTTTGAACATTAAAAATATAATACAATACAATACAATACAATAAGGGTTTCAAGAATACCTTTGGAAATTGTACCTCCTTTTATTCATATGACAGAATTCAATAACCTCATTTTGCTAGTTCTTACTTTGCAGCTGCCAGAGTCTTGTAATGCACCCAGAAAATGATGGATACTGTCTATTAGTTGGAACACACAGACCAAGAGTGTGATGAGCAGTTTTGTGTAGGCCTTTATGTGACCCAGTTTTATAATTTCTCTAAAGCGTGGCTCTCTTACCATTGATTTATTGAAAAGACCACACAACCTGTCTGATAGTCAACTTTGGTGTATTATTGTTTCTTGATTAGCCAGTGGTTAAGTGGAGAAGTCCTCTTTTGGATGGAACATCCTTGGACAAAGCTGTAGTCAGGTGAAAGATAGGCATGCATAAGAATATCTATCTAGTAAGTAAGCAAGGGGAAGGGTCATAAGACAGAGAGCACTCTCATACCTGCTCTGAAATCTGGGGAATAGTGCACGATCAAATCCAAGAACAAGAGTTTGGCATGTGTTGGACTGTACAGAGGAGAACTTTCTTTGAAGAGTTCATATTCAATTATTGATGGTCCCTCTCAAGAAAGGCATTTGGAATTACCCAGATATTGTTTAATACATGTTGCTAAGAGTAACTTCTTGGAAAAATGGGGTGCTGAAGAATCAAGCTTAGAAGCAACCATTTTGCTGTGAGTACCTGTTACTCCCAGAATAGAGAGCAGTAGCCCATAATGAAATGAGTACTATTCTGAGTGAGGCATCTGGCCCTATACACATGACCAAGTCACTCCAGCATTTTCAAATCTGTGCAAGTAGGCTCTCTCTCTATTGCACAGGTGGGATTTTTTATTATTAAAGTATAGTAGTTTTATAATGTTATATTAGTTCACAATATTCTATTAATTATGACATAGGGATTCAATAGTTTTACAGATTATACTCCACTTAAAGTTATTAAAAAATATTGGCTGTATTCTCTGTGCTGTACAATGTATCACTGTATCTTATTTATTTTATTCAAAGTAGTTAGTCCTCTTAATTTCCTACATACCTCTTGCCCCTTCTCCAAACCCTCTTCCCACTGGTAATCACTAGTTTGTTCTCTATATCTGTGAGTTTGTTTCTGTTTCTTTATATTTATTCATTTATTTTTTAGATTCCACATAGAAGTGATAACATACAGTATTTGTCTTTCTCTGTCTAAATTATTTCACTAAGCATAATACCCCCCAGGTCCATCCATGTTGTTGCAAATGACAAAATTTTCATTCCTTTTTTTAATGGCTGAGTAATATTCCATTGTGTATATACAGCACATATCCTTTACAATTAATCTGTTGATGGACACTTAGGATTCTTCCAATCTTGTTTATTCTAAATCATGCTGCTATAACCATTGCAGAACATGTATCTATTTAAATTAGAGTTTTAATTTTCTTTGGATATATACCCAAGAATAAAATTTCTGGATGATATGGTAGTTCTATTTTTTTAGTTTTTTTTTGTTTGTTTGTTTGTTTTTTTGGAATCTCCATACTGTTTTCCATAGTGGCAATACCAATTTACATTCCCAACAAAAGTGTACTGGGGTTCCCTTTTCTCCATATCCTCACTAACATCTGTAATTTGTCATCATTTTGATGATAGCTATTCTGGCAAGTGTGAGGTGATATCTCACTTTGGTTTTGATTTACATTTCCCTGATGATTAGTGATGCTGAGCATCTTTTCATGTGTCTATTGGCCATCTGTGAGTCTTCTTTGGAAAAATGTGTATTCAGGTCTTCTGCCCATTTTTAATTAAGTTGTTTGTTGTTTGATATTGATTTGTATGAGCTGTTTATATATTTTAGTTGTTAACCCCCTTATCAGACATATAATTTGCAAACATTTTCTCCCATTTTGTAGGTTGTCCTTTCAATTTATCAATAATTTCTTTTGCTGTGCAAAGGCTTTTAAGTTTAATTGGGTCCCATCTCTTATTTTGCTTTTGTTTCCTTTGCTTGAGGAGACAGATCCTCCAAAAAATATTGCTACAATTTATGTCAAAGTGTGTTTTGCCTATGTTTTCTTCTAAGAGTTTTATGGTTTTTGGCCTTACATTTAGGTCTTTAATCCATTTTGAGTTTATTTTCGTATATGGTGTGAAGAAATATTCTCATTTCATTCTTTTACATGTAACTGTTCAGTTTTCCCAGCACCACTTACTAGAGATACTGTCTTTTCTCCATTGTATATTCTTGCCTCCTTTGTTATAAACTACTTCATCATAAGTGTGTGAATTTATTTCTAGTCTCTCTATTCTGTTCCATTGAACTACGTGTCTGCTTTTCTTGCCAGTACCATGATGTTTTGGTTACCATAGCTTTGTATATAGTCTGGACTCATGGAGCATGATACCTCCAGCTTGTTCTTTTTCTCAAGATTGCTTTGGCTATTTGGGCTCTTTTGTGGTTTCATATAAATTGTAGGACTATTTGTTCTGCTTCTTTGAAAAAGGTCATGGGTATTTCAATAAGGATTGCATTAAGTCAGTAGACATTTGTTATGGACATTTTAACAATATTAATTCTTGTAATCCATGAACACAGGATATTTTTCCAAAGTACGGAGCTGATCTCCCTGTACTATGGGGCTGCTTCCCACTAGCTATTTACCTTACGTTTGGTAGTGTATATATGTCCATGCCTCTCTCTCGCTTTGTCACAGCTTACCCTTCCCCCTCCCCATATCCTCAAGTTCATTCTTTAGTAGGTCTGTTTCTTTATTCCTGTTTTACCCCTAGGTTCTTCATGACATTTTTTTTTCTTAAATTCCATATATATGTGTTAGTATACGGTATTTGTCTTTCTCTTTCTGACTTACTTCACTCGATATGACAGACTCTAGGTCTATCTACCTCATTAAAAATAGCTCAGTTCTTTTCTTTTTATAGCTGAGTAATATTCCACTGTATATATGTGCCACATCTTCTTTATCCATTCATCTGATGATGGACACTTAGGTTGTTTCCACCTCCAGGCTATTGTAAATAGAGCTGCAATGAACAATTTGGTACATGACTCTTTTTGAATTATGGTTTTCTCAGGGTATATGCCCAGTAGTGAGAATGCTGGGTCATATGGTAGTTCTATTTGTAGATTTTTAAGGAACCTCCATACTGTTCTCCACAGTAGCTGTATCAATTTACATTCCCACCAACAGTGCAAGAGGATTCCCTTTTCTCCACACCCTCTCCAGCATTTATTGTTACTAGATTTTTTGATGATGACCATTCTGACAGGTGTGAGATGATATCTCATAGTAGTTTTTATTTGCATTTCTCTGATGATTAGTGATGTTGAGCATTCTTTCATGTGTTTGTTGGCAGTCTGTATATCTTCTTTGGAGAAATGTATATTTAGGTCTTCTGCCCATTTTTGGATTGGGTTGTTTGTTTTTTTGTTATTAAGCTGCATAAGCTGCTTATAAATTTTGGAGATTAATCCTTTGTCAGTTGCTTCATTTGCAAATATTTTCTCCCATTCTAAGGGTTGTCTTTTGGTCTTCTTTTTTGTTTCCTTTGTTATGCAAAAGCTTTGAAGTTTCATTAGGTCCCATTTGTTTATTTTTGTTTTTATTTCCATTTCTCTAGGCGGTGGGTCAAAAAGGATCTTGCTGTGATTTATGGAGTGTCCTGCCTATGTTTTCCTCTAAGAGTTTGATAATTTCTGGCCTTACATTTAGGTCTTTAATCCATTTTGAGCTTATTTTTGAGTGTGGTGTTAGGGAGTGATCTAATCTCATACTTTTACATGTACCTGTTCTGTTTTCCCAGCACCACTTATCGAAGAGGCTGTCCTTTCTCCACTGTATATGCCTGCCTCCTTTATCAAAGATAAGGTGGCCATATGTGTGTGAGTTTATCTCTAGGCTTTCTATCCTGTTGCATTGATCTATATTTCTGTTTTTGTGCCAGTACCATACTGTCTTGATTACTGTAGCTTTGTAGTATAGTCTGAAGTCAGGGAGCCTGATTCCTCCAGTTCCGTTTTTCATTCTCAAGATTGCTTTGGCTATTTGGGGTCTTTTGTGTTTCCATAAAATTTGTGAAATTTTTTGTTCTAGTTCTGTGAAAAATGCCAGTGGGAGTTTGATAGGGATTGCACTGAATCTGTAGATTGCTTTGGGTAATAGAGTCATTTTCACAGTGTTGATTCTTCCAATCCAAGAACATGCTATATCTCTCCATCTATTTGTATCATCTGTAATTTCTTTCATCAGTGTCTTATAATTTTCTGCATACAGATCTTTTGTCTCCTTAGGAAGGTTTATTCCTAGTTATTTTATTCTTTTTGTTGCAATGGTAAATGGGAGTGTTTTCTTGATTTCACTTTCACATTTTTCATCATTAGTGTATAGGAATGCCAGAGATTTCTGTGCATTAATTTTGTATCCTGCTACTTTACCAAATTCATTGATTAGCTTTAGTAGTTTTCTGGTAACATCTTTAGGATTCTCTATGTATAGTATCATATCATCTGCAAAGTGTGACAGCTTTACTTCTTCTTTTCCAACTTGGATTCCTTTTATTTCCTTTTCTTCTCTGATTGCTGTGGCTAAAACTTCCAAAACTATGTTGAATAAGAGTGGTGATAGTGGGCAACCTTGTATTGTTCCTGAACTAAGTTGAAATGCTTTCAGTTTTTCACCATTGAGGATGATGTTGGTTGTGGGTTTGTCATATATGGCCTTTATTATGTTGAGGAAAGTTCCCTCTATGCCTACTTTCTGCAGGGTTTTTATCATACATGGGTGTTGAATTTTGTCAAAAGCTTTCTCTGCATCTATTGAGATGATCATATGGTTTTTCTCCTTCAATTTGTTAATATGGTGTTTCACATTGATTGATTTGCATATATTGAAGAATCCTTGCATTCCTGGGATAATCCCCACTTGATTATGGTGTATGATCTGTTTAATGTGCTGTTGGATTCTGTTTCCTAGTATTTGGTTGAGGATTTTTGTATCTATGTTCATCAGTGATATTGACCTGTAGTTTTCTTTCTTTGTGACATCCTTGTTTGGTTTTGGTATCAAGGTGATGGTGGCCTTGTAGAATGAGTTTGGGAGTGTTCCTCTCTCTGCTATATTTTGGAAGAATTTGAGAAGGGTAGGTTTTAGCTCTTCTCTAAATGTTTGATAGAATTCCTCTCTGAAGCCACCTGGTCCTGGGCTTTTGTTTGTTGGAAGATTTTTAATCACAGTTTCAATTTCAGTGCTTGTGATTGGTCTGTTCATATTTTCTATTTCTTCCTTATTCAGTCTTGGCAGGTTGTGCCTTTCTAAGAATTTGTCCATTTCTTCCAGGTTGTCCATTTTATTGGCATAGAGTTGCTTGTAGTAATCTCTCATGATCTTTCGTATTTCTGCAGTTTCACTTGTTACTTCCCCTTTTTCATTTCTAATTCTATTGATTTGAGTCTTCTCCCTTATTTTCTTGATAAGTCTGGCTAATGGTTTATCAATTTTCTTTATCTTCTCAAAGAACCATCTTTTTGTTTTATTGATCTTTGCTATCATTTTCTTCATTTCTTTTTCATTTATTTCTGATATGATTTTTATGATTTCTTTCCTTCTGCTAACTTTGGGGTTCTTTTGTTCTTCTTTCTCTAATTGCTTTAGGTGCAAGGTTAGGTTCTTTATTCGAGATGTTTCCTGTTACTTAAGGTAGGATTGTATTGCTATAAACTTCCCTCTTAGAACTGCTTTTGCTGCATACCCTAGATTTTGGTCGTCATGTCCCCATTGTCATTTGTTTCTAGGTATTTTTTTTATTTCATCTTTGATTTCTTCAGTGATCACTTCTTTATTAAGTAGTGTATTGTTTAGCCTCAATGTGTTTGTATTTTTTACAGATCTTTTCCTGTAATTAATATCTTGTCTCATAGTGTTGTGGTTAGAAAAGATACTTGATACAATTTCAATTTTCTTAAATTTACCAAGGCTTGAATTGTCACCCAAGATATAATCTATCCTGGAGAATGTTCCATGAGCACTAGAGAAAAATGTGTATTCTGTTGTTTTTGGATGGAATGTCCTATCAATATCAATTAATTCCATTTGTTTAATATATCATTTAAAGCTTGTGTTTCCTTATTTATTTTCATTTTTGATGATCTGTCCATTGGTGAAAGTGGGGTGTTAAAGTCCCCTACTATGAATATGTTACTGTTGATTTCCCCTTTTATGGCTGTTAGTATATGCCTTATGTATTGAGGTGCTCCTATATTGGGTGCATAAATATTTACAACTGTTATATCTTCTTCTTGGTTCAATCCCTTGTTCATTATGTAATGTCCTTCTCTGTCTCTTCTAATAGTCTTTATTTTAAAGTCTATTTTGTCTGATATGAGAAGTGCTACTCCAGCTTTCTTTTGTTTTCCAGTTGCATGAAATATCTTTTTCCATCCCCTTAATTTCAGTCTGTATGTGTCTCTAGGTCTGAAGTGAGTCTCTTGTAGACAGCAAATATATGGGTCTTGTTTATGTATCCATTCAGCCCATCTGTGTATTTTGGTGGGAGCAGGTAGTCCATTTACATTTAAGGTAGTTATCAATATGTATGTTCCTATTCCCACTTTCTTAATTGTTTTGGGTGCATTATTGTAGGTGTTTTCCTTCTCTTGTGTTTCTTGCCTAGAATAGTTCCTTTAGCATTTGTTGTAGAGCTGGTTTTTTGGTGCTGAACTCTCTCAGCTTTTGCTTTTCTGTAAAGCTTTTAATTTCTCCATCAAATCTGAAGGAGATCCTTGCTGGGTAGAATAATCATGGTTGCAGAATTTTCTCCTTCATCACTTTAATTATGTCCTGCCAGTCCCTTCTGGCTTGCAGAGTTTCTGCTGAAAGATCAGCTGTTAACCTTATGGGGATTCCCTTGTGTGTTATTTGTTGTTTTTCTCTTGCTGCTTTTAATATGTTTTCTTTGTATTTAATTTTTGTTAGTTTGATTAATATGTGTCTTGTCATATTTCTCCTTGGATTTATCCTGTATGGGACTCTCTGTGTTTCTTGGACTTGATTAACTATTACCTTTCCCATATAAGGGAAGTTTTCAACTATAATCTCTTCAAATATTTTCACAGTCCCTTTCTTTTTCTCTTCTTTTCTAGAACCCCTATAATACGAATGTTGGTGCATTTAATGTTGTCCCAGAGGTCTCTGAGACTGTCCTCTGTTCCTTTTATTCTTTTTTCTTTATTCTGCTCTGCAGTAGTTCTTCCAGTAGATCTTCCAGGTCATTTATCCGTTTTTCTGCCTCAGTTTTTCTGCTATTGATCCAATCTACAGTATTTTTAATTTCATTTATTGTGTTGTTCATCATTATTTGTTTCATCTTTAATTCTTCTAGGTCCTTGTTAAATGTTTCTTGCATTTTGTCCATTCTATTTCCAAGATTTTGGATCATCTTTACTATCATTATTCTGAATTCTTTTTCAGGTAGACTGCCTATTTCCTCTTCATTTGTTAGGTCTGGTGGGTTTTTATCTTGATCCTTCATCTGCTGTGTGTTTTTCTGTCTTCTCATTTTGCTTATCTTACTGTGTTTGGGGTCTCCTTTTTGCAGGCTGCAGGTTCGTAGTTCCCATTGTTTTTGGTGTCTGTCCCCCGTGGCAAAGGTAGTGTCAGTGGGTTGTGTAGGCTTCCTGGTGGAGAGGACTAGTGCCTGTGTTCTTGTGGATGAGGCTGGATCTTGTCTTTCTGGTGGGCAGGTCCACGTCTTGTGGTGTGTTTTGTGGTGTCTGTGGACTTATTATGATTTTGGGCAGTCTCTCTGCTAATGGGTGGCATTGTGGTCCTGTGTTTCTAGTTGTTTGGCGTAGGATGTCCAGCACCATAGATTGCTGGTCGTTGAGTGAAGCTGGGTGCTGGTTTTGAGATGGAGATCTCTTGGAGATTTTTGCTGTTGGATATTTTGTGGAGCTGGGAGGTCTTTTGTGGACCAGTGTCCTGAAGGTGGCTCTCCCACCTCAGAGGCACAGCATTAACTCCTGGCTGCAGCACCAAGAGCCTTTCATCCACACTGCTCCGAATAAAAGGGAGAAAATGTAGAAAGAAAAAATTAGTAGAAGTAGAGAGAAAGAAAGAAAGAAAGGAAGAAAGAAAGAAAGTAAGGATGGAGGGAGGGAGGGAGGGAAGAAGGAAGGAAGGATGGAAGGAAGGTAAAAAAAAGAAAGAAGAAAATGTAAAATAAAATAAAGTAAGATAAAATATAACAAAGTTATTAAAATAAAAAAATAATTATTAAGAGAAAAAAAAAACGGACGGATAGAACCCTGGGACAAATGGTGGAAACAAAGCTATATAGACAAAATCTCACAGAGAAGCATACACATACACACTCACAAAAAGAGGAAAAGTGGAAAAAATCATAAATCTTGCTCTCAAAGTTCACCTCTTCAATTTGGGATGATTCGTTGTCTAAAGGAGTGAAGGAAGGAAAGCAGGAACAAAGATAAAGTAAAATAAAGTAAAGTTTTTAAAATAAATGTTAATTATTTAGAAAAAAATTTAAAAAAAAAGAAAAGAAGAAAACGGATGGATAGAACCCTACGACAAATGGTGGAAGCAAAGCTGCACAGACAAAATCTCACACAGAAGCATACACATACACACTCACAAAAAGAGGAAAAGGGGAAAAAATCATAAATCTTGCTCTCAAAGTCCACCTCCTTAATTTGGGATGATTCGTTGTCTATTCATGTATTCCACAGATGCAGGGTGCATCAAGTTGATTGTGGAGCTTTAATCCGCTGCTTCTGAGGCTGCTGGGAGAGATTTCCCTTTCTCTTCTTTGTTCTCACAGCTCCTGGGGCTCAGCTTTGGATTTGGCCCCGCCTCTGCGATTAGGTCGCTGGAGGACGTCTGTTCCTTGCTCAGAGAGGACGGGGTTAAAGGAGCCGCTGATTCGGGGGCTCTGGCTCACTCAGGCCGGGGGTAGGGGTACGGAGTGCTGGGCGAGCCTGCGGCAGCAGAGGCCGGCATAACTTTGCACCAGCCAGAGGCGTGCCGTGCGTTCTCCCGGGGGAGTTGTCCCTGGATCACGGGACCCTGGCAGTGGCGGGCTGCGCAGGCTCCCCAGAATGGGGGTGTGGATAGTAACCTGTGCTTGCACACAGGCTTCTTGGTGGTGGCAGCAGCAGGCTTAGCATCTCATGCCTGTCTCTGGGGTCCGCGCTTTTAGCCGCGGCTCGCGCCCGTCTCTGGAGTTCCTTTAAGCAGCGTTCTTAATCCCCTGTCCTCGTGCACCAGGAAATAAAGAGGGAAGAAAAAGTTTCTTGCCTCTTCGGCAGGTCCAGACTTTTCCCTGGACTACCTCCCAGCCAGCCGTGGCACACTAACTCCCTACAGGCTGTGTTCATGCTGCCAACCCTAATCCTCTCCCTGCACTCAGACCGAAGCCCGAACTTCAGCTCCAAGCCCCGCCCGCCCTGGCAGACAAGCAGACAAGCCTCTCAGGCTGGTGAGTGCCGGTCGGCACCGATCCTCTGTGCGGAAATCTCTCCGTTTTGCCCCCTGCACCCCTGTTGCTGTGCTCTCCTCCACGGCTCCGAACCTTTCCACCTCCGCCACCCACAGTCTCTGCCCGCGAATGGGCTTCCTAGTGTGTGGAAACCTTTCCTCCTTCACAGCTCCCTCCCACTGGTGCAGGTCCCATCCCTATCCTTTTGTCTCTGTTTTTTTCTTTTGCCCTACCCAGGTACGGGGGAAGTTTCTTGCCTTTTGGGAGGTCTGAGGTCTTCTGCCAGCGTTCAGTAGGTGTTCTGTAGGAGTTTTTCCACGTGTAGATGTATTTCTGGTGTATCTGTGGGGAGGAAGGTGATCTCCGCATCTTACACTTCTGCCATCTTCCCGGAAGTCTCCATCAACTTTTGATAGTTTTCAAAGTATAGGTCTTGCACCTCCTTGGCTAATTTTATTCCTAGATATTTTATTCTTTTTTGATGCAATTTTAAACAAGATTGTTTTCTTACTTTCTCTTTCTCATAGTTCATTATTAGCATGTAGAAAAGCAACAGATTTCTGTATATTAATCTTGTATCCTGAAACTTTACTAAAGTTGTCTATTAGTTCTAAAATATTTTTGGTTGGAGACATTAGGGTTTCCTATATATAGTATAATATCATCTACAAATAGTGATAATTTTACCCTTCCCTTCCTATTTGGATGTATTATATTTCTTTTTCTTTTCTGATTGCTGAGACTAGGACTTCCCATGCTTTGTTAAATAGAAGTGATGGGAGTGGGCTTTCTTGGTTTTGATTTTAAAGGAAAAGCTTTCAGCTTTTCACTACTCACTATACTGTTAGTAGTGAGTTTGTCATAAAGACCTTTATTATGTTGAGGTATGTTCACTGTACACCAGCTCTGATGAGAGCTTTTATTATGAATGAATGTTGCATTTTGTCTCTGCTTTTTCTGAATCTATTGAGATGATCATGCAATTTTTATTCTTCAAATTGTTAATGTGGTGTATCACATCGATTGACTTGCAGATAATGAACTGTCCTTGCGTCCCTGGGATAAATACCTCTTGATCATGTTGTATGATCCTTTTTATATATTGTTGAATTGCATTTGCTAATATTTTGTTGTGGATTTTTGTATATATATTCATTTGAGATATTGACCTGTAATTTTCTTTTCTTGTAGTGTCCATATCTGTGGTATCACTGTAATGGTGGCCTCTTTTATATGAATTTGAGAATATTATGTCCTTAGTTTGAGAAGGATAGGTATTAGCTCTTCTTATATGTTTGGTAGAATTCCTCTGTGAAGCTGTCCATTCCTGGACATCTGTTTGCTAGGAATTCTTTGATTACTGACTCAATTCCCCTACTAGTGATCTATTTGTTCAGACTATGTATTTATTCTTGATTCAGTCTTGGAAATTTTATGTTTCTAGGAATTAATCCATTTATTCCCGGTTGTCCTATTTGTTGCTATATAACTATTCATGGTATTCTCTTATGATTTTTTGTATCTCGGTTGTATCAGTTGTAATTTCTCCTCTTTCACTTCTTATTTTGTTTATTTAGATCCTTTCTCTTTTCCTCTTGATGAGCTTGGCTAAAGGTTTATCAATTTTGTTTAACGTTTCCAAAAAACAGCACTTGGTTTCATTGATCTTTTCTATCTTTATTGTTATTATTTTTTGGTCTCTATTTGATTGATTCCCTCTCCGATCTTTATTATCTTCTTTCTTCTACTGACTTTGGTCTGTGTTTCTCTTTTTCCAGATTGTAGGTTAGGTTGTTTATGTGACATTTTTCTTGTTTTTTGAGGAAGGCCTGCATTGCTATAAACTTCCCTTGTAAACTGATTTTAGCTGCATCTCATAGATTTTCAGGTCACGCTTTTCCATTTTCATTTGTCTCAAGTATTTTTTGATTTTGTCTTTGCTTTATTTATGGACTCTTTTGTTTTCTTTTTTACTAATATGTTGTTTAGTCTCCACATGTTAACATTCTTCCCATTTTTCTTCCTGTTATTGATTTCTAGTTTCATACTATTGTGGTTGGTAAAAATGCTTGGTATAATTTGTATGCTCTTAAATTTGTTGAGACTTATTTTGTGTCCTAGTATATGATCTGTCCTGGAGAAGGTTCCATGTGCTCTTGAAAAGAACCTGTAATCTGCTATTTTTGGATGGATTGTTCTGTAGATATTTATTAAGTCCAACTGGTCTAATATGTTGTTTAAGTCCATTGTTTCCTACTGATTTTCTATTGGGATGATCTCTTCACTGATGTAGGTGCACTGTTAAAGTGACCTAGTATTATTGTCAATTTCTTCCTTTATGATTGTTAATATTTGTTTTATATATTCAGGTGTTCCTATGTTAGGTGCATATATGTTAACATGCATTATATTCTCTTCTTGTATTGATCTCTTTATCAGTATATAATGCCTTTCCTTGTCTATTGTTATAGACTTTATGTCTGCTTGATTTTGCTAACCCAGGTTTCTTTTGTTTAAATTTTCATGATATATCTTTTTCCATCCCTTCATTTTTAGTCTCTGTGTGTTTTTAGCTGTGAAGTGAGTCTCTTTTAGACAGTGTAGAGGGGGTGTCTCTTTCTTTTTATCCAATCAGACACCTTATGTCTTTTGATTTGAACATCTAGTCCATTGACATTTAAAGTGATACTTGATAGTTATATATTTATTGCAATTTTGCTATTTGTTTTCGTAGATTTTGTATTTCTGTAGTTTTTCTCTGTTCTTTTTCCTTCTCTTAGTCTGTTCCCTTGTAATTTGATGATTTTCTTTAGTAGTATGCTTGTGTTCCTTTCTGTCTAGTTTTTGTGTATCTATTGTAGGTTTTTGATTTGTGGTTCCAGGGGGTTCACATATGTTTACCTATAGCTATATCTCCTCATTTTAAGCTGATAGTCATTTAAATTCAAACACATTCTAAATAATCTACATTTTTTACTCCCCTATCCCACGTTTTATATTTTTAAGGTCATATTTTACATCTTCAAGTCTGTCCCTTAAGTATTTATTTTAGTTATAGTGGATTTTACAATTTTTGTCTTTTAATCTTTGTATTCACTTATTTAAGTGGTTGTTCCATAGCCTTTACTATGTATTTGCATTTACTAATGAATTTTTTTCTTTCCTATTGATTCATACTTCTTGTTATAGATTTTACTTTTCTTCTTAGAAAAGGCCTTTTAGCACATTTTTTTATAGTTGGTTTAGTATTGTTGAATTCTTGGTTTTTGCTTTTCTGAGTATTCTTTATCTTTCTTTCAATTCTTAATGACAAACTTGCTGCTAGGGTATCCTAAGTTGTTGGTTTTCCTTTTCAGCACTTTAAATATATCATGCCTCTACCTTCTGGCCTGCAAAGCTTCTGCAGAAAATCAGTTGATAAACTTATTGTAGCCTTTTTCCTTGATACATGACTCTTTGTTTTCCTCTTGCTGCCTTAAAAATTCTCTCTTCATCTTTAACTTTTGCCTTTTTGTTATGATATGTCTTAATGTTGGTCTCTTCAGGTTCATTTCTTTGGGACTCTCTGTGCTTTCTGTACCTTTGAGTCTGTTTTCTTCTTCAGATTCTGGAAGTTTTCAGCCATAATTTCATCAAATGCCTTTTTTTTTAACCTTTTTCTCTGTTTCTTCCCCTTCTGGGACCTCTATATTGTGAATGTTAATATGCTTGATGTTGTCCCATTAGAACCCTTAAATTATTCTCATTTACAAAAAAAAATTATTATTATTATGTTTGCTGCTCTGATTGGGTGGTATCCATTATTCTGTTTTTCAGATCACTATGTGTTCTTCTGTACCACCTATTCTGATGGTAATTCCTTCCAGTATATTTTCTATTTCAGTTGTATTTTCCAGCTATGACTGCTTAATATTTTTATATTTTCTAGTTCTGCATTAAAATTCTCATTGCATTCATCTATTCTTTTCCAAAGTTCATTTAGCATTCTTATTACTAATGCTTTGATCTCTTTATCTGGTAAATTATTTATCTTTTTTTCATTAGTAATTTTTTTCTTGTTCTTTCATATGAAACAAACTCCTCTGTCTCATTTTTTTTAACTTTCTGTCTCTGTGAAATTAGGTGATATGGTTATCTATCCTGGTCTCAGATGGGTGTCCTTGTGTGGCAGTGTCCCTATGAAGTCTGCATGTGCCCAGTGGTTTTGGTGGGTAAACTTGATCTGAAGGGATGCACAAGCTACATCTTCCCCTAGGGTATGCTGGCAGCTACAATCTTGGTGGGAGATGGATCTTGAGATGTAAGGGGCTAGATTCAGAGCCAGATGTGAGCTGTAGCCACTCCTCTGAACATTGTTGTTCAGCACCCTATCAGGGATGGGATCAGGCCCAAGGTGCTGAAATGGGAGCCCTAAGGGTCAGATCAAAGCTGTTTCTTTCCTCTAAGTGTGATTTCTTCTTTCACCAATGGCATTTCTTCCCTTGTGAATAACAGCACCAGAGCATGAGGGGCTAGAGCAAACACCTGGTTCATGTGGGGTGCATGCCGGCAAAGTTCCAGAAAGCCTCTCAAAGCCCCAGGCAGTTTCTATCCTGCTGCCTCCATGCACTCACCAAGCAAGGTCAGAGACAATGAGGTCCAAGCCAGCTCCTCTCATCCCCTATCAAATGTGCGTACTCTTTGGCAATAACAGCCTTTGCTCTAGTGGAGCTGGATCAGGAACCTGGTACAAGGAGTGTTGCTGTAAACCAGCCAGAGCCCCAGGAAGTTTTCAATCTGCTTCCTCTGCCTTATTCCCAGGAGTAAGAAAGCAAATTCTTGTGCTCATCATGAGAAGAGTCTCAGTTTCTTAAAGTCCTCCAGTAAATTCCACTGGTTTTCAAACTAGCTGAGGGAACTCATCTTTCTGGTGTTGGACTTCAGGGCTGGAATATCCAATATTTGGCTTAAGACTGTCAGTCCCTAGTGAGGATCTTCAAGCCCATGTTATTCCCTCCTCTTCTGTGTCTTTGTTCAGGTTGTGGGTCCTGACCTGATTGCTTCCCTTCCTTTCCTATCCAAATCTGTGTGGATCTTTCTTTACAACTTTAGTTGTAGAAGAGTTTTACATGGACAAATTCTTTTTCTTTTAATTTTATTGAAGTATAGTTTACTTACAATGTTGATTTACAGTGTTGTGTTAATTTCTTCTGTACAGCAAAGTGACTCAGTTGTACATATATACATGTTATTTTTAATATTCTTTTCCTTTATGGTTTGTCACAGGATGTTGAACTTAGTTTCCTGTATTAAACAGTAGGAACTTCTTGTTTATCCATCCTATATATAATAGTTTGCATCTGCTAATCCCAAACTCTCATTCTTTCCCTCCCCTAGCCTCATTCCCCCTTAGCAACCACAAATCTGCTCTCTATATCTGTGAGTCTGTTTTTGTTTCATAGATATGCTGATTTGTATCATATTTTGGATTCCACTTATAAGTAATGTCATATGGTATTTGTCTTTCTCTTTCTGACTTACTTCACTGAATATGATAACCCCTAGGTCCATCTATGTTGCTGCATATGGCATTATTTTGTTCTTTTTGATGGCTGAGTAATTCTAATAAATATATCACATCTTCTTTATCCATTCATCCTTCGATGGACATTTAGGTTATTTCCCTGTCTTAGTGATTGTAAATAGCGCTGCTATGAACATAGGGATGCATGTATCTTTTAAAAATATAGTTTTGTCTGGGTACAAGCCCAGGAAACCAGAAACAAAATGAAGAGATAACCCAGAGAATGGGAGAAAATATTTACAAACAATGCGACCAACAAGGGCTTAATTTCCAAAACATACATACAGCTCATACTACTCAACAAAAAAAGAACAAAAAACCCAATCAGAAAATGGGCAGAAGAACTAAATAGACATTTCTCCAAAGAAGACTTACAGATGGTTATTAGGCACGTGAAAAGATGCTCAGCATAGCAAATTATTAGAGAAATGCAAATCAAAAGTACAATGAGGTACCACTTCACACCAGTCAGAATGGCCATCATTAAAAAGTGAAATCATTAAGGTATAGACATTCACAAAGAGAGGTGGTCTTGGCCCCATAAGGATAGCAGAGAATTATCTATCACAGTAAATTACCAAAATAAACATTTCAGGAAAAGTGGTCACAAAACAACTAACATTTTATTGAGTCTATGTTAATTTAAAAATGTTTTGAAATATCTTATTTGGAGCTTTTGTATCATATTAGAACTATGACAATCAACAAAGCCATGAGACAAACAAAAATGAGAGACTAAGCTAGGTAATATCATTAAATGTCTGATATAATATTTATACTACCCATCAGAGTTTAACTATATGAAAGAGGACAGGAACTACTGCATAAGAAATCAGAATAAAACCACACCCTTATTGCAGGTACTGATTTTTACAGGTCGTACTGGGATAATGAAAGTTCCAAAACTAATATCTACTCTATTTTTCAGTCCCATCTCTTCCTGTACAATTGAATATCCAGTCTCAGCCTCTTATGAAACAGACCTAATTTTGATACTTAGTCAATTTTTTGAAAATTTGTGTTAATAAAAGTTAAAAATCTTATTACAGATTTTTTGCCTTCCTAAAATTGATATGCCCCCTATTTATTACTTTTGACTATCAAGAGGAAAGTGGTTTTAAGGGGTAAAAATAAGGGGAATAGGAAAAAGTGGGCAATAAATGAGTTCTCAAATATAAAAGTATGAATTTCAGTCATAGAATTATCGACACTAATTCAATTAAACAACAAAAGATAACAAAAAACCAATACCATACACATATATACAGAGGAACACATTTTTTTCCACTTCTAAGTTTTCCTTTCAAGCCTTTTCTCATCCATTGTGCCCTTTTTCTACCTGTTTACTCACTTATCTCCTAGGAAGTGGGAGGGCTAATGTGATTGGTAAACTTGAAAAAATAAAGTGAACATGTTCAACTCATGTCAGCTCCCTCAACCTCCTTCTGTTTCATGAGAGAATTTGACTTCTATATGCTTCTTCCTTTATCAGCATACCATTCTTATCAAGGTAGGCTTTCAGCACCCTGCCCTACCTCCATGAAATAGGACTGCCATGGTCCAACATCTCTGTTTCTGGATGCCTCAGTCTTCCTAATTCTGGGTTAACTCTCCCAACAAACGGTATCTGTAACAGTTATGTGGTGCTGAGGAAGTGTGTTCCTTAGATCTCCACCAAGAAAGTCTGCTGTGGAGAGCAGAGTTGTCTAATTGCCTCAGTTACCACCATTTTGAACCACCACCATGCTTTGGCCAAGATCACACTTCCCTTGGACTGCTCCTAGCTGATAACTGAGAAAAGGAGTGTCCTAGTGCTGGCTCATTCCAGTTTAACAAGTGATTCCTCAAACAGGCAAATTTTTCTTGGGTTCTCCCATCAGCCTGGCTGAGATTTTCTCAGAGCCACTAATTCAGTTTGGATTGTTTCTATTGACCACGTGTTTTTAAGCTCATGTTTTCACATTTTTTACTTTAGTATCCAATCTGCTGTTAAGCTTATCCAGTGAAGCTTTCATTTATGATACTGATTTTTTTTAATCTCTAGAATTTTGATATATCTAGAGTTTTTCAGTTAGTTCCTTTTAGAGTTCTCGCTTTCTCTCTTTTTTTTTTTTTGAGATTTACCATCTATTCACTCATTACTCCCATCTATTTCTTTAAATCCTTAAATATATTTGTATTAGATTATTTGCTTCTTTATTAACTTGGTTCCAATAACTATATCATCTCTGAATCTGTTTTACTGATTTTTTGGGTCAAATTTTCCTATTTATTTCCATGACTAAGTGATTTTTTTATTTTATGCTGAATATTGGAAATGCTATACTGTTGAGAGCCTGGATTTTTTTTTATTAACATCTTTATTGGGGTATAATTGCTTTACAATGGTGTGTTAGTTTCTGCTTTATAACAAAGTGAATCAGTTATACATATACATATGTTTCCATATCTCTTCCCTCTTGTGTCTCCCTCCCTCCCACCCTTCCTATCCCACCCCTCCAGGCAGTCACAAAGCACCGAGCCGATATCCCTGTGCCATGTGGCTGCTTCCCACTAGATATCTACCTTACATTTGTTAGTGTATATATGTCCATGCCTCTCTCTCGCCCTGTCACAGGAGAGCCTGGATTTTGTTGTCTTTCTTTAAGAGTGGTAAGTGCTGTTGAGAAAATTTACTGCTCATTTCCTTTTGTTGTATGCATTTTTTGTATTTCAACTTCCCAAAGATATTCTATATTTTCTTCAAAAACTTTAAAAGTTTTTTTCCCCCATGATTTACCTGGAGTTTGTTATGTGCATTACTTATATATTGTGAGATAGGAATCTAGATTTATTTTCATAAATAAAATCATTTGCTGCAGCAACATTTATTGTATTATAAACAATGTTAAAAATTAAGTCAAAGGGCTTCCCTGGTGGCGCAGTGGTTGAGAGTCCGCCTGCCGATGCTGGGACGCGGGTTCGTGCCCCTGTCTGGGAGGATCCCGCGTGCCGCGCAGCGGCTGGGCCCCGTGGGCCATGGCCGCTGAGCCTGCGCGTCCGGGGCCTGTGCTCCGCGGCGGGAGAGGCCACAGCAGTGAGAGGCCCGCATACCGCAAAAAAAAAAAAAAAAAAAAAAAAAATTAAGTCAAAGACTGTGAGAAGACCTTGTAATATAAGCACAAGCTTTATTATGCAAAGAATACCTCAAAATAATTTTAAAAATTACAGTATCATAATTGCAAAAGCTATAAGAGGCAGGTCATGAAGGGCAGGACTCAATGGCTAAAAAACATTGAAATTCATGAAAACCATGAAAATATGCTCATTCTCATTAGTAATTAGGGAAACACAAATTAAAACAACAATGAAGTATTGTTACACATCTGATTTATTTGCATTAGTTATAAAATTTGACAACCCTAAATATTGATAAAAATGTAGAGCATTTGCTGCTAAGCGGATAAATTACATAAGCAATTTGAAAAAAATATATTTTTAGTATATGATAAATTTGAAACTGTGAAGCATCTATAACTGACTAATATTTTCCTTGGTATCTACTCTAGGAAAACTCTCTACATGTATGCTAGAAGGGAAGGATAAGAATGTTTTTTGTTTAAAACAACAAAATGTTGGATACAACCTAAATGTCCATAGCAGGAGAATGGACAAAAAATAACTTACAGTCTATTTATCAATAAAATATGGGACAGTAATCAAAATATATTAACTAGAGCTGTATATATTGTTATAATTTTGAACAATAATGGATGATGTTGGATTCTGTGTATTCTTTGATATGTGAGCATGTGTAAGTGTTTAAATTTGAAAAGCAAACTGGTTTTCTAAGTATATAATTAGTGAAAGTACAGAAGAAATCTGGGGGATGATAAACTTCTAAATGAGAATAGTGTTTACTTCTAGAGAGGTAGAAGGAAAGGAAATATGAATCAGTAGTGGTGCACTGTAATATTTTTATCTTATCTGCAACAACTTATTTCTTAGAAAATAATCATCTAAAACAAATATTACAATAGTGTCTCACCACTTCTGGGTGAGACCAACCTTAATAAAATAATTTTTCAAGTGAGATTTGATCAATACTTGTGAGGAATGTCTGCTACAAAACATAGTCCCTTGCCATAGTGTCTAGGATGCCCTCCACTAACTTCTTTCTTAAAGGCATCCTTAGAATGATGTGCACCTTAAATTTAGACTTGAAACATTAATATTTTAAGATGAAGAATACTATTTTGCATAAATGAGTTTATCAGGTTAAATTTCTTTTCTACCTATCATAATTTATGTCTCAGTGTGTTTGAATAGGTGATAGATAAGTTCAGATAGGTTTTAAAGGAGAAGTCAAAGGTTTGTCTGGGCTCTTGTCACCTGTCAGTAGTAAGAAAGCAAGAAGGGAAAAAAATTGTCAAAAGTTGTATTAGAGGACTCTGTTACAAAGCTCAGCCTACCTAAGGAAAATCGTATTTCCCAGGCAATTTACCTCAGGTCAGTCTCTCAAATGGGGCTGAACTCATAAAAAGTTCAGACAGTGTTATTTAGCTCCTGTTTGAAAGGCAAGGCCAATGACTTCTCCCTATGCCTCTGCACCTCACCTGCTCCTGTGAGAGAGAGAATTGGGTTTAATATATAGCAAGATGGGATTAGCAGTTTCACATGTCATCTATCCCTTTTGTGTGTACTCATTCAACCTATATTTTGGAGACAAAAATTATTTTATCTTTAAAGTTACATCTTTCTATTGTCTCCTCTGTATTTGTTTACTTACTATGTCTATGACTGGAATTGGGCCATTACTTTTGAGCAAAAGAGTCATAATAAAGGAATAATTACATGGTGAGCTGCTTTCACTTTTCAAAGGTGAGTTAAGTTTTTCAGAGTAAATTTTGTCCCACAAATAGTGGGGACTTTAGAGTTAATAATTTCTAGCTCCACTTTAGATTTATATCTCATTCTTTGAATAATTCAAGTCAAGAAATAAATTTTTTTCTTTTATTTTTGGAAAACTCAGAGATAGACAAATATAGTAGATTGTGCACCAATTTGGTAATCTATAGATGTTTGCCATTAATTTGCTCTTACACAGTAACAATTTGGACAGTCAATTGTAATCCTCAGGATTAGAAAGTACGGGATTCTCTTTCAAGAAAAAGCTGCCTTCTATAGTAAAATATTATGAGATAAAGGATATTCTGATTATGACTTGGCTTTCTATTGTGTGTATATTCCATGGGTCAAATCACCTCTCCCAAAACATAGACATATGAAAAGCTTCATAATGTAAGGTTTAATCAGTGCTCTGCCTGAGCCATGTTGTATTATGACAGACTATTGTTAGCTTCTCTTTCTAACTCCCTGGTCAGGGATGTTATATTTTGGCTTAAAATTAGCCATACTACATGAAAAGTATCAAGCACTACAATTTAGGGCTTCCCATTCTCCCCCAGAATGCTGGTTGTTAAATGGTTACCTTATCTTGTAATCAGTTTTACCATGTGCATCACATCCATTATTTTTTCAGGCATGATACTTTAAAAGATTGGACTGATTGGTGTCCAATTGCAGCAAGTTGTTCCTTCAAACTTTTAGTTATCAATAAAAATTTAGAGCACAAATTTTGATAAAGAGAGTGTATAACCATATATTCTTAAGACTCTCTTCCTAGTGTGGACCCAGAATGATTTTTAAAGGATTATGGTGTAGGAAAATCTTAATGGTTCCCATGTAAAAGATGTGGCTTGTTCCAAATATAGCCTGAATATAGCCACTAATTCAAAATGTGTGGGCATGAATAAAGGAAGCAATTAGGAATCTCCATATATGACTAATTAAACTTTCTCCTTGTAACAAATAATTCAACAGAAAAGGAAAATCAATTCACATTTCTGTTTTCAAGAGCAGTGGATGAACTAGTTCTTAATATTTACAACATTCATTGTTGTAGTTTGTCTTTTCACACAGCTTTCTTAGAAGCAGGCTTGAATTCTAGAGAAAGAACCTGCAGTAAAATAGACATATTAGATAAAAAGATATTTTCAATAAAGTGTATTTAAGAGCTTTAGGACAAAGCATATTGGGACTAGCAGCTTTGGTTGTAAAGGAAGGCAAGCCATCTTATCTGTCTACTCTTTTGAAAGATGTTGCACAACTTCAGTTATATTAGGCAAGGGTGCTCTATGGCCAACCATTAGTATCCTCAATTACAGAAGCCTCAATGTAAACAATTACAAAGGACTAGCATCTTTGGCAGGTAGTGCTAAAGTCATACTCCTTGGGTGGGACTCAAAACCAGCCAAAACTCAGATTGGGACTCGAACCCATGGACTGGGACTTGAACCCACCCACCTTAGATTGGGATTTGAACTCATGATCTCTGACTAGGAAGGGACTCAAAACAACTGTCATTTGTTTAAAACCACTTGCCTGGTGTCAGCACTTACTGAAGTTCAGGTTCTTATTGGAGAAAGAATTCAAGGTGAGGCAAAGAGGTAGGCAAAGAGTGATTTTATTAACATAGGAGGCTTGTGAGAGTTACAAGTGGGCTAGCAAGGGAACACAACCCTGAAAAAAAAGAAGGCTGCTTTTTTAGAATCAAAAAAGTGGGGAGGGGAGATCACCTTCTTCCTCATTCTTGGGCAGATGTCAAGGTTTACATCATTAGTTCCTCTTTTGGACCTATATTGTTTAACTGGGACTGTCATGGTGCTATTTAAATCATATGTATATTAACAAAAGGGTGGTAATATATATTAAAATATGGCAATTCAACTCAAGTTTCAGTATAATGTCCCCTTTCACCTAGTTTCTTTCCCCTTGCACCTATGTTTCTGTCTTGGCTACTTGCAGAAATGCTACTCTTCAAGAATTATTAACTCTCTGAATTCATGTAACAAGATTCAGACCCCACATCTACTATCTTGTTTTTTAACTATCAGGGTTTGTGGCTTGAGTGTGTCTGGTGCTTTGATGCACCTGGTCTTCCTTCAAGGTAGTGTAGATTGTTGCTAGGTTACTTGATTATTTCCTTGAGTGGTCACTAGCTTACAACAGTCTCCCAAGTTCCCTTAAAATTCCCTTTCTGTCTTTAATCTCTAGTGGGATTTCTAAGCTATTTAATTATTCTATTCTATCCCTATCAGTGACACCTTAACTACTTTAGGCCTTGGCATCAGTGGTGATCAGATTCACTATTGAAAGCTGAAGCAAGAGTACCAGAGGGCAGAATCTAAGGGAATTTCTATGTAAGGTAGATGCAAGACATTTCTTGGATACGCCCAAAACTATTTGGGAAGAAATTAATTGAGGCTGAGATTTCCTTAGGGAAAGCTAAGAGTAGAGAAATATTAGTTTCAATTGTGACCCTATTTTGACCTTCCACTTCCTGTGATCCTAAAAATATGGATTACACATATATAACATAATAAGACTTTATAGAGCCCTGGGGGTTAGTAAGTAAAGAAAGAAGGGTTGTTTGTCCTTATTACAGCCATGTCCTCAGGGCTTAGCTGTTTATGTCATGTCTTCAGTAAATTTGTATTACTCTCAGATTTCAATATATTTGATTCAAAGATCACTTGACAAATAACTACAATATTCAAGAAGGGTACTATATAACAAGTAAAAGTATAAGGTAAATGCAGTACCTACCTTTCACTGCCTTTTGTTCTAATATGAATTTATTAGCCATATTCTATTAATGAGTTCCTATGCAATGTCTTGATGCTTTCAGGGGATACCAGGATTTTACAAAAATATTTCATGTATATTTATATGTATATATTTATGCATAAAACATGTTGAGTGGGAACCAGTTGCATCTCCTTATAGCTGCTGAGGAAGACTAGCTTACAAAAATAAATTATAAAAAGACCCCTTGAAATAGCTTGATGATTGTATTGTCACCCATCAAGTTATCCAACCAGAAATCAAAAACAAGCATTGTCAATCCTATCAACACTGCTGACACCTAGTTCAACCATCCACACTTCATTGTGAATAATGACAATAGCTTCTTCACTGCTCTTCCTGTCTCCAGTCTTATCCTTCCCAGTATATTCTCCCACAGTGCTATCATACTAACTTTCAAATCTTATTCTCCTGCTCAAACTTGATTTCAATGGCTCCTTCATCATCTGGGCCCTTCACTTCCTGTTCATCTTCTATACTCCAGGAATAAACAAGTATTTGCAGTGCCCATTTCATACAGAATTTTCTCCTGACTCCACCATGCTTTTGATCATGATTTTCACTGGACTTTGAATTCCTTTCCTTTGCACATTTGTTACACACTTATACTTCTCCAAAGACTCTATTCTACTTCCATTTTACCATATACATATTTCTCATTATAATTACATTTGTATTTTACTGACTTTTTGGCTTACATATTTTTGTTTTCCATGAACTATAAGTTCCTTGAGGACTGGGACATAATCTTTTCATCTATGTATTGCTCATATATGGGTGAAATCCATATTCTCAACTGTAAATAGGGTAATATTTATCTCATGCTTATTTAAAAAATTAAATGGATTAAAACAAAGGAGGCCTTTAGATTAATGTCTGATGCATGGTATACACTCACACATAGGAAGGCTCAATACTATAAAGATGTAGATTTTCTCATATTTACTTAAAGAAAGTGCAACTGAAATTCTGAAAGAATTTTCAGAGATTTTTAATAAGCTGATCCTAAAATTATATGAAGAATAAAGTTCCAAGAATTGTCAAGAGTTTTAACAAACTCTTGAAGATAATAACAAAGATGATTTAAGTCTAGGTAATAATTATTGAAAAAAGCTATACTAATTAAATTCAGGTGGTATTTGCACAGGGCTATAGACTACTATAATAAAATACACAATCAAAAATAGATTTGACAATATGAAATATAAGAGAAGTGGCATTATACTTCAGAGAGGAACTGATAGATTATTTAATAAATGCTCTTAACTGGGACAGCTGGATATTTATATTAAAAATTCCTTCCTCGTATCAAATCTCAATTACATCCTAATAAATGAAATATCCAAATGTGAAAAGTAAAATTAAACATTAAAAAATAAATATATGTGAACCTCAAACTGCTCTAAAAACCTCTTTTAAAAATCATGGAAGGACATCAAGATGGTAGAGTAAAAAAATGCTGGTCTCACCATCCCTCATGAATACATCAAAACTATAAATACATATAGAGTGAATCTCGCTGAAATCAAGCTGGGGACTAGAAGAACAGCTCTTCTACAGCCAAGTTTGTAAAGAAATATCCACACAGGTTTGGGTAGAAAGGGAGGAGAAGTGATATGATCAGAACCTGCACTCCTAGTGGGGAACACAGAAGAGGAAGCAGATATCTTAGGCTCAGGGATCCTCCTGGGGAGTGAGAAGTTTGAGACATATATTAGTCACCTCAGCTCTGGAGTTGAAGACTGTGAAAATGAGCCTCTTTATCTGGTTGGAAACCAATGGAGCTTACTGGAAGGCTATGAGAAACAAAGATTCTACTCTTGAAGAACATGTACACAGATCTGCTTACTCCTGATGACAGAACAGAGGTAACAGATTGAAAACTGCCTGGGGATTTCGTCCACTTGCCAGTATTGTCTTAGCACATCCCCCAGCCTGCACTAGCCTGCTCTAGCCCCTTTTATTCTGGTGCTGCTCTCCACTAGGGTCAAGGCTGCAATTGCTGACAGGAGCATGAACACTTAGAGGAAATGGAGCTGGCTTGAATCTGACTCTACCCCAAATCAGAGCTGAAGCAACCATTTCCAATATATGTGCCCCCATCCACATTTAGGCTGAAAAAAACTAGCTTATCTTTAGGGTGAAGAATGACATTGCTAATAGGAGTTAACCATCTCAGTAATGTGGTAAAAACACCTCCCGTCCTGACTCAGCCTCTAATCAGGCACAAACACCAGGGGAAAAAGTGAATCCAGCACAGAAATGCAACCCCAAACCCTCAGACTCCAGCCATGTCTCAAACAAAGGCAGAGACTGCCAACATGCCTGGAAGAAACTCAGCTCTCTCAGCAATCTTGTTCCAGCCTCTCAATCTCCAAACCCAAACTGAAACTCCTGATAGGGCAGTTTCAGTCATTCAGCATAGCAGAAGCCCCGGGTTGCACCTGTCTCTAGCTGTAGCCCCTCCAAGTCTATTTCTACCTTCTACCAAGGCAGTGGTACCAGCACATCACTAAGGAAGATATATTCTATGTTCATTTCAGATCCAGCTCTTCCAATAAAGCCACTGGCCACATGCAGACTGCATAGGGACACTCCCATATATGATCTTATCTTCAAGACTAGCATAGTAACTGTTTTACCTAATTTCTTAGAGACTGAGAAAAGTAAACAAAATGAGAAGACAGAGGAGTTTGTTTCAAATGAAAGACCAAAGAACCCCTGAACAAAACCTTAGTGAAGCAGAGATGAATAATTTAACAGACGAAAAGTTAAAAGCAATAGTAATAAAATTGCTAACTGAACTTGGGAAAATAATAGATGAACACCATGAGAATTTTGACACAAAATTAGAAATTATAAAAAGAAAAAATCAGAGATGAAGAATATAATAACTGAAATGAAAAATACACTAAAAGGAATTAACAGCAGACTAGGTGATACAGAAGAACCCATAAGCAATCTGGAAGATAGAAAAATGGGAATCACCCAATAAGAACAACAAAAAAGAAAAACAAATTTTAACAAATGAGAATAGTTAAGGGACCCTTGGGACAATATCATGTGTACCAACATTTGCATTACAGGGGTCTCAGAGAGAGAAGAGAGAATGTTTTTGATGAAATTATGGCTGAAAACTTCCCAAAACTGAAGAAGGAAACAGATATCCTGGTTCAGAAAACACAGAGACTTCCAAATAAGGTGAACCCAAAGAGATCCAAACTGAGACAAATCATAACTGTAACGGCAAAATTAAAGATAAAGGGATAATTCTAAAGGCAGCAAAAGAAAATCAAAGATTCACATACAAGGAAAACTCTCAAGGTTACTAACTGATTTTTCAGCAGAAAAGTTTCAGGCCAAAAGGGAATAGCATGCTATATATAAAGTGCTGAAAAGAAAAAGAAAAACCTACAACTTAGGATACTCTACTCAGCAAAGCTTTCATCCAGAACTGAAAGATGGATAAAAAGCTTCTCAGGCAAGCAAAAAGTTTAAAAGTTCATCAATATTAAACTTACCTTACAAGAAGTGTTAAAAAGTTTTCCTAAAGTGAAAAAGAAAGGCTGCAACAAGAAATTATAGGAAGAGCAAATCCCACTGGTAAAGGCAAATATATAGTAAGGGCTGTGGATCAAGCATTTAAATAAGCTAGTACAAAGGTGAAAAGAAAAAAAATTGTAAAATTAATGATAACTACAATAAAGAGTTAAGAGATCAACATGAAGATGTCACCTACGACATCAAAACCACAAAATGCATGGAGGTGGTAAAAAATTTTAGAGCATTTAGAATATGTTTGGACTTAAATTACTATCAATTTGAATCAAGTAGATATGTTATAGGTCAACATATATGAACTACATGGTAACCACAAATCAGAAACCTACAATAAATACAGGAAAACTAGAGAGAAAGGAAAACAAACAAAATACTAAATAATCAAACCACAAGGGAATAGATTAAAAGAAGAAAAAAAGTGAAGTACTACAAAAACACTCAGAAAACAAATAATAATGTGGCAATAAGTACATACTTATCAATAACCACTTTAAATGTGAATGAAATATATGCTCCAATCGAAATCCATAGGATGTCAGATTGGATAAAAAATAGACCCATGTATATATTGCTTACAAGAGACTCACTTCACAGCTAAAACACACAAACAGTATAAAAGTGAGGAGATGGAAAATATATTTCATGCAAACGGAAACAAGAAGAAAGCAGGGGTAGCAAAACTCATATCAGACAAAGGAGACCTTAAATCAAAGTCTATAACAGAATACAAGGAAGAACATTATATAATTATGAAGAGATAAATACAAGAAGGGGATATAACTTTTGTTAACATATATGCACCTGACATAGGAGCATCTAAATTTATAAAACACATATTAACAGATATAGAGGGGCAAATTAACAATAATAGTAGGGGACTTTAATGCCCCAATTACATCAATGAACAGATCATGCAGAGAGAAAATCAATAAGGAAAGAGTGATCTTAAATGACATATTAGAGCAGTTGAATTTAATGGATATATACAGGACATTTCATCCCAAAATAGCAGAATACATGTTCTTTTCAAGTGCATATGTAACACTGTCCAGGATAGGTCACATGCTAGGTCACAAAATAAGTCTCAACAAAGTTAAGAGGATACAAATTATATCAAGCATTTTTTGCAGACCATAATGATACAAAACTAAAAAAACTAGAACAGGAAGAAAATGGTAAAGATGCAAATGTGCAGAGTAAATGACATGTTACTAGAAAACCAATGGGTCAATGAAGAAATCAAAGAGGAAATCAAAAAATACCTCAAGACAAATTAAAATGGAAACACAACACTCCAAAATATATGGAATGCAGCAAAATAAGTACTAACAGGGAACTTGATAGCAATAAAAAGGCCTTTGTCAAGAAACAAGAAAAGTCTCAAATAAACAACCTAACTTACAATCTAAAAGAATTAGAAAATGTGAAACAAAGCCCAAAGTCAGCAGATGGAAGGAAATAATAAATATCAGAGGGAAAAAAATGGAAAAGATCAATGAAACCAAGAGCTATTTTTTTGAACAGATAAGCAAAATTGATTAATTTTTAGCCAGGCTCACTAAGAAGAAAAGGGAGAGGACCTAAATAAACAAAATAAGAAATGAAAATGGAGAAATTAAAGCAATAGGACAGAGACACAAAAAATCATAAGGGAACACTAGAAACAGTTATATGCCAACAAATTGGACAACCTAAAAGAAACGAATAAATTCCTAGAAAACTACAACCTTCAAAACAAAATCATGAAGAAAGAGATTATATGAACGGGCTAATCACTAGTAGTGAAATTGAGTCAGTAATAAAAAAAAAATCCCAGCAAACAAATGTCTAGAACCAATGGCTTCACAGGGAAGGACTAATAACCATCTTTCTCAAACTATTAAAAAAAATAAAGATGAGGTATTACTAACAAATTCATTTTATGAGTCTACCATAACACTGACAAAAACCAGACAGACATTGCAAAAAAGGAAAACTACAGGCCAATACCTCTGATGAATATAGATGCAAAAATCCTCAACAGAATATTGGCAAACCAAACTCAACAATATATAAAAAGGATCATATATCATGATCAAGTGGGATTTATTACAGGTATGCAAGGATGCTTCAATATCCAGAAATCAATCAATGTTATACCACACTGACAAATTAAAGAATAAAAACATTTGATCAACTCAATAGATTCAGAAAAAGCATTCACAAAATACAACACCCATTCATGAATAAAACTCTCAATAAATTGGTATGGGGGAACATATCTCAATATAAAAAATGTCATTTATGACGTACCCACAGCTAACATCATACTCAATGGTGAAAAACTGATGTTTTTCCTCTAAAATCAGGAACAAGACAAGGATGCCCAGTATTGACACTTGTATTTAACATAGTATTTGAAGTCCAAGATGCAGCAATCTACAAGAAAAAGACATTCAAACAGAAATGGAACAGGTAAAACTGTCACTAGTTGTAGATGACATTAAACTGCATATAGAAAACCCTATTGTCTCCACCCGAAAATACTTTAGAACTAATAAGTGAATTTAGTAAACTTTCAGGATACAAGATTAATATATACGTGTGTGTGTGTGTGTGTGTGTGTGTGTGTGTGTGTGTGTGTATATATATATATATATATATAAATCTGTTGCTTTTCTACACAATAACAATAAACTATCAAAAAGAGAAAGAAAGAAACCAATTCCATTTAAAATTGCTTCAAATGTAATGGAATAAATTAGCCATGGAGGTAAAAGATGTATACTCTGAAAACTAAAAAACATTGTTGAAGGAGATTGAAAATGATACAAAGAAATGGAAAAATACCCTGTGTTCATTCGCTGGAAGAATAATTATTGTTAAAAGGTAAACACTCTCCAAAGCAACAGATTTAATGCAATGACTATCAAAATACCCATTTTTCACAAAACTACAACAAATAATTCTACAGTTTGTATGGAACCATGAAAGACCCCCTAATAGCCAAAGCAATCTTGTAAAAAAAGACTAAGGCTAGAGATACCATGCTCCCTGACTTCAGATGGTATACAAATATGTGTTAACCCAAACAGAATAGACCAGTACAAACACACACAAATAGATCAGTGGAACAGGACGGAAAGCCCAGAAATAAATCCATGCAATTATAATTAATTAATCTATGACAATAGAGGAAAATATATATAAAAGACAGTCTCTTCAATAAGTTCTTCTGGAAAAACTAGGCAGCTACATGTAAAAGATTGAAATTAGAATATTTGTATCATACCATATAAAAAATGAACTCAGAATTTATGAAAGACTTAAAATGTGAGAATAAAAAGCATAAAACTCCTAGAAGAGAACATAGAGCACTCTGACATAAATTGTAGCAATACTTTTTTGTATCTGTCTCCTCAGGCAATGGAAACAAAAGCAAAAATAATGAAATGGAGCCTAATTAAACTTAAATGTTTCTGCAGAGCAAAGGAAAACATCAACAAAATGAAAAGACAACTTGCTGAATGAGAGAAACTATTTGAAAATGATATGTCAATAACAGGTTGATATTGAAAAGATATAAACAACTCAGTTAAATCAATATCAAATCATCAAACAATCCAATTAAATAATGAGCAGAAGATTTGAATATACATTTTCCAAAAAAGACATACAGATGGCCAGTAGGCACATGAAAAGATACTCAACATCACTAATCATAAGGGAAATGCAAATAAAAACCACAGTGAGATATCAACTCAACATATCAGAATGACTATTGTCGAAAAAGATAACAAATAATATATGTTGGTTAGGACAAGGAGAAATAGAACTCCAGTATATTGTTAGTGGAAATGTAAATAAGTATAACCAGTATCGAAATCAGCATGGATGCTCCTCCTCAAATTAAAAATTGAATTATATGATCCAGCAATTTCTGGGTATTTATTCAAAGAAAACAAAAACACTAATTCAAAAGATATATGCACTCATTTGTTCATTGTAGTATCATTTACAATAGCCAAGATATGGATGCAACCTAAGTGTTCACAAACAGATGAATGGATAATATATATTATATATATATATAAATTATATATATAATAATACAAATATATATTTATTACTCAGTCATTAAAAATAATGAAATTTTGCCATTTGAAACAACATGGTTGGACCTGGAGAGCATTATGTTTAGTGAAGTAAATCAGACTGACAAATACAAATAGTGTATGTTTTCCCTTATATGTGGAATCTAAACAAATGAATGAATACAAGAAAACAGAAACAGAGTCATACAGAGAAAAAACTAGTGGTTACCAAAGGTGAGAGGTGTGATAGGAGAAGATTTTAAGAGGTACAAACTACTAGGTATAAAATAAATAAAACATAGGGTGTAATGTAAATGGATTATAATCTATAAAAATATTGAATCACTATGTTTTACACCTGAAACTAATATAACATTGTAAATCAACTATACTTCAAGAAAAAGAAAAAAATGTATAAATAAATAAATAAATGTTTCTTTATGTTCTTGGAATGGAGAAGTATTTCTTTAATGGTAATAGTACTACAGCCACTACTACTACTACTAACAATTATAACAACTAATGCTCAGTGAGAGTACTGTGTCCTAGGCCTTGTTTTAATCAGTTGACATGTTCTAATATTTCAGTTCTCATGACAACCTTAGAAATAAATTCTACTACCATCACTATTTTCAGATGAGTAGATCGCATTTAACTTTCAAAAACATGTGTGGCAGAGGTGAGTTTCTAATACTGGCAGGCTGTCTACTGAGTCCATACTCTTTAATTGCCATAAAGAAAAATATTAACCAATGTAATTTCATCAAAATTAAAACTTATGAATAGCAGCCACCACATAATGGGAAAATATAGAAAATATCATGTATATTAAATATAAAGTATTACATATCAATTGGAAAAATGACCTAGATATTAGGTAAAAATATGAACATGCATGTTACACAAAAGAAAACTCAAATATCCAATAAATATATGATCAACTTCCCTAATAGTGAGAAAATTTAAATTAAAATCACAAGATCGCACTTTATGCTCAAATTGGTACTAGGTTTTGGCAAAGATGGGGGGAAGTGTTGAATTAATATGCACTGCTGGTGGGAGTGCAAATTGATAGAACCACTTTGGAAAGCAGTACCTAGTGAAACTGACAATATGCGTAATGCATAAAAACCCAGAACTTCTATTTCTAAATATTTAGAGAAGTGTCTTCATTTACACAAGACAGTATATATAAATATGTTTATTAAAATAATATTCATGAGGGCTTACCTGGTGGCGCAGTGGTTGAGAGTCCGCCTGCCAATGCAGGGGACACGGGTTCGTGCCCCGGTCCGGGAAGATCCCACATGTCGCGGAGCGGCTAGCTCCGTGAGCCATGGCTGCTGAGCCTGTGCATCCAGAGCCTGTGCTCCGCAACGGGAGAGGCCACAACAGTGAGAGGCTCGTGTACCGCAAAAAATAATAATAATAATAATAATATTCATGAGTCTTAAAAAGTATAAATAGCCCAATTATCCTTTAGTAGAATGACCTAGAGTTTAAATAATATTTTATTCATATAGATATACTACAATGTCAGGAGAATCTACCTAAGTATTAAAGGCAGGGCTTTTCCTCCCAAGTTTTTGTATTTTCATTGGTGTCTTGCAGACAATTTCTATTAGACTGTGTTCTAAAACTCCGTAAACCTCTACCACTGACTGTCACAGAAACTTGTATTTGTCCTTCCCAAACTCAATTAAGGAGGCTCTTTCCTCTTAACACATATATTTGTTTTAGATTTTTGAATTTACATTATGTTTATAATGAGAAACTATTTATTTTGAATTCTGATATAGTGGTTGAAATGTTGAGCATCTGCCACTGAGAAGAAAGGAATACACTGTAGGAAAATTAACCTCTTCTACCCCTCTTACCTTCCTAGAATTATTAGACAGTTATAAATACAGAGAAAATTCAGTATGTTTTTAAATTAAGAAAGAAAAGCCTACAAGTTACTATTACAAAATAGAAAATCAATTTTGTAATGGAATGTTAAGGGATATGTCAGAGAACTTGAGTCACAGGCCATTCAAAATTCAACTGATGTCTTAGATTTGGTTGCCTGGAAACAGGCTCTGAGATGCATGTTTGCATATAAAAGCATTCTGGGAAGGAGTTTTGGGCAATACACCACTAAAAAAAATGAGAAAAGTAGGAAATGGCAGAAGGAGAAACTCACCAGCAATGCATTTGCAACTGAGGCCTTAGTTAATCTTATTGCATGCTTTGGGGTTGGCATGATCTTTCAAAGATGTCCCACGTTTAATGTAGTCTCTCATCAGAGAGTCATTGCCAATTGCCACCCTCTGGTAGAGAGTGTAACCCTGTACAAGGCGGTTCCCTCTGACCAAGGGCAAACTCATGAAGGAAGTAGATGTTGAGGCATCAGTAGCTACTCCCAGAAGCTGGGAGTTGGGGACATTGGCAATGAATAGGTAGTCTGTTTGGAGCACTGCTTTTTGACTGTAATGATATCCATGCTCACACCTACCCTATCTTTGATCTACCACCTTCAAGAGATAGGAATCTGATTGAGTAAGAGAAGTTCAGCAGTGAAAGTAAGTTTGGGGATAAGTTAAAAAAAAAAAAGAGCATCAGTTTCATAGATTATATGGGAATAAGAGAGCTGATAGTTCATAGGTTTGTTTTTAAAACCTCACCAGAATATTCACTCACCAACATGGCTACATCAGAGCAACTGCCTATATTTTCACTTTGACATGTCTCATATCTACAAGGATATTTCACAAGTGATACAGATCCCAATGGCAGCAGGGAAGTGGAGAGAACAAGAACCCATTATTGAATATAAATGTTCAATTTTAGTAAGTTTCCTTCCTTGATCTCAATGACTTTGTTGAACTTCCTTAATTTTTTGGTGGGATTCTTTCATCCTTCCATTACTAGATAAAATTTTTCTAATGAGCTTTCTCAAATAGTTTAATGCTATTTCTACTTCTTTTTGAAATAAATAAAATATTTATGAAATAAAAGGATGAGCTAGGTTTATTTAAATTTTCAAATTTGCAAATACTGATCAGACACTAGCTTCCTGATTATGAGAGCGTTATTGGAATCAACGTCTACTCAGATGAAACACCCACAGACACTTATATTTGATGAATTGATATAAATTCCTAAAGAGTAATCCTATTTTATGTTTGTTTGTTCAGATTAATGATTCTGTGATTCCAAGCCTAGAATGTGGCCTAATGGTAAAAGCATCCACTTTATATCAGACAGACTTAGGTTATATTTTGAATATATTTTTTATTAGCTTTGTTATGTTCAGAAAATAATTTAACCTCCTTAAGCAGTAATTTCCTCATCTGTAAATTGTGGATAATGATAGAATTTATTTTACAGAGTTTTTAATTATACATAATACTTGGCATATGAAAGACTCATTAAATGTTAATTGTCTTCCTTCTTTTATGAACAATTTAATTAAAAGTCAATTGGGATTGCACTATCAACATCTGAAAATGTGTAAAGAAATGGGAAGTCAGGGCCAAGAGTCCTGGAGAAGGCTGTATAAAGTTTATTCAAGCTTAAAGAAACATTAAAGTTGTCTTGGGCAATATACAGAAAACTGTTTTTGAAAAACATTCTTAAGTCCCCCATATCCACTTCTATTAGCAAATTTAAAGAAGTACACAATCTCGTATCTTCCACATCTCACTCATTGCACTTTTGTGACTCAGCCTTGTTGTTTTTTATATATGGTATATTATATTAAGAGGGAGAGGAAATCACACTGTATTATTTTGTCCATATCTATACTTCCTAAGTATGGCCATGATATTCATATTCTATTAGGAATAGCTTTATTTAAATATTTTAAATAGGAAAAGAGGGTTGATCAGAGTTTACATTAAAAAATACAAGTTAAATCCAACGTTTTTGTTTTTGAAATATCTTAAAAGACATTTAAACATTTGTTCTTCTCTCCCTAGATAGGGATAAAACATACAAAAGGTAGATGGAAAAAAGGTAAATGGAAAAATTATATAGTAGTTTTCTAGGAAATTCACAGTTTGTTAAAACAGATTAACTTCTAGATCTCTGAAGTAGTTAATCTACGGTGCACTTGTAACAAAAACAGTTAACTGAAGCACAGAGCTAAAACATGTTAAGTCATGTTGTGTATTTTCTAAATTTACAGTCATTTCTAAGAATTATAAGTAGTGTGGATTTTTATCTTGGAAGAAGATAAATATATTTATACATGATATAAAGCATGAATACAGGAAAGAATACAGGAAATAAAAGTGCTGTACACAATAAAAGCGTAGAGAGTGGGAAATGAAGAACAATTTATTTAAAGTATATTCAGATCATCCAAACACTGCTACATTAATCTAACTTTTCTAACATCAATAATATAAATTATGGATTACAATAATACAACCAAGCTAGAAATCTTAGAAATTTAAGACCTTTAAGGTGTTCAAAATAAACAAATTCTTTCAAAATAAACAAATTCTATAATGCTAAATACATTTTACAATAAGTTATTTTTCTTTTGAAATCTTAGAAGAAGCAAGAATAACTTTCAACAGAGCTTTATTATTGACTGTGATATCACAGACCTTATCCTTTTCATGGCTGAAATGATGATGGAATTTAAAATTCTTGGCAAATAATTCAAGATCATGTAGTTAAAAATTAAACTTGTGAACTCTGGGATTTCAGCAGGCAGAAAGGAATCTAGACAGTGAGAGAAGCTGCCATAATGCCTAATTTATATGCTAGGTTATAAATTGAAATGCCTAGAACTTACTGTAGAGCTATGGAACCTTTCATTATTAACATTTTTTTCTGAGATCTACTTCCCTTTCCTTTATTTTTCTCCTCACTCTTCACCCATCTTATAAAAACCATATTGACTGCTTACCAACTTACTCTTCTCCCTAAAGAACATGTTATATTCTTGTCATCAATTAATTGACTGTCCTTTTGACTAGCATAAGCATTTTCTTATACAGGAAAGACATTGGGAGAAGAAAAGGAGAACAAAGAATATCTCAGATTATCAGGCTATAAAAATAAAGAGGTATTTATAAAAATCACCAATAAAGATATTGAAATTCTGACAAATTTCTTTTTGCTTTATAAAAAAACTTTTATTGAAATATAATAAGCATGCACATTTCTTTCACCATGCAGACAAACCCATGCAATTATACTAAGAAACAAAAAAACACCAGGACCCAATAACCTCCTATGTGCTCCTTTTAGAGACTACCTTCATAATTTCTAATATACATTAGCTCTGTTTGTTTTTGTACTTTATATAAGTGGAATCATGCAGTTTATGTTTATTTATGTCTGGCTTATTTCACTCACTCCACAACATTAAGCTTTCACCTATTTTGTTAAGAGTAATTGTAAACAATTCATCCCCAGTTTCGTATACTGTCCAAATGTGTGAACACCAAAATGTACTTATCTCTTCAAATACTGATGAGTATTTATGTGTTTCCAGAGTGAAACATTATAAATAATATTGCTCTGAACATTCTAATGTATTAGAAGGTTTACGTATGTATTCATTTCTGTTATATATTACATTAGGTTGTGAGACATACATATGTTTGAGAATAGTAGATAAGTGGTTTTCCAAAGTGGTTTTACTAATTTATATTTATATGGGAATCTATGACAATTTCAGATACTCCACATACTCGCCAAAATTGTATTTTCTGCCTTTTTTAAACTTTAGACATTATAATAAATGTGTAGTGATATATCATTCTGATTTTCATTTCCCTGATGACTAACTACCTTTTCACATATCTGTTAGTAACTTGTATATATTCTTTTATAAAATATCTTTCAAGTCTCTTGCCCATTTTTCTACTGGGTCATGTTTTTCTCATTGATTAGTAGGTATTCTTCATGAACTCTCTATGTGAGTTATATTGTTTGTAAAATCACGGTACATATGAATTGCAAATATCATATCTTCTCTCAACATTTGAGTTGACTTTTCATTTTCTTAATGGCGTCTTTTGATGTACAGTGTATCAGTTTTTAAAATCTTATGTTAGTGCTTTTTTATGTCCTCAAGAAATCTTTGCCTACTCCAAAGTCACAGGGTGGTTCTCCTTTGTTTACTACTAGAAGATTTATTGTTTAATTTTCACATTTGGATTTACAGTCCATCTGGACTGCATAGTGGTCCAGATATTCATCCAAATGACTTAGAACCATTTTTTGAAAATAGTTTTCTCTACACTCTACTGCAAATAAGATAACCATACAGTGGGGTCTGTTTTGTGTTCTCTATTCTATCCCATTGATCTGATTTTCTATTATTGCACCAATGTCACACTGTCTTACTGTAGCTTTATGATAGTTCTTCTTATCTGGTAGTATAATTTGTCTTCTCTTATTCTTATTTAAGCTAGATTTGACTACTCTTGTTTAGTCTTCTACATTTTATACAACTTTTAGAATCAGGTTTCCATTTTCTGCAAAAGAAAAACTACTGGCATTTTTATTGGGGTTGTATTGAATCTATGGATTAATTTGGGAAGAATTGGCGTATTTACAATATTAAAGTTACTAATTGATGATTGTATCTGTTTACTTAGAGTTTCTTTAATTTTTTTTTTTTTTTTTTTTGCGGTATGCGGGCCTCTCACTGTTGTGGCCTCTCCCGTTGCAGAGCACAGGCTCTGGACGTGCAGTCTCAACGGCCATGGCTCACAGGCCCAGCTGCTCCGTGGCATGTGGGATCTTCCTGGACCGGGGCACGAACTCATGTCCCCTGCATCGGCAGGCGGACTCTCAACCACTGTGCCACCAGGGAAGCCCGATTTTCTTTAATTTTTAATGACAACAGTTTTTAATAAAAGGTCTTACACAATTTAATTAGATTTATTGATATATAGTGTTTTCATTTAAAACATTTTTTCTGTGTGTTGTTTATCTACTGAAACATAATTGAGTTTTTCAATAGACCTTGAATCCTGTAACCTCAATCAAGTTACTTACTAATTCTAGTAGTTTGTAGATTCCTTCTTCCCCTACTTGCAACTTCTGTATACAAAATATTGTCTGGGAATTGTGACAGTTTTCTTTCTTCCTTTCTAATCACTATGGCCTTTTTGTTCTTCTTGCCTTATTGCACTGGCTGGGAAATATAGTTTGTGTAAAGGAAATGTTAGTGAATATTATTGTCTCAATCACATATCAGGAAGAAAGTTTTAAATATTTCATCATTAAATATGAGGTTTGCAGAAGCTTTTTTTTAAAAATCAGATTGAGAACTTTCTTGCCTATTTTAATTTGCTAATTTTTAGTAGGTTCTGAATTTTACTAAATACTCATCCTATGATTTCTTTTCTTTTCTTTTCTTCATCTACTTTTTTAATGTGTATGACTCCAAATCCAATATGTTGGATTTCCTCAAACCAAACCTGAGAGAAGTATAGATATGAAAACTCTTAATTTGAAAATATTCCTCTGAGAAACCAATAGCAGAATGGGTAAATTTGACCACACACAGGTAAAACATCAAACTTATTTTATACTGGGTAACTTTATATCAGTACTGCAAGGAAGGTCTAGAGACAGTGTAGGTAACACCTCAAAGTTGTTTCTTTCTAGTGCAAGGAAAGTGCAACATTTATGTTGGCTACATCTCTCACTGATTAAGTATTGCACAGGGTCGGCAGGGAGTCACCTTACATTCTTTGTGAGTCTAAGGGTATCAGCAGCCTGAGGGCATATGCCTGACAAAGAAATACAGGTGCTAACTCTTTAGAGTGAAACCTTGGGTAGTAAGGAAAAGGGTAAAGCAATCTGAAGGAGTATGGATGGAGCACTGACACCTGCTGAAGTGAATTACATTGATTTATACCTAACATGCATATCTGAAACAAATCCCATTTGGTCATGATATAGTATCCTTTTTATAGATTGTTAAACTTATTAAGAAAGGAAGCATTTTGTATCCAGCTTAGCTCTTCTTGCTCAAGATTGCTTTGGTTATGCAGTATTTTTAAAGTTCCATATGAATTTTACAATAGTTTTTTTCTTTTTCTTTTTCTGTAAAATGCCTTTGGAATTTCGATACAAATTGCTTTGAGTCTGTAGATCACTTTGAGTTATATGGACATTTTAACAATATTAATTCTTCAAATCCATGGACAGAGAATTTATTTCCATTTATTTGTATCTTATTCAATTTCTTTTATTAATGTCTTGTAGTTTTCCATATACAGGTTTTTCACTTCCTTGGTTACATTTCTTCCTTGGTATTTTATTTTTTTGACCCAACAGTAAATGAGATTGTTTTCTTAATTTCTCTGACTTATATTTTGTTATTGATGTGTATAAATGCAACAGATTTTTGTGTATTGCTTTTGTATCCTGAAACTTTACTGAATTTGTTTATCAGTTCTAACAGTTTTTTTAATGGGATCTTTAGGATTTTCTATATACAGTTGACTTGAACTACAGGGGGTTTGAACTGCATGAGTCCACTTATCCATGGATGTTTTTCCAGTTGTAAATACTATATAGTATTACACAATCCGAAATTGGTTGAATATGTGGCTGTAGAACCGTGGATACTAAGGAACCGCATATTCGGAGGGCTGATTACTAGTTATATGCAGACTTTTGACTGTGTGGAGGGTCAGTACACTTAAGTCAAACATTGTTCAAGGGTTGACTCTATAATATCATGTCATCTGCAAATTGTTACGGTTTTACTTCTTCCTTTCCAATTTGATGTCTTTGATTTTTTTCTTGCCTAATTTCCCTGGCTAGGACTTCCAATGCTGTGTTGAATAAAAGTGGTGAGAATGGGCACCTTTGTCTTGTTCTTGATCTTAGAGGAAAAACTGCTTTTCACCACTGAGTGTGATGTTAGTAATGTGTTTGACATATACGGTCTTTATAATGCTGAGGTATATTTCTTCTCTACCCAATTTTTTTAGAATTTTAATCATGAAAGGATATTGAATTTTGTCAAATAGTTTCTCTGAATCTATTGAGATGGTCATGTGATTTTCACACTTTATCCTATTAATGTGGTACATCACATTTATTAATTTGTGTATGTTGAACCACCCTTGCATTTCAGGGATAAATGCTACTTGATTATGGCATATACTATTTTTAATGTGCTAGTGTATTCAGTTGGATAGTATTTTGTTGAGAATTTTTGCATCTATATTAATAGATAAAAGGGATATTTGTTTATAATTTTCTTATAGTATCCTCATCTGGCTTTGTTAGCCTTGTCGTTCTCTTCAATTTTTTGAAAGAAGTTGTGAAGTACTGTCGTTAATTCTTCTTTAAATATTTGGTAGACTTCACCAGGGAAGCCATTTTGTCTGGACTTTTTTTTGCTGGGAGGAATCTGATTACTGACTCAATCATCTTTGTTGTTATTGGACTGTTCCAATTTTCTCTTTTTTCATGACTCAGTTTTAGTAGGTTGTATCTTTCTAGGAGTTAATCCATTTAAAAAAATTATCCAATTTGTAGGCATATAATTGTTCATAGTAGTCTCTTATGGTTTTATGTATTTCAATGGTATTTGTTGTAATTTCTCCTCTTTTATTTCTGATTTTGTCTTCTCTCTTTTTTTCTTAGTTAATCTGCTAAAACTTTGTGAATTTTGTTTATCTTTAAAAAAATCAAATCAGTTTCATTAACTTCTACTATTGTTCTTCTACTATTTCATTTATTTGTACTCTAATCTTTATTTCCTTCCTTCAGCTAGCTTTGCTTTTAGTTTCTTCATATTTTTCTAGTTCTTTGGTGAATAAAATTTAGGTTCATTATTTAGGATCATTCCTTTTTCTTAATGTAGACTGAATCACTACAAACTTCCTTAGGATTGCTTTTACTGCATCTCATAAATTTTGGTATGCTGTATTTTCATCTTTGTTTGACTCAAGATTTTTTTTTATTTCTTCCTTGACCCATTGGTTCTTTAAAATTGTGTTATTTTATAGTTTCCACATATTTGTGAATTTTCCAATTTTCCTTTTGTTAATTAATTTCTAGTTTCGTACCATTGTGGTCAAAAAGATATTTGATATGATTTCATTCCTAAATTTGTTAAAACTTGTTTTGTGGCTTAACATATGATCTATCTTGGAGAATATTCCATGTGTCCTTGAGAAAAATATGTATTCTGCTGCTGTTAGATAGAATGTTATGTATATGTCTGTTTGGTCTCTAGTGTTGTTAAACTCCACTGTTATATTGATTTTCTGTCGGGATGATCTATTCACTGTTTAGAGTTGAGTATTAAAGTACCCTAGTATTATTTATTGCATTGCTGTGTATTTCTTTTAAAATTTGGTTCATATATTTAGGTAGCCTGATGCTGTATGCATATATAATTGCAAATGTTATATACTTTTGACCCATTGACCATTTTATCACTATATAGGGTCCTTCTTTGTCTCTTTGACGATTTTTGACTTAAAGTCTATTCTGTCTGATATAAGTATAGCCATCCCTGCTCACCTTTAGCTAGCATTTGTATGGAATATATATATATATATTTTTATCCTATCACTTTAAGCCTGTATGTGCTCTTAAAACTAATGTGAGTTTCTTTTAGGCAGCATAAAGATGGGTCTCTTATAGAGAACCAATCCATGTCATATGATTGGAAATTTAATTAATTTGCATTTAAAGGAATTGTTGATAGGTAAGGACTTACTATTGCAATTTTGTTAATTCTTTTCTGACTCTTTTGTAGTTCCTTTGTTCCTTTCTTATTCTCTTGATGTCTTCCTTTGTTATTTAGTGATTTTTATAATGCTGTGCTTTGATTTCTTTCTCTTTATCTTTTGTGTATTTACTACAGACTTTTTCTTTGTGATTACCATGCAACTTACATAAAATTTCTTATACTCATAACAGTTTATTTTGAGATAACAACGTAACTTCAATTGCATTCCAAACTCAATAGCTTTTCTCCATTCCAAACATTTTATGATATTGAAATCACAATGTATATATTTTCATATTGTGTAACCATCAACAAGCTATCATATGCAGAGTTAACTTTTATCTTTTGTAATTTTAAGTTTTATACTAGAGTTAAAATTGATTTACACAACATTACAGTATTAGAGTACTTTGACTTTCACTATATACTTACTTTTACCAGTGAGTTTTAAACTTTCATATGTTTTCTTGTTAGTTTCCTTGTATGTGATGAGCTGTTTCTTCTGCTGCTCTCAAAATTATCTTTGTTATTAAATTTTGAAAATTTGGTAATACTGTATCTTAGTGAAGACATTTTAATGTTCAATTTATTTGAAATTTTTTTGGTTTTCATGAATCTGGATGTTAATTTCCTTCCCTAGATTTAAGAAGTCTCCTGTCATTATTTCTTTAAATAAAATTTCTCCTCCTTTTTCTTTCTCTGCTCCTTTTGGGAATTTCCAAAATGCATGTATCAGTTCATTTGATGGTGTACCATAAGTCCTATAGGCTTTCTTTAACTCTAACTCTTTTACTTTCTTTTCCTTTTTGTTCTTCCAACTTAATAATTTCAAATAATTTATCTTCTGATTTTCTGTTATTTTTCTTTTTCTCTATTAAGTCTACTGTTGAAGCTCTCTATTTTTCTTTCTTTCTTTTTTTTAGTTCATTCATTGTATTCTTCAGCTTCAGAATTTCTGTTTAACTATTTTTACTGTTTCTTTTTTTAAATGTATTTTATTTTATTATTTATTTAGGCCACACTGTGTGGCACGTGGGATCTTAGTTGCCTGACCAGAGATTGAACCTGTGCCTCCTGCAGTGGAAGCTTGGAGTCCCAACCACTGGACCACCAGGAAATTCCCTAATTTTATAATTTATATCTCTTTGTTAAACTTCTCATTTTGTTCATGTATTATTTTCTTAATATCATTTGGGTGTGTATTTGTGTTATTTTGTAGCATTGAGTTTATTCAAGATCATTATTTCAAATTCTTTGTTAGAAAAGTCATAAATCTCCATTTTGGGGGATCAGCCTTGTGAGCTTTATTTTGTTCTTTTGGTGGTGTCATATTTCCTTGATTTTTCATATTTCTTGAAGGCTTGCTTTGCTGTTTTCACATTTGAAGAAGCTATCATCTACTCTGGACTCTTTTTTTTTTTTTTTTTTACTAGCTTCAGGAGGGAAAGATTTCAAAACTCTGCCTGATTAGAAATTGGGGAGAGGGTGTCTTTTAGAACTTTTCTATGGATATGTCTTCTTGTTTCTCTTTGGGAAGAAGTTTCAGAATTTTATGTCTATACTTAATCTCACAAAGCCAGGCCAGGTACTTATAGCTTTGTAGTCTTTTTCCTAAGGCAGTGCCCTGAAATGCTTTTTTCCATCTTCTCCCAATTTAGCAGAGTTAAATCAGCTGCTGATATTCATTTACTGTCTGCTGGGGCTCATATGAACCATCTGTAGAAGATCATGCACTGTCTGAGGAGTCCACAGGTGAGACAATCTATGGGGTTTATATATGGGACACATAGTGGGTCACTGAGATTAAAGTCCTGGTTACTGTGAGTCCTTGACACAGTTTTCTACTTTTAGGGGTCTCCAGACTATCCAGTCATGTCAATCCCCTCAGTGTTTTGTGTGAGGCAAGACAGAAGTGAGCCTCTTAGTTTGTGTATCACAAGGTTGGAGAAGTGGGGTGCTCACTTTGTTCTCACTTTCTCCTATGGGAGAAATTGCAGGCTGACAGGGGGTTCTCTTGGCACTGAGCTGTGCCCCTTTGGGAGTGAAGTGATGCAAAAAAAGTGAAACTGTTCTTTTTGCCTTTTTTAACCCATCTTTTCTTGGAATTTTGTTTCTCCACCCAGTTGCCAGACCTCTTAGTTGTATTCCTTAGCTCCAATATAAATATTCTCATTTATGAGTGATTGTTAAAATTGATGATTCAGTGAGGGTTTGGGAGATGGAATAGGAATCCCCTATTCCACCATCTTGCTGACATCAATTCCTCCATCTGGTTTTACTATGTCAAATGTAAAATCTTCATTATGATTCAGTTAAAATGTTTTCTATTTTTTATGTTTATTTCTTCATTGGCCTGTGAATTATTTAAAAGTGTCCTGTTCAATATACAAGTCCTTGGGTTTTTTTTCTAGGCATATAATTGTTATAGATTTTATTTAAAATACTGTGGTCAAAATACTTAGAATAATTTAATCTTTTGTAATTTTTGGAGACTTTCTTTTTTGGCCCAGAATAGGGTTTGGTTGATAAGTGTTCCATTTTCCCTAAAAAAAAAGAATAGTGAGTTCTGTCATTGGATGTAACATTGTCTTTATGGCAATTAGCTCAAATTTAACTGAGTAGTTGTTTTTTTTTTCTGCTTATTTTCTCATTTATTGAGTGAAAGCCATAAAAATATTCAATTCTGACTGTAGATTTATCTATTTATTATGATGTTTTTCTGATCAACTGACCCTTTGTCTTTAGGAAATATTTCTCTTTATCTCCCCTAATACCTCTTGCCTTGATGTCTACTTTGTTTGATACATAGTATAGTTAAACCATATTGCTTATGGTTAGGGCTTGCAAGATTTATCTTTTTTCCATCTTTTTAGTTTCAATCTTTCTGTGTTCTTGTATTTAAAGTGTTTTTTCCTTTATGCATTGTATAGTAGGGTTTTAAATTTTAATTCATTCTCATAGTTTCATTCTTTTATTTAGAGTATTTGTTCTAATTGATCTTAATTTAATTATTAATTTATTTGGATTTTTATCATTAACTCACTAGTAATCTACATTTGGCCTACTTCTTTTATGTTCCTTTTCCCCTTACTTCTTGTTTTCTTTTAATAGGCTTTTTAGTGTTCCATTTTTTTCATTTCTGTAATCTGTTATAGAAATCTATTATTATTCTTTTATGGTAACTTTAGAAATTATAACATTATCCTTGACTTATTACACTCTAATACATTATAAACTTTTATAATGTTCTTGATAGTGCTAGAAGTTTAAAACTTTTAAGCCCCATTCTTTCTTCTTCATGTCTTTCTGGCTGCTTAAAATGTTGTTAATGTCTCTTTCCCTCACTAGAGGCTTTCTGCCTGGGAAATACTGAAATGAGGACAAGTGAAATAACCTCATATATAGGGTTGCCAAATGTCCACAGAGAGAAAAGAATTAGCTGGTAATCATCAGCTTATCTGGAAAAATTTATTTTCTTTCTGGAATTTTAGTTGATTTAATAATTCTTCTTGCTCATAGAGATCACTGAAATCTTTCTGATATTTTCTGAAATCTTTCTGATATTTTCTGAAATCTTTCAAATATTTTCTGATATTCCATAGGTTGTCTTTTCATTTTGCCTGTGATTTTCTTTGCAGTTCAAAAACTTTTAAGTTTAATTAAGATCCATTTGGGTTTTTTTTTTTTTTTTTGCTTTTGTTTCCTTTGTTTGAGGAGACAGATAGAAAAATTACAGCTACTATTTATGTCTAAGAGAATTCTGCCTATGTTTGCTTCTAAGAATTTTATGTTTTCCAGTCTCACATTTAAGGCTTTAATCCACTTTGAGCTTATTTGTGTATATTATGTGAGAAATGTGTTCTAAATTTATTATTTTACATATAGCTCTCCAGTTTTCCCAGCATGGCTTATTGAAAATACTGTCTTTTCTCCATTGTATTGTATATTCTTCCACTTTGTCATAAATTGACCATAAGTGTATGAGTTTACTTCTTTGCTCTCTATTCTGTTCCAATGATATATGTGTCTGCTTTTTTGACAGAATGATTCTGTTTTGTTTACTGTAGCTTTGTAGTATAGTCTGAACTCATGTATCATGAAACTTCAGCTTCTTTTCTTGAAGATTGATTTGGCTATTTGGGGTCTTTTGTGATTTCAAGTAAATTGTAGAATTACTTGTCCTGGTTCTCTGAAAAATATCATGGGTATTTGGATATGGATTGCATTAAACCTATAGATTGTTTTGGGTAGCATGGGCATGTTAACAATATTAATTCTTCCAATCCATGAACATGGGATATCTTTCTATTTCTTTGTATCATCTTCACTTTCCTTCATCAATGGTTGTTTTCAGAGTATAGGTCTTTCACCTCCTTGGTTAAGTTTATTCCTAGGTATTTTATACCTTTTGATGCAACTTAAATGGAATTGATTTATTGCTTTTTCTGATCATTTTTAATATATAGGAAAGCAATAGATTTCTGCATATTAATCTTTTGTCCTTCAACTTTTCTGAACTCAATTATTAGTTTTAATAGTTTTTCAATGGAGATTTTATGGTTTTTTATATACAGTGTCATGTTATCTGTAAATTTGGTGACAATTTTACCTCTTCCCTTCCTATTAGGATAATTTTCTTGTTTGATTGCTGTGGCTAGTACTTCCAATATGATGGTAGATAGAAATGGCATGAGTGGGCATCCTTATTTTGTTCCCGATTTTAGAGGAAAACCTTCCAGCTTCTCACCATTCAGTATAATGCTACTTGGAGGATTATTATAAATGGCTTTTATCATGTTGAAGTACATTTCCTCTATACCAACTTTGTTGGGAGTTTTTATCATGAAAGGATGCTGAATTTCATCATGTGGTTTTTTTTTTTGCCTTTATTGAGATGATCGTGTGATTTTTATCTTTTATTTTGTTAATGTGGTTTATCAAGTTGAGTCATTTGCCAATATCAAGCCATCATTGTGTCCCTGAAATAAATCCCATTTGATCATAATGTATAATTCTTTTTATGTATTGTTGAATTCAGTTTGCTAGTATTCTCTTGAGACTTTTGCAACTATTTTCATCAAGGATATTGGCCTGTAATCATTGGTTTTTTTTGTAGTATCTTTGGTTTTGGTGTCTGGGTGATGCTGGTCTCATAGAAAGAATTTGAAAGTGTTTCCTTTTCTTCAGTTTTTTGGAATAGTTTGAGAACACATATTCTTTTTAAATGTTTGGTAGAATTAACTAGTGAAATATCTAGTCCTGGACTTTTGTTTGCTGGGAGTTTTTGCTTACTGATTCAATTTCTCTACTAGTGAACAGTGTTCAGATTATCTATTTCTTCCTGATTCAATCTTGCAAACTTGTATGTTTATAGCAATTTATCCATTTCTTCTAGGTTGTGCAATTTATTGGTGTATAACTTTTTGTAGTATTCTCTTATGGTTGTTTGTATGTCTGTGATATTAGTTGTAACTTCTTTGCTTTCATTTTTAATTTTACTTATTTTGACCCTCTCTTCTTTTCTTGATGACTCTGACTATAGGTTTATCAATTTTGTTTATCTTTTCAAAAAACAGTTCTTAATTCGATTGATCTTTTCTATTTTTTTGGTCTTTATTATTTTATTTATTCATCTCTCATCTTTATCATTTCCTTGCTTCTGCTGACTTTGGGCTTTGTTTGTTCTTTTTCTTATTCATTTAGATGATAAATTGAGATTTATTTTGTTTCTTCAGGCAGGTCTGTAACACTATAAACTTTTTTCTTAGAACTTTGCTGCATCCCTTAGAGTTTAAAAGTTGTGTTTTCATTTTCATTTGTTCTGAGGAATTTTCTGATTTACTATTTGATTTCTTCATTAAATCATTGCTGTTTTAGTAGCATGTAGTTTAGTCTCTGAACGTTTGGGTTTTTTGAATTTTTCTTCCTGTAATTGATTTCTAGTTTCATAATGTGATGTTTAGCGAAAATGCTTGATATTATTTGCATCCTCTTAACTTTGTTAAAACTTGTTTTGTAGCCTAGCAGGTGACCTGTCCTGGAGAATATTCCATGTGTGCTTGAAAAGAATGTAAATTTTCTGTTTTCGGATAGAATGTCCTATAGATATCTACTAAATCTAACAGATCTAATGTGCTATTTAAGGCTATAGATGATTTTCTGTGTAGATGATCATTCCATTAATGTAAGGAGGGTGTTAAAATGCCCTGCTATTGCTCTATTATTGTCACTTTCTCCTTTTATGTCTATAAATATTTGTTTCATATATTTAGGTGCTCCTATATTAGGTACATATATGTTAATGAGTGTTATGTATTTTTTTCCGTATTTATCCCTTTATCATTATATAATGCCCTTCTTTTTCTTTTGCTATAGACTTTGTTTTAAAATCTATTTTGTCTGAGTATTGCTATCCAATCTTTTAGTCATTTCCATTTGCATAAAATATCTTTCTACTCTCCCTCATTTTCACTTTGTGTGTCTCTAGTTTGAAGTGAGTCTCCTTTCCTTTTTTAGAAGCGTCATTTTAGATTACTATGGATAACTGAGTTCTAGTCACAATTATCCCTGCCTGTGGCTGTAAGGGAAAAAACTTGGAATTAATAGAATATAAAGCTTGGACACTATAAACACTGTAACATGCATTGCAAGATGTGAGTATGTGACATTATTTCTTTTCTTGACACAAGAGGAGATGTAGTATTCTAGCTAGTTAGGAAGAGATTTATATTGCTTTTCCCCTTGTTGCAAAAGTTATAGTTAATTTAAAAGTAAAAATGGAGATAATAATGGTGTTAGAGGAAATAAATAAAAGGAAATTAAGAATTATCCTTGTTCATTATAATTCCTTTCTCATAGCTTGATTCATGAGTCTGCTAGAAAGACACACTCTGGTATAGAATTAAATCTGGGGTCCTAAGCTTTTCTCAAAGGGCATGTATTTTTAATTTCTCCAAGATTTTGAGAACTTAGGGTTAAATCAGAAAATGTATGTGTGTCTGTATGGAGGTGAGATGTGTTTTGAGATTTTGTAGAGGCTTACTTTTTCTTTGTGGGAAAATTTGACAAACTGCACCAAGCAAGGCATCTTTACTTGTAAGCATGTGTAGAATTTTTTTGAGGTGCTGCATTCTGGCATGGAGAAAAAGTACTTCATCATGTTCTTCTGAAACAGGATCATCAGATGTTCCAACTGAGAAGAACTGACAGCTCCAGCAGGAGGGCTTCTTTTTATCCCACCTTCTTGTCAAACCTCCAACTGCAAATACATTAATTTCCTCACAGTTAATTTTTGGACAATGATTTTTGAGTTGGAGATATCAAATACATGAAATAAGAGTATGAATTTTCTACTCACAGCTTAAACATTCATTTCTGAATACCGCAGTCCTCTAATGTAATAAAATGTTGATATTGTGGCTTACTTTTATCCAGTACTTATCATGTGCCAGGTTATACCAGCACTTCATGTATTTCATCTCCTTTAATCTTTATAATAACTCTATATGATTGCATTTTAGTTAAGATTAGAGTCAGTCATGATGGGTAGGAAACACAAAGAAACAATGGCTTAAACAAGTAGAATTATTTTTCTCAATTAACTGTCCCACAGTAGAAGGTTGTGGTCATCATTATTGTCCTTTGTTGACATTTATGTTATGATCTTCTCCTTCCAGGTACAGCATAATATTATACTTCTCCATGCCCTTGGTGTTAGACATGGCCAAATGACTTGTCTTAAGCAATTAAATATGAGTGGAAGTAATGTGCCATTTCTTGGGAGAAGCCTTTAATAACTGGTGCACACTTCACTTTATTCTCTTTCTCTTGCATCTAACAATGATGCTGTAATGTGGTGAAGGCTTCATCATCCTTGGCCTCTGATTTAGGCCATCATGGAGCAGAGCCTTTTGCTGATCCAAGACTGAAGAGTAGAATGAATAGAAAATAAACCTTTCTTATTTTAAGCCTTGTCTTTGCTTGCTCTTGCTGACACAAATATTAGGGACTGGAATGATGCTCTGTAGTGTCAGAGACCCAGGCTATGTGTCTCACTGCTTTAATATGTGTGACTTCTATTCCCAAATACACCTCATGATCCAATATGAGTGCTTTAGATCAGGTCATAATGTTTGATTTACAGTAATGAAAGTATGGAAGGGATTGAGAAAGGTATTCTCTGCACTCTTTAAGGATGCTTCTTGAAAACTGCATGCATCACTTCCATTTACATTCCATTTGCTATTACTTACTGATATGGTCACACCAGTGGGGAGGAGAGTTTGAGAAATGTGTGTTGTTTTTGTTTTGTTTTTCCCCATGTGACCATATACTCAGTTGAAAATCAGGTGTATTACTTTAAAGGAAGGGGAGAATCAATAATAACAGACAACTAGCAATCTCTAAAAATGTAGTTCTGACAAACTTCACAATTTTATAAATGAGAAAACAGGGAACAAGGGGGATTAACTTAGTCAAGATCACACAGCTAATAATTGATGGTACCTGATTAAGAATTGAGTCACATTACTCGAAAGCCTGTGTGTTAATACAATACTATGCTACATTCACTGTTAATCTGTAAAAAATAAACTCATTTTTAATAGCAAAAACTGTTCTATAGGATTCAAATTGATTTGACATTTCTATTTTCTTCCCTGACCCTCATATTTGGAATAGAAGATCTGACTGTAATTGCCAGTCCTGATATTAACCAGACCAGTTTTTGAAATTGACAGATTAGGAGCAGAAGTAGCTCAGCCAGGTCAATATATCTTCCTCCTTAGTTACATTAATTTTGAAATACTAGTTCCAGGACCAGCTTGTGAGTTATAGATAGGCTTAATGGCTAAGGAAGAATATAAGCATAAAAGAAAATTTTGAGTCTTAGAGATCATATTTTAAATATCTATTTAAAATGTAAACTCCATTTCAGAAATAGATAAATTTTAAATAAAAGTTTAAGTTGACTGACTAAATCATTCAATATTTTTTCTACCTTTTTTAAATAGAGTGTGGATGATGTTCATAGTTCTTTATAACTATCTCCCAATATTTCTTATACTAATTCAATTTCTTTCCTATTTATAAGTTATATTTATCAGTGTTTTCCAGATGTAGTAAAGAACTTTTCCTCATTGTTCAGTGAAATAATAAGGAAAACTTTAGTGACAGATTATATTAAACATACTAATTTATACTAAATGATTTTTAAATACAATTTGAATTACTCTGGCTATAATCCATTCCCTGGACTAAGAATTCTGTTTAAAATTTCAGTATATTATATATATTTAAATATAAAATTATGAAAAGCAGTGAGGGCTTCCCTGGTGGTTCAGTTGTTAAGAATCTGCCTTCGAGTGCAGGGGACAAGGGTTCGAGTTTTGGTCTGGAAAGATCCCACATGCCACAGAACAACTAAGTCCATGCACCACAACTACTGAGACTACATTCTAGAGCCTGTGAGCCACAACTACTGAAGCCTGTGTGCCTAGAGCCTGTGCTCCACAACAAGAGAAGACACCGCAATGAGAAACCCACACACTGCAATGAAGAGTAACCCCCGCTTGCCGCAACTAGAGAAAGCCTGTGCGCAGCAAAGAAGACCCAGTGCAGCCAAAAATAAATAAATAAATAAAATTTTATTCAGTGACATTATATATATACAGCTCATTTCTTACTGGAGATCCTGGCTCACTTATGTTATTGTACATAAAAATACATACAGACACTACAGAGGAAAGACAGGAAATATATGTAGAGAGAAAGATTTCTATTTTTCCTTAGCTTCTGAAAAGTGATGCTGTCTCAGTAATTATATTTACTAATGTCACGATGTTTTCATCCTCAGAGTAATATAAAGGTTTGTAGAAATTGTTCACCTTTTATATCTTGTCCTTGGTGACCCTCTCTGGTCTGGCAGAGCATGAAAGTCTTAATCAAATAGTCAGTGACTGTACACTGTAAGTTGATTTATGATGTTAGAAGTTACATGAATTCCTCAGCTCAGCCAATTACAAAGTGGTTTCCTTTAATCTTAATTCACAGGAATATCTCTACAGCTTGGAATAATATTTATGGCATATTGCCTGATGCAGCAGCCATCAGAGGGCTTTGGTGATGGGAGTATTGAGTTGGCAGTCTAGAATTCCAGAGCAGATATCAATCAATAGGGAAAGAATTTAGGAAGTGCCAATGAACTAAGGAGCTGTCATGCTGAGATTTCTTCTTTAAGTACAGTTCAGTGTTCACACTGATATGTACTGAGGAATATAAAGTATATCAAGAAACAAAAGGAGTACATAACTCACTTTAATGCTTGTGGAATAGGTAAAATGAATTTCCCCAGGAGACATATCATTGAAATATAATGTTTTAACCAATATTCAAGTCTTTGTGTTCAAACTAACTTGTATCTTCATTTGCATCAAACATCAAGTATAATTTGATAAGGAACATAGGACTTTAAAATAATTCTGTAAATTCAGAAATGAACAAATTCTTCACTTAAGAAATTGGAGTAATTGTATACATCTGTATGGTATTTAATAATACCAAAACTAGAGTAACCAAGCCTTTTTCTCAACCTTTCTTTTCTTACCATGCATAATACCTTATTTTATTTACTCATCAAAAAACTCTATATGAGAAGTAGGTTTACAAAAGATAATATTCTTTCTTTTCTCTAATATGAAAACTGCATCTCAGAGAGATTATGTGGCAAAAATAAGGTTCAAAACCAAAACTTCAAATTTCTAAATTCATGAGAAGTTCATGGCCTCCAAAATGTATAATAATAGTACCTAAGGGCATGCAAACAAAATTGTGAAGAAAGGAAACTGCAAGCAGGTTTTTACATTCCCTCTTTTCCTGTCTGTGTCCCTCTCCCTTCTTTTACTACCTTTATTCAGTATTTTCTTCCTTCTAAATAAAACTTATGTGCCATGACACCCAGATTCTGGAAGCTAAAAATGAGTTAAATAATCTGAAAAATTTTTATTTGTATTTTGTTTTCATTAGATTAGATGCACATCTTCCATAATTATCTACATTTTAAAAAAGCATCCTAGACTACATATTATACATTATATTAATCCAAAGGTATGAATGATGATGGAAGAAATTGCATATCTTGTAGCTAATGAGTTATCCAATAATTTTTTCAAGTTAATTTTCACCAGTATATTTACATGGTCTAGCATCTCCATTCTTAAATAAACCTCTTTTGATACCCAGTATTTCTACAGTGGAGATACTGTAGTCACTGCATCCACTTAATTATTTCATATTCTCTCTTCAGCCTATTCCATTCTGGCTTCTGCCCCATCACACCAATGGGACAACACTTGTCAATGTCACCAGTGATAACCATGTTGCTAAATCCAATGGTCAATTTATTTATCTGTCCTTATTTTATCAGTATTTGACTCAACGAACCAGTTCCTCCTTGAAAGAATTTCTTATCTTGGCTTTTATGATCTAATCCCTTTTTCTAGGCTTTTTGCTGATCTCTCTTCCTTTGTTTAATCTTTATTCTATTGTCTCTTCTTATATATATGAGAAAAGAATACATATATATTCTCAAGGCTTGGCTTCATCCATCATTGGATCAAGTAATTCATTTCTATGTCTTTCACTATCCTTTTATGTACTTATGACTCCAAAATCTGTATTTCCATTCATGATCTTTCCTTGTACACCAGATTAATGTTTAACTTCCTACTGAACAATGTCACATGATTGCATACTACCTTCATTCTTTCCTATACCAAATGAATGATCCCTGAATCTCATTATTTCAGGCAAATAATCTAAAAGTTAACTCTGATTCCTCTATTTAACCTATTCTCTTTATTAAACCAATCAACGGGTTCTATTAAGTTTATCTCAAAAACCTATGCCAAATGCTCCTGCTTCTTCCATCAATCTTTTTACTTACATCTAAGCCATGATCATATTTTATGTGGGTTAAAACAATAGTTTGCTTTAGTCCTCTTGCTTCCACACTACCTTTATATTATCCAATTTTCACACAATACCTTAAATGACTTTCTAAGATAGTAATTAAATCTGTCATTCTCCTCCTTAAGCCTATGCTTATCATTACACTCAGAATTAAATTTTAACTCCTTATTCAGGATATAAAGCCCTATATGGTCTGCCCCCTGCTATTGCTCTCAACTTTGTGTAATACAATTCTCCAGTCTTTCAGGACAGTGTAGTCAGTGTTCTTCTTTCTGCTCTAGAAACATCAAAGTTTAGGTTCTTTGAACAATCTCTTCCTTCAGAATCTAGTTTTCCTCCTGATATTTGAATGGACTGACTCATTCTTGTCATTTAAAACTTTGCCTAAAGTTTACAGCTCAGAGAGCTCTTATCTGACTACCAATCTACAGAAACCGTCAGTAACTCCATCACATCACCCAGTTTTGTTTTTCAGCATAGCATTCATATTATCTTGATATTATCTGTATTTTATTTGTCGTCTAATTTATTCACTAATCAACGTGTATATCGTTTTATTTTATATCCATCTTCTCATAGTGTGTATGCCCCTAGGAAGCAGGATATGTCCTGCCTTATTCTTTGGGGCATTACTAATGCATAGTACATAAACATGGTTGCTCAAGAAATATTTGTTTAATAAGTAGAGTTAAAATTTTCCAGATATTCTCAATCTAGTTGGAGATAGTGATTCATCTTAGGGTTTTTCTTCATCTTATCCTCGTTCTTCTTCTGATGGTTGAGATAATCACTCAATTGAGTGACCTTTCTCTCTCTCTCTCATATATATGTATATTCTCAAGGTTTGGCTTATATGTATATATAATCTCCATTTCACTATTTTTATAAGTGGCTTGACTGAGACAGTCACTTTCAGCATTCCGACTAGTGAACCTGTTCAAACAGATGTCATTGGGACCATGTTACTTTTCCATTTGCTTCTCTGCCAGATGCAGAGTGGAACATAACTATGTCTTCACAGGTTGTTTTGTAACTAATATGATCCTTCTGATGTTCACTATGGGTCCTGAATGGATATATACAGAGTATTAATTGACCTATCTTCTTAGTAGCAGTATTATTATTTCTGTTTGTGTAGTAGCAACACATCTTATTCTTGATCTTAGATTTGATGAGTTCTTTTTTTTACATCTTTATTGGAGTATAATTGCTTTACAATGGTGTGTTAGTTTCTGCTTTACAACAAAGTGAATCAGTTATACATATACATATGTTCCCATATATCTTCCCTCTTGCATCTCCCTCCCTCCAACCCACACTATCCCGCCCCTGCAGGCAGTCACAAAGCACTGAGCTGAACTCCCTGTGCTATGCGGCTGCTTCCCACTAGCTATCTACATTATGTTTGGTAGTGTATATATGTCCATGCCTCTCTCTCGCTTTGTCACAGTTTACCCTTCCCCCTCCGCATATCCTCAAGTCCATTCTCTAGTAGGTCTCTGTCTTTATTCTTGTCTTACCCCTAGGTTCTTCATGAAATATTTTTTCTTAAATTCCGTATGTATGTGTTAGCATATAGTATTTGTCTTTCTCTTTCTGACTTACTTCACTCTGTATGACAGACTCTAGGTCTATCTACCTCATTACAAACAGCTCAATTTCGTTTCTTTTTATGGCTGAGTAATATTCCATTGTATATATGTGCCACATCTTCTTTATCCATTCATCCGATGATGGACACTTAGGTTGTTTCCATCTCTGGACTATTGTAAATAGAGCTGCAATGAACATTTTGGTACATGACTCTTTTTGAATTATGGTTTTCTCAGGGTATATGCCCAGTAGAGGGAATACTGGGTCATATGGTAGTTCTATTTGTAGATTTTTAAGGAGCCTCCATACTGTTCTCCACAGTGGCTGTATCAATTTACATTCCCACCAACAGTGCAAGAGGGTTCCCTTTTCTCCACACCGTCTCCAGCATTTATTGTTTCTAGATTTTTTGATGATGGTCATTCTGACCGGTGTGGGATGATATCTCATTGTAGTTTTGATTAGCATTTCTCTAATGATTAATGAAGTTGAGCATTCTTTCATTTGTTGGTTGGCAGTCTGTATCTCTTCTTTGGAGAAATGTCTATTTAGGTCTTCTGCCCATTTTAGGATTGGGTTTTTTGGTTTTTTTGTTATTGAGCTGCATGAGCTGCTTATAAATCTTGGAGATTAATCCTTTGTCAGTTGCTTCATGTGCAAATATTTTCTCCCATTCTAAGAGTTGTCTTTTGGTCTTGTTTATGGTTTCTTTTGCTGTGCAAAAGCTTTGAAGTTTCATTAGGTTCCATTTGTTTATTTTTGTATTTATTTCCATTTCTCTGGGAGGTGGGTCAAAAAGGATCTTGCTGTGATTTATGTCACAGAGTGTTCTGCCTATGTTTTCCTCTAAGAGTTTGATAGTTTCTGGCCTTACATTTAGGTCTTTAATCCAGTGTGAGCTTATTTTTGTGTATGCTGTTATGGAGTGATCTAATCTCATACTTTTACATGTATCTGTCCAGTTTTCCCAGCACCACTTATTGAAGGGCTGTCCTTTCTGCACTGTACATTCCTGCTTCCTATATCAAAGATAAGGTGACCATATTTGCCTGGGTTTATCTCTGGGCTTTTTATCCTGTTCCATTTATGTATATTTCTGTTTCTGTGCCAGTACCATACTGTCTTGATTACTTTAGCTTTGTAATATAGTCTGAAGTCAGGGAGCCTGATCCTCCAGCACCATTTTTCGTTCTCAAGATTGCTTTGGCAATTCAGGGTCTTTGGAGTTTCCATACAAATTGTGATTTTTTTTTGCTCTAGTTCTGTGAAAAACACTAGTGGTAGTTTGATAGGGTTTGCACTGAATCTGTAGATTGCTTTGGGTAGTAGAGTCATTTTCACAATGTTGATTCTTCCAATTCAGGAACATGGTATATCTCTCCATCTATTTGTATCATCTTTAATTTCTTTCATCAGTGTCTTATAATTTTCTGCATACAGGTCTTTTGTCTCCTTAGGTAGGTTTATTCCTACATATTGTATTTTTTTGTTGCAATGGTAAATGGGAGTGTTTTCTTGATTTCACCTTCAGATTTTTCATTATTAGTCTGTAGGTATGCCAGAGATTTCTATGCATTAATTTTGTATCCTGCTATTTTACCAAATTCATTGATTAGCTCAAGTAGTTTTCTGGTAGCAGCTTTAGGATTCTCTATGTATAGTGTCATGTCATCTACAAACAGTGACAGATTTACTTCTTTTCTGATTTGGATTCCTTTTATTTCCTTTTCTTCTCTGATTGCTGTGGCTAAAACTTCCAAAACTATGTTGAATAAGAGTGGTGGGAGTGGTCAACCTTGCCTTGTTCCTGATCTTAGTGGAAATTCTCTCAGTTTTTCACTGTTGAGGACAATGTTGCCTGTGGGTTTGTCATATATGGCCTTTATTATGTTGAGGAAAGTTCCCTCTATGCCTACTTTCTGCAGGGTTTCTCTCATAAATGGATGTTGAATTATGTTGAAAGATTTCTCTGCATCTATTGAGAAGATCATATGGTTTTTCTCCTTCAATTTGTTAATATGGTTGATCACATTGATTGTTTTGCATATATTGAAGAATCCTTGCATTCCTGGAATAAACTCCACTTGATCATGGTGTATGATCTTTTTAATGTGCTGTTGGATTCTGCTGGTATTTGGTTGGGGATTTTTGCATCTATATTCATCATTGATATTGGCCTGTAGTTTTCTTTCTTTGTGACACCCTTATCTGGTGTTGGTATCAAGGTGATGGTGGCCTCGTAGAATGAGTTTGGGAGTGTTCCTCCCTGTGCTATATTTTGGAAGAATTTGAGAAAGACACGTGTTATCTCTTCTCTAAATGTTTGATAGAATTCGCCTGTGAAACCATCTGGTCCTGGGTTTCTGTTTGTTGGAAGATTTTTAATCACAGTTTCAATTTCACTGCTTGTGATTGGTCTGTTCATATTTTCTATTTCCTCCTGATTTGTTCTTGGCAGGTTTTGCCTTTCTAAGAATTTGTCCATTTCTTCCAGGTTGTCCATTTTATTGGCATAGAGTTGCTGGTAGTAATCTCTCATGATCTTTTGTATTTCTGCAGTGTCAGTTGTTACTTCTCCTTTTTCATTTCTAATTCTATTGATTTGAGTCTTCTCCCTTTTTTTCCTGATGAGTGTCGCTAATGGTTTATCAATTTTGTTGATCTTGTCAAAGAACCAGCTTTTAGTTTTATTGTTCTTTGCTATCATTTCTTTCATTTCTTTTTCATTTATTTCTCATCTGGTTTTTATGATTTCTTTCCTTCTGCTAACTTTGGGGTTTTTTTATTCTTCTTTCTCTAATTGCTTTAGGAGCAAGGTTAGGTTGTTTATTCAAGATGTTTCCTGTTTCTTAAGGTAGGATTATATTGCTATAAACATCCCTCTTAGAACTGCTTTTGCTGCATCCCATAGATTTTGGGTAGTCGTGTCTCCATTGTCATTTGTTTCTATGTATTTTTTTATTTCCACTTTGATTTCTTCAGTGATCACTTCGTATTAAGTAGTGTATTGTTTAGCCTCCATGTGTTTGTATTTTTTACAGATCTTTCCCTGTAATTGATATCTAGTCTCATAGCATTGTGGTCGGAAAAGATACTTAAAACACTTTCAATTTCCTTACATTTAACAAGGCTTGACTGTGACCCAAGATATTATCTATCCTGCAGAATGTGCCACGAGCACTTGAGAAAAAACTGTATTCTGTTGATTTTGGATGGAATGTCCTATAAATATCAATTAAGTCCACCTTGTTTAATGTACCATTTGAAGCTTGTGTTTCCTTATTTATTTTCATTTTGGATGATCTGTCCATTGGTGAATGTGGGGTGTTAAAGTTCCCTACTATGAATGTGTTACTCTCAATTTCCCCTTTTATTGCTGTTAGTATTTGTTTTATGTATTGAGGTGCTCCTATTTTGGGTGCATACATATTTACAATTGTTATATCTTCTTCTTGGATTGATCCCTTGATCATTATATAGTTTCTTTCATTGTCTCTTCTAATAGTCTTTATTTTAAAGTCTATTTGTCTGATATGAGAATTGCTACTCCAGCTTTCTTTTTGTTTCCATTTGCATGAAATACCATTTTCCATCCCTTTACTTTCAGTGTGTATGTGTCTTTAGGTCTGAAGTGGGTCTCTTGTAGACAGCAAATATATGCGCCTTGTTTTTGTAACCATTCAGCCAATCAGTGTCTTTTGGTGGGAAAATTTAATCCATTTACATTTAAGGTAATTATCGATATGTATGTTTCTATTACCATTTTCTTAATGGTTTTGAGTTTGTTTTTGTAGGTCTTTTCCTTCTCTTGTGTTTCTTGCCTAGAGAAGTTCCTTTGGTAGTTGTTGTAAAGCTGGTTTTGTGGCGCTGAACTCTCTCAGATTTTGCTTGTCTGTAAAGGTTTTAATTTCTCCATCAAATCTGAATGAGATCCTTGCTGGGTAGAGTAATCTTGGTTGCAGGTTTTTTTCCTTCATCACTTTAAATATGTCCTGCCACTCCCTTCTGGCTTGCAGAGTTTCTGCTGAAAGATCAGCTGTTAACTTTATGGGGATTCCCTTGTGTGTTATTTGTTGTTTTCCCCTTGCTGCTTTTAATATGTTTTCTTTGTATTTAATTTTTGACAGTTTGAATAATATGTGTCTTGGTATATTTCTCCTTGGATTTATCCTGTATGGGACTCTCTGTGCTTCCTGGAGTTGATTAACTATTTCCTTTCCCATATTAGGGAAGTTTTCAACTATAATCTCTTCAAATATTTTCTCAGTCCATTTCTTTTTCTCTTCTTCTTCTGGAACCCCTATATTTCAAATGTTGGTGTGTTTAACGTTGTCTCAGAGGTCTCTGAGACTGTCCTCAGTTCTTTTCATTCTTTTTTCTTTATTCTGCTCTGCAGTAGTTATTTCCACTATTTTATCTTCCAGGTCACTTATCTGTTCTTCTGCCTCAGTTATTCTGCTATTGATCCAATCTACAGTATTTTTAATTTCATTTATTGTGTTGTTCATTGTTGTTTGTTTCATCTTTAGTTCTTCTAGGTCCTTGTTAAATGTTTCTTGCGTTTTGTCTATACTATTTCCAAGATTTTGGATCATCTTTACTATCATTATTCTGAATTCTTTTTCAGGTAGACTGCCTATTTCCTTTTCATTTGTTAGGTCTGGTGCATTTTTATCTTGCTTCTTCATCTGCTCTGTGTTTTTCTGTCTTCTCATTTTGCTTATCTTACTGTGTTTGGGGTCTCCTTTTTGCAGGCTGCAGGTTCGTAGTTCCCTTTGTTTTTGGTGTCTGTCCCCAGTGGCTAAGGTTTGTTCAGGGGGTTGTGTAGGCTTCCTGGTGGAGGGGACTAGTGCCTGTGTTCTGGTGCATGAGGCTGGATCTTGTCTCTCTAGTGGGCAGGTTCACCTCTGATGTTGTGTTTCGGGGTGTCTGTGGACATATCATGATTTTAGGCAGCCTCTCTGTTAATGGGTGTGGTTGTGTTCCTGTCTTGCTAGTTGTTTGGCATAGGATGTCCAGCACTGTAGCTTGCTGGTCGTTGAGTGAAGCTGGGTGCTGGTGTTGAGATGGAGATCTCTGGGAGATTTTTGCCATTGTATATTGTGGACCTGGGAGGTCTCTTGTGGACCAGTGTCCTGAAGGTGGCTCTCCCACCTCAGAGGCACAGCACTGACTCCTGGCTGCAGCACCAAGAGCCTTTCATCCACAGGCTCAGAATAAAAGGGAGAAAAAGTAGAAAGAAAGAATTAGTAGAAAGAAAGAAAGAAAGAACAAAAGAAGGGAGGGAGGGTGGGAGGCAAGAAGGGAGGAAGGAGGTAAGGGAGGAAAAAAGGAAAGAAAGCAAGAAGATAAAATAAAATAAGATAAAATATAATAAAGTTATTAAAAACAAATAATTATTAAGAAAAAAATAATAAAAGAAAAAAACAACAACAACAAAAAGGAAGGATAGAACCCTAGGGCAGATGGTGGAAGCAAAGCTATACAGACAAAACCTCTCACAGAGGCATATGCATAGACACTCACAAAAAGAGGAAAAGGGAAAAAAATCATAAATCTTGCTCTCCAAGTCCACCTCCTCAATTTGGGATGATTCATTGTCTCTTCATGTATTCCACAGATGCAGGGTACATCAAGTTGATTGTGGAGCTCTAATCTGCTGCTTCTGAGGCTGCTGGGAGAGATTTCCCTTTCTCTTCTTTGTTCTCACAGCTGCCAGGGGCTCAGCTTTGGATTTGGCCCCACCTCTGCATGTAGGTCGCCGAAGGGCATCTGTTCTTTCCTCAAAGAGGACTGGGTTACAGGAGCCACTGACTTGGGGGCTCTGGCTCACTCAGGCTGGGGCAATGGAGGGTCACGGAGTGTGGGGCGAGCCTGCGGTGGCAGAGGCCAGCGTGACATTCCACCAGCCTGAGGCTTGCCGTGCGTTCTCCCAGGGGAGTTTTCCATGGATCCCAGGACCCTGGCAGTGGCAGGCTACAAAGGCTCCCCAGAAGGCAGGTGTGGAGAGTAACCTGTGCTCGCACACAGGCTTCTTGGTGGCGGCAGCCGCAGCCTTAGCATCTCATACCCGTCTCTTGGGTCCGTGCTTTTAGCCGCAGCTCATGCCTGTCTCTGGAGCTCCTTTAAGCAGTGCTCTTAATCCCATCTCCTCGTGCACCAGGAAACAACAAGGGAAGAAAAAGTCTCTCACCTCTTCAGCAGGTCCAGACTTTTCCCCGGACTCCCTCATGGCTAGCTGTGGTGCACTAACCCCCTACAGGCTGTGTTCACACCACCAACACCAGTCTTCTCCCAGCGCTCTGACCGAAGACCAAGCCTCAACTCCCAGCCCCACCTGCCTCGGCAGGTGAGCAGACAAGCCTCTTGGGCTGGTGAGTGCTGGTCAGTCCTGATTCTCTATGCAGGAATCTCTCTGCTTTGCCTTCCACACCCCTGTTGCTGTGCTCTCCTCTGCAGCTCTGAAGCTTTCCCCTTCCGCCACCCGCAGTCTCTGCCTGCAAAGGGCCTTCCTAGGGTGTGGAAACCTTTCCTCCTTCACAGCTCCATCCCACTTGTGCAGGTTCAGTCCCTATCCTTTTGTCTCTGTTTATTCTTTTTTCTTTTGCCCTACCCAGGTACGTGGGGGAGTTTCTTGCCTTTTGGAAGGTCTGAGGTCTTTTGCCAGCGTTCAGTAGGTGTTCTGTAGGAGTTGTTCCACGTGTAGATGTATTTCTGGTGTATCTGTGTGGAGGAAGGTGATCTCCGTGTCTTACTCTTCCGCCATCTTCCTGATGAGTTCTGATTGGTCTAATTCAATAAATTGTGTGTGGAATATGAATTAGTTCTGAGATGGACAGCTCAGTCAGGATTAACCTCAGGACCGTAGCTGAAACTGCTTGGATATGGAATTTTTGTACCCACTGGATGTGAATGAGAAACTTTAACCTGATGCCCATTTTGGGACCACAAGGGTCAGCTTCTCAAGAATGAGCCAACAAACAGAAGTGAGGTGAGAAATGGTTCTGTTCACTTTGTTTGAACGACAAGAATAAATTTCACAATAAATCAATCATGTTTATAAACTTCTATGTTATATAAGCCTTTGTTGTTTTCTTTATTGTTTAATTCAGTTGGGATGTGCTGTTTTGTTGAAAGAAACTGAAAATATTTTGTCTTTACTCGTAAAATAAATCACATCCATTTGAGTGTAAATTACAGTGGCAATCTAACTTGGAGGCTACTTTATTAAGAATATTAAATTATATTGATATAAATTATACTAAATCATATACAATATATTTGTGCTTAAGTGATGCATAAAGTCTCTTCTCCACAAACAAATAAAAGTCCACAACTGACAAAACAACAAATAAAATATTCTTTTGATTCCATTCCTCTTATTTTCTCAAAGACATTGCTTTATCAATCACACCCTTTGAATTACCATTTGCCCTCCTTTACTTATTGACAGGTAGTTGGATTGTTAACTGTATCAAAGATTTTTATTCAAGAAGGACTTTTGGGAGATAAAAATATGATGTTATCAGGAAAGATGTCTGTTCAGACATTTGACACAAAAATTCAGTAGCAAAGATACTTTGAAACTGAGTTTTCATTTGAATTTTTACCTATTGAGAGGTGGACTTTATTAACTCCCACCCTATTCTGCTGCCCAGTCTTATAATTAGTTTGTAGTCCTCACTATCTTTCCAGAGTAGTGGAATTTGACAATCTTTGTTTTTAAATTGAAGTATAGCAGATTTACAAAATTGTGTTTAGCTTCAGGGGTACAGCAAAGTGATTAATTTATATATTTTTTTAGATTATATTCCATTATAGGTTATTACAAGATATTGAATATAATTTCCTGTGCTATAGAGTAAATTCTTGCCGCTTATCTGTTTTATGTATAGTACTTTGTATCTGTTAATCCCATACTCCTAATTTGTCCCTCTCTCCCTCCCTCTCACCTTTGGTAACCATAAATTTGTTTTCCAAGTCTGTGAATCTGTTTTTATTTGTATATAGATTCATTTATATTATTTTTATATTATACACATAAGTGATACAGTATTTATCTTTCTCTATCTGACTTACTTCAATAAGTATAACATTCTCTAGGTCCATCTATGTTGCTGCAAATGGCAATATTTCATTACTTCTTATGGCTGAGTAATAGTCCACAGTATATGTACAGCAAATCTTCTTAAGCCAATCGTCTGTTGATGAGCACTTGTGTTGTTTCTATGTCTTGGCTATTGTAAATAGTGCTGGTATGAACAATGGGGTGCATGCATCTTTCTAAATTAGATTTTTCATTTTTTTCCAAATATATACACAGGAGTGAGATTGCTGGATCATATGGTAACTCTATTTTTAGTTATTTAAAGAACCTCTAAACTGGTTCCACAGTGGCTGCACCAATTTACATTCCCTAACAGTGTAGAAGGGTTCCACTTTCTCCACACCCTCTCTAGCATTTATTATTTGTAGATTTTTGATGATGGCTATCTGACCTGTGTGAGGTGATACCTCACTGTGGTTTTGATTTGCATTTCTCTAATAATTAACAATGTCAAGAATCCTTTCAGTGTTGATTGCACTAAATCTGTAGATTGCTTTGGTAGTATGGCAATTTTAACAATATCAATTCTTCCAATCCAAGAGCATGGGATATTTTTCCATTTCTTTTTTTTTCCTTTGTTGAGAAACTTTCTTTTTTAACATCTTTTTTCTTTGAATCATGTTCAATTTCCTTTGTCAATGTCTTGTAGTTTTCTGCATATAGTTCTTTCACCTCCTTGGTTAAGTTTATTCCTAGGTATTTTTGTTGTTGTTTTGTTTTTTTGCAGTACGCGGGCCTCTCACTGTTGTGGCCTCTCCCATTGTGGAGCAAAAGGCTCTGGACACACAGGCTCAGTGGCCATGGCTCACGGGCCCAGCCGCTCCAGGGCATGTGGGATCTTCCCAGACTGGGGCATGAACCCATGTCCCCTGCATCGGCAGGTGGACTCTCAACCACTGCGCCACCAGGGAAGCCCTATTCCTAGGTATTTTATTTTATTTTATTATTTTATTTTATTCTTTTTTTGATATAACTTTAAATGGGATTTTTCTTTTTCTTTCTCTTCTGATATTTCATAGTTAGTGTAAATAAAAATTTGACACTTTCAATCATTCTCTCCTTTCTGAAATATTGCCTTTACTCGGTTTCTTAGAACACCTCCTTCTACTATTTTTCCCCCTTTACTACTAGTTATTTATTCTTAGTCATATTTCCTGGTTCCTACTCATCTTCCTGACCTCTAAGTGTGGAAATCTTTCAGGATTCAGTCCTTGCATCTGTTTTCTTTTGTATCTTCACTTAATCCCTGGGTGACCTCATCAAACCTAATTATCTATATGCTGGTGATTGCTGCATTAATTTGAGTTCTCCCAGAAACAGACCCTGAAATAAAAATTCAAGTCAAGTAGCTTTTTGGGAGATGATCCCAGGAAACTTTAACAGAGATGTGGGAAAGTGAGACAAGAAAGGGAAGTCACCAATAAATGGTGCCTTATTGAGCAAGTTATCACTGAGGGATCTGGAGCTTAGTTTTCACTGGGGATTCTGGGAACCAGTGTATAGCAGATATTTCAGATTTATCCCGTTTCTGGGGAGTTCAATTTCCTGGCGCCTCCAGGTTGCCACATGTATAAGCAGTCCAATGGCCAAAGAAACCCTTAAGCTGACTCACAAGTAGTGACAGTTCGAAGCTGAAAAAACACAAATGAAAATGATTGGTGCTGAGAGGATGTGAACAGGAGTCAACAATATCTGTCACAACCACCATACCTTCAGGTTAGTACCCTCCCATAACTCAGTTACCTGCCCAACAACTTAGATATCTAATAATCATCTCAAACCAACATGCTTAGAAGCCTCCACTGATTTCTATGCCTAAAAACCTGTTCTTGCCTAGAATTCTCCCATTTCTGTAAGTTGAAATTCCATTCCTTTAGTTGCTCAAACTTTGATACTCCTCATTCGTTCAGACTCTACATCCAGACTGCCAGCTTATCAGGACTGATTCTCAACACTTCCACTGCCACTGTAATATCTCACATGGATTATTACAATTGTCTCCTAACTGGTCTTCTGTTTCCATCCTTGCTCTTGCTCTTCTTACAGTCTTTTATCTATAAACTATCAAGATGATGTTTTAACTTTAAATCATACTATGCCAAGGGCTTCTCATCTCACTGAAATTAAAAGCCAAGGTCCTAATAATGACCCACAAAGTCCTAAGTAATTTTACCCTCAGTTACCAAACTGATCTCATATTTGACCACTCTCTTTTTTGTTTACTCCACTCTAGCCTCACTATCTCTCTAGTGTTTCCTTAAACATATCAATATTGTCCACAGGATTTTGCATTGCTGTGTATTTTGTTTTGCATTACTTTATACCAGATGGCCACATCACTCACTTCAGGTCACCTCTATTAGCCAATTTTATATTATTAGATAGTCTTCCTTATGGAAAGTTACATAACATGTTCCATCATTTTTTCTCCCTTTAACCTTATTTTCTCCCATCACTACCTTTTATCATAATTTGATAATATATAAATTTCTATATGAGCAGAGACTTTGTTCTGATATAAGATCTAGAAAGGTTTGTGGCACTGATGAATTGTGAAAAAACAGAAGAAAAAGAAACGATTTTCTAACACTATAAATAAATTTCTTGTCTTTTGTAGTTTTTCAGGTTTATTTATACTTGCCTCAAATTTGAATGCATGAATGTAAGATATATAAATAAGTCACACATAAAATCATGTCTTCTGTGGTATATCTATAGATTAGGATACACATAGAAGAAAATAAAACAGTGCAATATGTTTTAAAATTACTTTGGCTTTTTATTTTTATGTTATAATTTATAACTAAGGAAAGATAATCTTTTGAAAGAAAAGGAGAATAGAACTTATTTATTTTTTTATTAAAACATTACTATGTGCTAGAAAATTTCTAGAAGATACTCCACTGTGTATTATTCATTCTTTAGTATCTGTTTGGAAAAATAATAGTAAACTTACTAGAAGAAAAGAGTATGCTGCTCAGTTAGCTTTCACAAAAATATAGTAGGCATTACATATAATAGTTTCACAAGATGTTGGAATAGAAAAGAATGTGAAACTGTAGAGAACACATAATAAAAATTTAATGATCATGGTATATCCAGACAATGGAATATTGTTCAATACTAAAAAGAAGTGAGCTATCAAGCCATGAGAAGTCATGAAAGAAACATATTGCTAAGTGAAAGAATCCAATCTGAAAAGTCTACATACTGTATGATTTCAATTATATGACATTATGGAACAGGTAAAACTATGGAGACAATTAAAAAATCAGTGGTTTCCAGAAGTGGGAGGTGGAGGGAGAGATGAATAGGCAGAGCACAGAGGATTTTTAGGGCAGTGAATATACTCTGCATAATATTATAATGGTGGGTATATGTCATTACATGTTTGTCCAAATCCATAGAATGCACAACCCCAGGAGTGAACGCTAAGGTAAACTGCAGACTTTGGGTAAAATAGGTAACATTCAGCTGAGTGATGTTGATAATAAGGGAGGCTATGCACGTGTGAGGGCAATCTGCATGTGGGAATCCTCTGTACCTCCCTCTCAATTTTGTTGTCAAACAAAAACCTCTCTAAAAAAAATAAAGTCTTTAAAAATTCAGTGATCAGGCAGAGGGGAAGATGGTGGAAGAGTAAGACGTGGAGATCACCTTCCTCCACAGATTCACCAGAAATGTATCTACACGTGGAGCAACTCCTACAGAACACTTACTGAACGCGGGCAGAAGACCTCAGACCTCCCAAAAGGCAAGAAACTCCCCACGTACCTGGGTAGGGCAAAAGAAAAAAAGAAAAAACAGAGACAAAAGGATAGGGACGGCACCTGCACCAGTGGGAGGGAGCTGTGAAGGAGGAAAGGTTTACACACACTAGGAAGCCCCTCCACGGGTGGAGACTGCGGGAGGCGGAGGAGGGAGCTTCGGAGCCGAGGAGGAGAGCACAGCTACAGGGGTGCGGAGGGCAAAGCGAGGAGATTCCCACACAGAGGATCGGTGCCGACCAGCACTCACCAGCCCGAGAAGGCTTGTCTGCTCCCCTGCCAGGGCGGGTGGCGCTGCGAGCTGAGGCTCGGGCTTTGGTCAGAGCACAGGGAGAGGACTGGTGTTAGTTGCGTGAACACATCCTGAAGGGGTTAGTGCACCACGGCTAGCCGGGAGGGAGTCAAGGAAAAGGTCTGGAGCTGCCGAAGAGGCAAGAGACTTTTTCTTCCCTCTTTGTTTCCTGGTGCGCGAGGAGAGGGGTTTAAGAGCCCTGCTTAAAGGAACTCCAGAGACGGGCGTGTGCTGCGGCTAAAAGCACGGACCCCAGAGTCGGGCGTGAGCCACGGCTAAAAGCACAGAACCCAGAGACGGGCAGGAGATGCTAAGGCTGCTGCTGCCGCCACCAAGCGGCCTGTGTGCGAGCACAGGTCACTATCCATACCCCTCTTCCGGGGAGCCTGTGCAGCCCTCCACTGCCAGGTTCGCGGGATCCAGGGACAACTCCCCCGGGAGAACGCACAGCGGGCCTCAGGCTGGTGCAGAGTCACACTGGCCTCTGCCGCCGCAGGGTCGCCCCGCATGCCGTGCCCCTCCCTCCCCCCGGCTTGAGTGCACCAGAGCCCCCGAATCAGCGGCTCCTTTAACCCCATCCTGTCTGAGAAAAAAAAGACACCCTCCAGCGACCTACACGCAGAGGCAGGACCAAATCCAAAGCTGAGCCCCTAGCAGCTGTGAGAACAAAGAATAGAAAGGGAAATCTCTCCGAGCAGCCTCAGAAGCAGCGGATTAAAGCTCCACAATCAACTTGATGTACCCTGCATCTGTGGAATACCTGAATAGACAACGAATCATCCCAAATTCAGGAGGTGGACTTCGGGAGCAAGATTTATGATTTTTTCCCCTTTTCCTCTTTTTGTGAGTGTGTATGTGTATGCTTCTGTGTGAGATTTTGTCTGTATAACTTTGCTTCCACCATTTGTCCTAGGGTTCTATCTGTCCCTTTTTTTTCTAAATAATTACTTTTTAATTTAATAACTCTACTATATTTTATTTTGCTGTATCTTCTTTCTTTCTTTCTTTATTCCTTCCTTCACTCCTTCCTTCCTTCCTGTCTCCCTCCCTCCCTCCCTCCTTTCTTTCCTTCTTTCAATCTTTCCTTCTTTTCATCTTTCTTTCTTTCTTTTTTGGTTCCTTCCTTCCCTCCTTTCTTTCTTTCTTTTTTCTTTCTTTCTTTCTTTCTTTCTTTCTTTCTTTTCTTCCTACTTCTACTAACTCTTTCTCTCTACTTTTTCTCCCTTTTATTCTGAGCCATGTGGATGAAAGGCTCTTGATGCTGCAGGCAGGAGTCAGTGCTGGGCCTCTGAAGTGGGATAGCCAACTTCAGGACACTGGTCAACAAGAGACCTCCCAGCTCCACATAATATCCAAAGGTGAAAATCTCCCAGAGATCTCCATCTCAACACCAGCACCCAGCTTCACTAAATGACCAGCAAACTACAGTGCTGGACAACCTATGCCAAACAACAAGCAAAACAAGAACACAACACCACCCATTAGCAGAGAGGCTGCCTAAAATCATAATAAGTCCACAGACACCCCAAAACAGACCACCACACGTGGACCTGCCCACTAGAGAGACAAGATCCAGCCTCATGCACCAGAACACAGGCACTAGTCCCCTCCACCAGGAAGCCTACACAACCCACTGAACCAACCTTAGTCACTGGCGACAGACATCAAAAAAAAACAGGAACTACAAACCTGCAGCCTGCAAAAAGGAGACCCCAAACACAGTAAGATAAGCAAAATGAGAAGACAGAAAATCACACAGCAGATGAAGGAGCAAGATAAAAATGCATTAGACCTAACAAATGAAAAGGAAATAGGCAGTCTACCTGAAAAAGAATTCAGAATAATGATAGTAAGGATGATCCGAAATCTTGGAAATAGAATGGACAAAATGCAAGAAACATTTAACAAGGACCTAGAAGAACTAAAGATGAAACAAACAATGATGAATCACACAATAAATGAAATGAAAAAGACTCTAGATGGGATCAATAGCAGAATAACTGAAGCTGAAGAACGGATAAGTGACCTGGAAGATAAAATAGTGGAAATAACTACTGCAGAGCAGAATAAAGAAAAAAGAATGAAAAGAACTGAGGACAGTCTCAGAGATCTCTGGGACAACATTAAACGCACCAATATTCAAATTATAGGGGTTCCAGAAGAAGAAGAGAAAAAGAAAGGGAATGAGAAAATATTTGAAGAGATTATAGTTGAAAACTTCCCTAATATGGGAAAAGAAATAGTTAATCAAGTTCAGGAAGCACAGAGAGTCCCATACAGGATAAATCCAAGGAGAAATCCTCCAAGACACATATTAATCAAACTGTCAAAATTTAAATACAAAGAAAGCATATTAAAAGCAGCAAGGGAAAAACAACAAATAACACACAAGGGCATCCGCATAAGGTTAACAGCTGATTTCTCAGCAGAAACTCTGCAAGCCAGAAGGGAGTGGCAGGAGATACTGAAAGTGATGAAGGAGAAAAACCTGCAACCAAGATTACTCTACCCAGCAAGGATCTCGTTCAGATTTGATGGAGAAATTAAAACCTTTACAGAAAAGCAAAAGCTGAAAGAGTTCAGCACCACCAAACCAGCTTTACAATAAATGCTAAAGGAACTTCTCTAGGCAAGAATCACAAGAGAAGGAAAAGACCTATAATAACAAACCCAAAACAATTTAGAAAATGGGAATAGGAACATACATATCTATAATTACCTTAAATGTAAATGGACTGAATGCTCCCACCAAAAGACACAGATTGGCTGAATGGATACAAAAACAAGATGCATATATTTGCTGTCTACAAGAGACCCACTTCAGACACAGAGACACATACAGACTGAAAGTAAAGGCATGGAAAAAGATATTCCATGCAAATGGAAACCAAAAGAAAGCTGGAGTAGCAATTCTCATATCAGACAAAATAGACTTTAAAATAAAGACTATTAGAAGAGACAAAGAAGAACACTACATAATGATCAAGGGATCAATCCAAGAAGAAGATATAACAATTGTAAATATTTATGCACCCAACATAGGAGCACCTCAATACATAAGGCAAATACTAACAGCCATCAAAGGGGAAACTGACAGTAACACATTCATAGTAGGGGACTTTAACACCCCACTTTCACCAATGGACAGGTCTTCCAAAATGAAAATAAATAAGGAAACACAAGCTTTAAATGATATATTAAACAAGATGGACTTAATTGATATTTATAGGACACTCCATCCCAAAACAACAGAATAGAGTTTTTTCTCATGCAACATCTCATGGAACATTCTCCAGGATAGATCATATCTTGGGTCAAAAATCACGCCTTGATAAATTTAAGAAAATTGAAATTGTATCAAGTATCTTTTCTGACCACAATGCCATGAGACTAGATATCAATTACAGGAAAAGATCTGTAAAAAATACAAACACATGGAGGCTAAACAATACACTACTTAGACTTCCGGGAAGATGGTGGAAGAGTAAGACGCGGAGATCACCTTCCTCCCCACAGATACACCAGAAATACATCTACACGTGGAGCAACTCCTATGGAGCACGTACTGAAGGCTGGCAGAAGAACTCAGACCTCCCAAAAGGCAAGGAACCCTCCACGTACCTGGTTAGGGCAAAAGAAAAAACAACAGACAAAAGGATAGGGATGGGTACTGCACCAGCGGAAGGGAGCTGTGAAGGAGGAAAAGTGTCCACACACTAGGAAGCCACTTCGTGGGCGGAGACTGTGGGTCGCGGAGTGGGGGAGCATCGAAACCATGGAGGAGAGCACAGCAACAGGGGTGCGGATGGCAAAGTGGAGAGATTCCAGCGCAGAGGATCGGGGCCGACTGGAACTCACCAGCGGAGAGGCTTGTCTGCTTGCCTGCCGGGGCAGATGGGGCTGGGAGCTGAGGCTCGGGCTTCGGTTGGATCCCAGGGAGAGGCCTGGGGCTGGTGGTGTGAACACAGCCTGCAGGGGGTTAGTGCGCCACGGCTAACCAGGAGAGAGTCTGGGGAAAAGTCTGGACCTGCCGAAGAGGCAAGAGACTTTTTCTTCCCCCTTTGTTTCCCGGTGCGCGAGGAGAGGGGATTAAGAACGCTGCTTAAGGGAGCTCCAGAGATGGGCGCGAGCTGTGGCTAAATGTGCGGACCCCAGAGACAGACATGAGACGCTAAGGCTGTTGCTGCTGCCACTGAGGGGCCTGTGTGCGAACACAGGTCACTATCCACACCCCCTTCCGGGGAGCATGTGCAGCCCGCCGCTGCCATGGTCCCGGGATCCAGGGATAACTCCCCCAAGGGAATGCACGGCGTGCCTCAGGCAGGCAACGTCACGTCGGCCTCTGCCACCACAGGCCCGCCCCGCACTCCATGACCCTCCCTACCCCCGGCCTGAGTGAACCAGAGCCTCCGAATAAGTGGCTCCTTTAACCCCATCCTGTCTGAGCAAAGAACAGAGGCCCTCCAGTGACCTACACGCACAGGCAGGGCCAAATCCAAAGCTGAGCCCCTGGGAGCTGTGAGAACAAAGAAGTGAAAGGGAAATCTCTCCCAGCAGCCTCGAAAACAACGGATTAAAGCTCCACAATGAACTTGATGTACACTGCATCTGTGGAACACATGAATATACAACGAATCATCCCAAATTAAGGAGCCATGTGGATGAAAGGCTCTTGGTGCTGCAGCCAGGAGTTAGTGCTGTGCCTCTGAGGTGGGAGAGCCACCTTCAGGACATTGGTCCACAAGAGGCCTCCCAGCTCCACATAATATCAAACGGTGAAAATCTCCCAGAGATCTCCATCTCAACACCAGCACCCAGCTTCACTCAACGACCAGCAAGCTACAGTGCTGGACATCCTATGCCAAACAACTAGCAAGACAGGAACACAACCCCACCCATTAACAGAGAGGCTGCCTAAAATCATACTAAGTCTACAGACACCCCAAAACACACCACCAGACGTGAACCTGCCCACTAGAGAGACAAGATCCAGCCTCATCCACCAGAACACAGACACTGGTACCCTCCACCAGGAAGCCTACACAACCCACTGAACCAACCTTAGCCACTGGGAACAGACACAAACAACAACAGTAACTATGAACCTTCAGCCTGCAAAGAGGAGACCCCCAAATACAGTAAAATAAACAAAATGTAAAGACAGAAAAACACACAGCAGATGAAGGAGCAAGTTAAAAACCCACCAGACCTAACAAATGAAGAGGAAATAGGCAGTCTACCTGAAAAAGAATTCAGAATAATGATAGTAAAGATGATCCAAAATCTTGGAAATAGAATAGACAAAATGCAAGAAACAGTTAACAAGGACCTAGAAAAACTAAAGATGAAACAAACAATGATGAATAACACAATAAATGAAAGGAAAAATACTCTAGATGGAATCAATAGCAGAATAACTGAGGCAGAAGAACGGATAAGTGACCTGGAAGATAAAATAGTGGAAATAACTACTGCAGAGCAGAATAAAGAAAAAAGAATGAAAAGAACTGAGGACAGTCTCAGAGACCTCTGGGACAACATTAAACACACCAACATTCGAATTGTAGGCGTTCCAGAAGAAGAAGAAAAAAAGAAAGGGAATGAGAAAATATTTGAAGAGATTATAGTTGAAAACTTCCCTAATATGGGAAAGGAAATAGTTAATCAACTCCAGGAAGCACAGAGAGTCCCATACAGGATAAATCCAAGGAGAAATACGCCAAGACACATATTAATCAAACTGTCAAAAATTAAATACAAAGAAAGCATATTAAAAGCAGCAAGAGAAAAACAACAAATAACACACAAGGGCATCCGCATAAGGTTAACAGCTGATTTCTCAGCAGAAACTCTGCAAGCCAGAAGGGAGTGGCAGGACATATTGAAAGTGTTGAAGGAGAAAAACTTGCAACCAAGATTACTCTACCCAGCAAGGATCTCATTCAGATTTGATGGAGAAATTAAAACCTTTACAGACAAGCAAAAGCTGAGAGAGTTCAGCACCACTGAACCAGCTATACAACAACTGCTAAAGGAACTTCTCTAGGTAAGAAACACAAAAGAAGGTAAAGACCTACAATAATGAACCCAAAACAATTAAGAAAATGGGAATGGGAACACACATATCGATAATTATCTTAAATGTAAATGGACTAAATGCTCCCGCCAAAAGACACAGATTGGCTGAATGGATACAAAAACAAGACACATATATTTGCTGCCTACAAGAGACCCACTTCAGACATAGAGACACATACAGACTGAAAGAAAGGGGATGGAAAAAGGTATTTCATGCAAATGGAAACAAAAAGAAAGCTGGAGTAGCAATTCTCATATCAGACAAAATAGACTTTAAAATAAAGACTATTAGAAGAGACAAAGAAGGACACTACATAATGATCAAGGGATCGATCCAAGAAGAAGATATAACAATTGTAAATATTTATGCATCCAACATAGGAGCACCTCAATACATAAGGTAAATACTAACAGCCATAAAAGGGGAAACTGACAGTAACACATTCATATTAGGGGACTTTAACACCTCACTTTCACCAATGGACAGATCATCCAAAATGAAAATAAATAAGGAAACACAAGCTTTAAATGATACATTAAACAAGATGGACTTAATTGATATTTATAGGACATTCTATCCAAAAACAACAGAATACACATTTATCTCAAGTGCTCATGGAACATTCTCCAGGAGAGATCATATCTTGGGTCACAAAAGAAGCCTTGGTAAATTTAAGAGAATTGAAATTGTATCAAGTATCTTTTCCGACCACAATGCCATGAGGCTAGATATCAATTACAGGGAAAGATCTATAAAAAATACAAACACATGGGGGCTAAACAATACACTACTTAATAACAAAGTGATCACTGAAGAAATCTAAGAGGAAATCAAAAAATACCTAGAAACAAAAGACAATGGAGACATGATGACTCAAAATCTATGGAATGCAGCAAAAGCAGTTCTAAGAGGGATGTTTATAGCAATATAATCCTACCTTAAGAAACAGGAAACATCTCGAATAAACCACCTAACCTTGCACCTAAAGCAATTAGAGAAATAAGAACAAAAAAACACCAAAGTTAGCAGAAGGAAAGAAATCATAAAAAACAGATCAGAAATAAATGAAAAAGAAATGAAGGAAACGATAGCAAAGATCAATAAAACTAAAAGCTGGTTCTTTGAAAGGATAAACAAAATTGATAAACCATTAGCCAGACTCATCAAGAAAAAAAAGGGAGAACACTTAAATCAATAGAATTAGAAATGAAAAAGGAGAAGTAAAAACTGACACCGCAGAAATACAAAAGATCATGAGAGATTACTACAAGCAACTCTATGCCAATAAAATGGACAACCTGGAAGAAATGGACAAATTCTTAGAAATGCACAAAATGCCAAGACTGAATCAGGAAGAAATAGAAAATATGAACAGACCAATCACAAGCACTGAAATTGAAACTGTGATTAACAATCTTCCAACAAGCAAAAGCCCAGGACCAGATGGCTTCAGAGACGAATTCTATCAAACATTTAGAGAAGAGCTAAAACTATCCTTCTCAAACTCTTCCAAAATATAGCAGAGGGAGGAACACTCCCCAACTCATTCTACGAGACCACCATCACCCTGATACCAAAACCATACAAGGATGTCACAAAGAAAGAAAACTACAGGCCAATATCACTGATGAACATAGATGCAAAAATCCTCAACAAAATACTAGCAAATACAATCCAACAGCACATTAAAAGGATCATACACCATGATCAAGTGGGGTTTATTCCAGGAATGCAAGGATTCTTCAATATATGCAAATCAGTCAACGTGGTACACCATATTAACAACTTGAAGGAGAAAAACCATATGATCTTCTCAATAGATGCAGAGAAATCTTTCAACATAATTCAACATCCATTTATGAGAGAAAACCTGCAGAAAGTAGGCATAGAGGGAACTTTCCTCAACATAATAAAGGCCATATATGACAAACCCACAGCCAACATCATCCTCAATGGTGAAAAACTGAAAGCATTTTCACTAAGATCAGTAACGGCAATGTTGCCCACTCTCACCACTCTTATTCAACATAGTTTTGGAAATTTTAGCCACAGCAATCAGGGAAGAAAAGGGAATAAAAGGAATCCAAATCAGAAAAGAAGAAGTAAAGCTGTCACTCTTTGCAGATGACATGATACTATACATAGAGAATCCTAAAGATGCTACCAGAAAACTACTAGAGCTAATCAATAAATTTGGTAAAGTAGCAGGATACAAAATTAGTGCACAGAAATCTCTGGTATTCCTATACACTAAGGATGAAAAATCTGAAAGTGAAATCAAGAAAACACTCCCATTTACCATTGCAACAAAAAGAATAAAATATCTAGGAATAAACCTACCTAAGGAGACAAAAGACCTGTATGCAGAAAATTATAAGACACTGATGAAAGAAATTAAAGATGATACAAATAGATGGAGAGATATACCATGTTCTTGGATTGGAAGAATCAACATTGTGAAAATGACTCTACTACCCTAAGCAATCTATAGATTCAATGCAATCCCTATCAAACTACCACTGGCATTTTTCACAGAATTAGAACAAAAAATTTCACAATTTGTATGGAAACACAAAAGACCCCGAATAGCAAAAGCAATCTTGAGAACGAAAAACAGAGCTGGAGGAATCAGGCTTCCTGACTTCAGACTATACTACAAAGCTAGAGTAATCAAGACAGTATGGTACTGGCACAGAAACAGAAATATAGATCAATGGAACAGGATAGAAAGCCCAGAGATAAACCCACGCACATATGGTCACATTATCTTTGATAAAGGAGGCAGGAATGTACAGTGGAGAAAGGACAGCCTCTTCAATAAGTAGTGCTGGGAAAACTGGACAGCTACATGGAAAAGTATGAGATTAAATAACTCTCTAACACCATACACAAAAATAAGCTCAAAATAGATTAAAGACCTAAATGTAAGGCCAGAAACTATCAAACTCTTAGAGGAAAACATAGGCAGAACACTCTATGACATAAATAACAGCAAGGTCCTTTTTGACCCACCTCCTAGAGAAATGAAAATAAAAACAAAAATAAACAAATGGGACCTAATGAAACTTAAAAACTTTTGTGCAGCAAAGGAAACCATAAAGAAGACCAAAAGACAACCCTTAGAATGGGAGAATATATTTGCAAATGAAGCAACTGACAAAGGATTAATCTCCAAAATTTATAAGCAGCTCATGCAGCTCAATAACAAAAAAACAAACAACCCAACCCAAAAATGGGCAGAAGACCTAAATATACATTTCTCCAAAGGAGATATACAGACTGCCAACAAACATATGAAAGAATGCTCAACATCACTAATCCTTAGAGAAATGCTAATCAAAACTACAATGTGATATCATCTCACACCAGTCAGAATGGCCATCATCAAAAAATCTAGAAACAATAAATGTTGGAGAGGGTGTGGAGAAAAAGGAACTGTCTTACACTGTTGGTAGAAATGTAAATTGATACAGCCACTGTGGAGAACAGTATGGAGGTTCCTTAAAAATCTATAAATAGAACTACCATATGACCCAGCAATCCCACTACTGGGCATATACCCTGAGAAAACCATAATTCAAAAAGAGTCAAGTACCAAAATGTTCATTGCAGCTCTATTTACAATAGTCCAGAGATGGAAACAACCTAAGTGTCCATCATCGGATGAATGGATAAAGAAGATGTGGCACATATATACAATGGAATATTACTCAGCCATAAAAAGAAACGAAATTGAGCTGTTTGTAATGAGGTGGATAGACCTAGAGTCTGTCATACAGAGTGAAGTAAGTCAGAAAGAAAAAGACAAATGCCGTATGCTAACCCATATATATGGAATTTAAGAAGAAAAATATGTCATGAAAAACCTAGGGGTGAAACAGGAATAAAGACACAGACTTACTACAGAATGGAGTTGAGGCTATGGGGAGGGGGAAGGGTAAACTGTGACAAAGCGAGAGAGAGGCATGGACATATATACACTACCAAACATAAGGTAGATAACTAGTGGGAAGCAGCTGCAAAGCACAGGGAGATCAGCTCCGTGCTTTGTGACCGCCTGGAGGGGTGGGATAGGGAGGGTGGGAGGGAGGGAGACGCAAGCGGGAAGAGATATGGAATATATGTATATATATAACTATTTCATTTTGTTGTAAAGCTGAAACTAACATACCATTGTAAAGCAATTATACTCCAATAAAGATGTTAAAAAAATACACTACTTAATAACAAAGTGATAACTGAAGAAATCAAAGAGGAAATAAAAAAATACCTAGAAACAAATGACAATGGAGACAGAATGACCCAAAACCTATGGGATGCAGCAATAGCACTTCTAAGCGGGAAGTTTATAGCAATACAAGCCCACCTTAAGAAGCAGGAAACATCTTGAATAAACAACCTGAACTTGCACCTAAAGCAATTAGAGAAAGCAGAACAAAAAACCCCCAAAGTTAGCAGAAGGAAAGAAATCATAAAAATCAGATCAGAAATAAATTGAAAAGAAATGAAGGAAACAATAGCAAAGATCAATAAAACTAAAAGCTGGTTCTTTGAGGAGATAAACAAAATTGATAAACCATTAGCCAGACTCATCAAGAAAAAAAAGAAGAAGACTCAAATCAATAGAATTAGAAATGAAAAAGGAGAAGTAACACCTGACACTGCAGAAATACAAAAGATCATGAGAGATTACTACAAGCAACTCTATGCCAATTAAATGGACAACGTGGAAGAAATGGACAAATGGACAAATTCTTAGAAATGCACAAAATGCCAAGACTGAATCAGGAAGAAATAGAAAATATGAACAGACCAATCACAAGCACTGAAATTGAAACTGTGATTAAAAATCTTCTAAGAAACCAAAGGCCAGGACCAGATGGCTTCACAGGCAAATTCTATCAAACAATTAGGAAAGAGCTAACACCTTCTCAAAACTCTTCCAAAATATAGCAGAGGGAGGAACACTCCCAAATTCCTTCTACGAGGCCACCATCACCTTGATACCAAAACCAGACAAGGATGTCACAAAGAAAGAAAACTACAGGTCAATATCACGGATGAACATAGATGCAAAAATCCTCAACAAAATACTAGCAAACAGAATCCAACAGCACATTAAAAGAATCATACACCATGATCAAGTGAGGTTTATTCCAGAAATGGAAGGATTCTTCAATATATGCAAATCTATCAAAGTGATAAACCATATTAACAAATTGCAGGAGAAAAACCATATGATCATCTCAATAGATGCAGAGAAAGCTTTTGACAAAATTCAACACTGATTTATGATAAAAACTCTTCAGAAAGTAGGCATAGAGGGTACTTTCCTCAACATAATAAAGTCCATATATGACAAGTCCACAGCCAACATCATCCTTCATGGTGAATAGCTGAGAGCATTTCCACTAAGATCAGGAGCAAGACAAGGTTGCCCACTCTCACCACTCTCATTCAACATAGTTTTGGAAGTTTTAGCCACAGCAATCAGGGAAGAAAAGGAAATTAAAGGAATCCAAATCGGAAAAGAAGAATTAAAGCTGTCACCGTTTGCAGACGACATGATACTATACATAGAAAATCCTAAAGATGTTACCAGAAAACTACTAAAGCTAATCAATGAATTTGGTAAAGTAGCAGGATACAATTAGTGCACAGAAATCTCTGGCATTCCTATACACTAATGATGAAAAATCTGAAAGTGAAATCAAGAAAACACTCCCATTTACCATTGCAACAAAAAGAATAAAATATCTAGGAATAAACCTACCTAAGGAGACAAAAGACCTGTATGCAGAAAATTATAAGACACTGATGAAAGAAGTTAAAGATGATACAAATAGATGGAGAGATATACCATGTTCTTGGATTGGAAGAATCAACATTGTGAAAATGATTACTACCCAAAGCAATCTATAGATTCGATGCAATCCCTATCAAACTACCACTGGCATTTTTCACAGAACTAGAACAAAAAATTTCACAATTTGTATGGAAACACAAAAGACCCCGAATAGCCAAAGCAATCTTGAGAACGAAAAATGAAGCTGGAGGAATCAGGCTTCCTGACTTCAGACTATACTACAAAGCTACAGTAATCGAGACAATTTGGTACTGACACAAAAACAGAAATATAGATCAATGGCACAGGATAGAAGACCCAGAGATAAACCCATGCACATATGGTCACCTTATCTTTGATAAAGGGGGCAGGAATGTACAGTGGAGAAAGGACAGCCTCTTCAATAAGTGGTGCTGGGAAAACTGGACAGGTACATGTAAAAGTATGAGATTAGATCACTCCCTAACAGCACACTCAAAAATAAGTTCAAAATGGATTAAAGACCTAAATGTAAGGCCAGAAACTATCAAACTCTTAGAGGAAAACATAGGCAGAACACTCTATGGCATAAATCACAGCAAGATCCTTTCTGACCCACCTCCTAGAGAAATGGAGATAAAAGCAAAAATAAACAAATGGGACCGAATGAAACTTCAAAGCTTTTGCACAACAAGGAAACCATAAGCAAGACCAAAAGACAACACTCAGAATGGGAGAAAATATTTGCCAATGAAGCAACTGACAAAGGATTAATTTCCAAAATTTACAAGCAGCCCATGCAGCTCAATAACAAAAAAACAACCCAATCCAAAAATAGAAGATCTAAATAGACATCTCTCCAAAGAAGATATACACACTGCAAACGAACACATGAAAGAATGCTCAACGTCATTAATCATTAGAGAAATGCAAATCAAAACTACAATGAGATATCATCTCACACCAGTCAGAATGGCCATCATCAAAAAATCTAGAAACAATAAATTCTGGAGAGGGTGTGGAGAAAAGGAACACTCTTGCACTGCTGGTGGGAATGTGAAGTGGTACAGCCTATATGGAGAACAGTATGGAGGTTCCTTAAAAAACTACAGATAAAACTACCATATGACCCAGCAATCCCACTACTGGGCATATACCCTGAGATAACCAAAATTCAAAAAGAGTCATGTACCAAAATGTTCATTACAGCTCTATTTACAATAACCCAGAGATGGAAACATCCTAAGTGCCCATGATTGGATGAATGGATAAAGAAGATAGCACATATATACAATGGAATATTACTCAGCCATAAAAAACGAAATTGAGCTATTTGTAATGAGGTGGATAGACCTAGAGTCTGTCATACAGAGTGAAGTAAGTCAGAAAGAGAAAGACAAATGCCGTATGCTAACCCATATATATGGAATTTAAGAAAAAAAATATCATGAAGAACCTAGGGGTAAGACAGTAATAAAGACACAGACCTACTGGAGAACGGACTTGAGGATATGGGGGGGGGGAAGGGTGAACTGTAACAGGGCGAGAGAGAGGCATGGACATATATACACTACCAAATGTAAAATAGATAGCTAGTGGGAAGCAGCCGCATGGCACAGGGATATCGGCTCGGTGCTTTGTGACAGCCTGGAGGAGTGGGATAGAGAGGGTGGGAGGGAGAGAGAAGCAAGAGGGAAGAGATATGGGAACATATGCATATATATAACTGATTCACTTTGTTATAAAACAGAAACTAACACACCATTGTAAAGCAATTATACCCCAATAAAGATGTTAAAAAAAAATTCAGTGATCAGAATTACTGTAATTGGTCTTATTCTACATATTTCTCTTTACATTTTAGCTTAGTGACTCTTGGCCGAAAGATGTGTTCTAAAAGAATTTTCTGGTATTTGAGGGAGGTCAGATTTACATTCTTCCTTTAAAATTTTGTTGAGAGCGATTATCTATTGGCATTATACTAGGTTCTGGTGACACAAAAGCTAGTATAAGAGATGACTTGTATTGCCATTTATTGAAGAATGAAGAAAGTAATGATAACAGTACTTTGCTTTAAGCACTATAGAGGTAGGTATTGAGGGTTCCCGGTGGGGGGTGGGGGCGGATAAAATCACATTGTTACATTGGGAACGGTTTGCCAGAAGAGGATACTGTGGGGCTGAGTATAGGGTCAGAAAGAGACAAAGTGCTGTGCAAATGTTTCAATGCATAAGCCTGCGATGCCAACTCAAGAAAGACCACTTATTTTTGTTAAGCTGTAGTGAAGAATAAATATGGGGAAGCAGCAAGAAATATACCGATATGATTATGAAGGGCTTATATATCTAGGTAGGTGTTTGAATTTTATACTAACATTTGTGTATTTTTTTGGGGGGGCTGAACCCCACAGCATGTTTGATCTTAGTTTCTCAACCAGGGATCAAACCCGCGCCCCGTGCAGTGGAAGGGCAGAGTCTTAACCACTGGACCACCAGGGAAATTCCTAACATTATGTATTTTTGAAGGAGACTGATACATTTGCATTCTAGAAATATCACTGGAGGAGAAGTTTGGAGGATAGTTGGAGGAGAGGGCATACTGGAGTAAAATTAGGAGAGACTTTTATGATTCAGGAGATACTAATGAATACTGGTGGTATGTCATTGGTAGTGAAATGTCGAAGTATATAATTAACATATTTTAGAAAGATGGAATGTTCAGGGTTTACATGGATTGGATGTAGGGAATCAGCTTTAAGGAGGCATCTAGGATAAATTTTATCCTAACTTAGACAATTTTTTCACTAGTATCATTGTCTACTGTGATTGGAGATAACAGAAGAGAAATGTTTGGGGAGCAGGGAAGAGGAATGGGGTGATAAGATGATAAGTTCAATTGAGTGTAATGTGGAATATTCAAGTAAAATGTTTAGTAAGAAGTTAGTTACTAATTTCAGGAGCTCATTGGAAATAAGGCTGCTGAGTAAATGTATATTTGTGTGTCATCAGAAAGTTTGACTGTTGCAGGCTTTGGCTTGGAGAAGCTTACTGTGATATCAGAGCATGTGATACTAGCATTTAATGATGATTACAAGAAGATTAGCTTACAAAAGGATACTGATAAACAGCAGAGGCTAGGCAAAAAGAATGCCACCAGGAGAGAATGGGGAGAAAGTTAAAAGTGTATGTGTATAAATATGTTTAAGGGTTTTTGCCCTATGATCTGCCTTGGCTGATGTTCTTCTATTGTTGTTGTTCTTTAGAATGTCAAAAAGATTTCGAAACTTTAATAACACTTCATGGTAATGAAAAATATAAGGGTAATTTTCTCAGAAGAATGATTCTTAACATTTTGGGAAACTTGATAATCTGATGATAGATGTGAATTCTATACCAAAGGAAAAATCTACATACTAACTGTGTTTGTCAAAGTTTTTGGCTCGTTGATTTAGAGAATGATTTTTTTTTCCATTCTTATCCCAGAAAAGAGTTCATATTCTTATAGGACAGGCAACAGTATTTATGGTCTTACTCAAGAGAATATGTTAACTCTTCTGCTCTCTGTCATAATATAGTCAAAAGGAACTTGTACCATCCAGTTTCCCCAGAATATCATTTTGGGATCAGATTAAAAGAAGTGACAGTTATATTGGGGCATCTGAGATCCAGTGCATGTGAGATAAATTCTACGAAAATTCATAAGCTTGACACATCAGTGGAAGTTTTAGGGGTTGAATGATTTGAAGCATGCTGAAACATCCTTCCAATGTAAAGTATAAATGATTGCATCTCACACCTTCCACTAGTAAGAAGGAAGTATAAGGGGAGATAATGTAATATCATAATTGGGAATATGCTTTAACATATTATGGAAGAACAAGGAAAGCTGCAGTCTTTAAGTGAGAGTAGAAGAAGAAAGGAATCTGAAATAGGTCCAGGCTGTGATGCCAACAACCCTGACATTTGCATCATACTCTCTGGCAAACCTATGTTACTAAGTGTAACTCTGGTGGGAAAATATGCCATGTGAATTTTATGTCATATTCAACTGGGAGAATTACAGTATAGATCCTAGAATTCTGGAGCTGTGCCATACCATGGGCAGCAGCAAATTCAACACCATTCAAAGAAAAAGTGCCCTCTTAGATATGACACACATGACGAAAGGACATCAAATGACAGTGTTGCCGGAACTATCCATTATGAGCTGAATTATCTCAGACTAATCATTTCATAAGGGTGTATGAGTGAGGAGTGGGGTCAGGAGAGGAGAAACAGGAGTAAAATTCATAAGCTAGAAGTAATACATCTGGGATGGGCATAGGAGGACCAGAGAATACATGTAAGTTGCATGAGCAAGTAGCTCAACTCCCCTGTCATTTACCACTTGGTTGGCTGTACCACTCCCTCAGCTTACACTGGTTTCTTTAAGATTAGCTGATGGCATAGGAAAATGTCAAAACTTGATTCGGGACTTGGTTAGCTTGGTATATGGATGAGAGCTGAAGATGAACTGTTGCTGCCTTATAGCCCTGCTCAGGTATGGCCTTGAAAGGCAGTAATGAGGAGAAATTCTCCCACTGTGCCGATCTTCGGGTGGTGTACTTGGTCACTCATTTTTTTATGAAAAGAGAAATAGCTAATGTTAAGAATATGTATGAGCCATGGAGAATGACTAGGCTGTTGTTCAGACACCTACAAAAAAATATTGAAAGAATAGTGACAAAGAAGTTTGAGGAGGAGGCATGTGGATGGGCTATGAGAGTGAGAACAAAGAGTCAATATCACCAGAAACAATATCACAAAACAGGCCCTAACCAATAAATAAAGAATATGATGTGACCAGCTGATATCAGTCAGACTATCTTCAACCATACCTGGTGCCAGCACAATAGGTTTCTGATCAGGGAAGCCATGGTAAAAGAGATAGAGGCTGGGTTTCCTTGGTGGCGCAGTGGTTGAGAATCCACCTGCGGATGCAGGGGACACGGGTTCATGCCCCGGTCTGGGAAGATCCCACATGCCGCAGAGCGGCTAGGCCCGTGAGCCATGGCCGCTGGGCCTACGCGTCCAGAGCCTGTGTTCTGCAACGGGAGAGGCCACAACAGTGAGAGGCCCGCGTACTGCAAAAAAAAAAAAAAAAAAAGAGATAGAGGCTATGCGTGGAACAAATTAAGGCTATTGCCACTGCCAACTATACAACCTGACACATATGCAACAGACATCCAAGTTGGGCACTTGATATAGCCCCAACTTTCAAGAAAGTCAGCTAGCCAACTTGCAACTTGGATATATGAAATTGATTTATTTTTATCAAAATTGATATATTTTGGTCACAAGTGTGCCTTTCTTGCACATAGCCTCAGACAACACTTTTAACAAGGACTTTCAGATTATTTGCTGTATAGTCACAGCTTCTCATCTGACAGAATGATGGAAGAGCCTTGTTGAAAGCAGAGCTAAGGAGCTAGCTTGGAGAAAATATCCTGCAGGAATGCGACATCATCCTGCAGGACATAGTATATAGATTAAATCAATAGTCATTATATGATGCTGTGTTACCAGTAGGTAAAATACACTGACCCAGGATCCAAGGAGTTGAAGTATGAGTGGCTATGCTCCCCATGATCCACTTGGGGAAATTTATACATCCTGGTCTTGCAACTCCAGAATTTGAGACTGCTTCTCATATTGGGATCCCTCTAGCAGTGAACATAACCTGTGACTGCTACCCAATTACTCTGAGTTCCTCATGGCAAAGATTAGTAGGAAGGAAAGGAGTCACAATTGTGGTAAGGGTAATTGACCCTGAAGGTCAGGAGGAGTAGTTGAGTAATAGGAGCAGAAAAAAAAATCCAAACATTTGAGAACATTTCTGAGGATGAGGATAATTATAATAGGTAGTAGAGGATGAGGAGGAAGATGATAAATTGAGCTTGGCGGATGTTGTGTTGTACTGCCCAGATTCAGGCACCCATTTCCCAACTTGCTATGACTATTGTATACAGATGGTTCACAGCTAAATCTCTCCCAGGAAATTCCTTTGGATTGCTACACTGAAAGTTCTTCTCCCTTGTGGAGAAAGCCAGAATCCAATAGCTGGTTGAAGCAGGAGTGCAAAGGCACAGACCCCTTGCTTTGATTTGGGACAACTCCAAAATTCCATTTTCCTAATTTTTCACTCCTTCCCAGATGTTTTTTCTCTAGAGTACTCTCTAACACATTATTGCACCCAAATCCCCTCACAGCATTTGTTTCTTCAACAACTTTACCTGAAACATTACTCCTGCTGCTTTAAAGCTTTCTCAAAACTTTCTAAAGATACAAAAATAAAATGAACTTTTCAAAAGCAGAATTTCTATACAGATTTATTAAGAATTAATTGACATACAATAAACTTCACATATTTCAAATGCACAATTTAATGAGTTTTGACATATGTATATGCCCATGAAACCATGATCAAAACAACATACTGAACGTATCCATCATCCCCAAAGATTCCTTCTGCCCCTTTGTAATTCCTACCTTCTATTCCAATCCCCTTGCCACCCCAAAGCAACCGTTGATCTGCAGACTGTCACTATATATTAGTTTGTATTTTCTGGAATTTTATGTAAATTGAATCATACAGTATGCAATCTTCTTTTTTGTCTTGCTTCTTATACTTAGCATAATTATTTTGAGATCCATTCCATGGTACTGCATGTATCTATAAATGTATTTCCTTTTAAAAAAATTATTGATTATCCCATTGATACAGCACAGTTTGTTTTCCATTTCATTCATTGATGAACATCTGGGTTGTTTCCAGTTTGTTTCCAGCTTTATTACAAATAAAGCTGCTATGAACATCCATGTACAAATATTTGTATAAACATATGTTTTAATTTCCTTTGGGTAATAAAGACTGGATTGGCTGGGTCATAGATGAGGTGTATGTTTTTTTTGTTTGTATGTTTTGCTTTTTTTCTTTTTTTGAATTTTATTTATTTTTTATACAACAGGTTCTTATTAATAATCTATTCTACACATATCAGTGTATACATGTCGATCCCTATCTCCTAATTCATCCCACCGGAGGTGTAAGTTTAATGTTTTGAAACATATCAAATTATTTTCCAAAATGGTTGTGCCATTTTTTATTTACACTAGTGGTGCATGTGAGTTCAAGTTCCCATACATTCTCACTAACACTTGATATAATATTTGTTTATTTTATAAATAAATATAATTATTTATTTTTAAATTTTATAGGAGTATAGTTGATTTATAATGCTGTGTTAGTTTCAGGTGTACAGCATAATGATTCAGTTATACATATACATATATTTATTCTTTTTCAGATTCTTTTCCCATGTAAGTTATTACAAAATATTGAGTAGAATTCCCTGTGCTATAGAGTAGGTCCTTGTTGGTTATCCATTTTATATATAGTAGTGTGTGTATGTTAATCCCAAGCTTCTAATCTATCTCTCCCCCTCCTCCACATTTCCCCTTTGGTAACCATAAATTTGTTTTTGAAATTTGTGTGTCTGTTTCTGTTTTGTAAATAAGTTTATTTACACCATTAAAAAAATTAGGTTCCACTTATGAGTGATATGATATTGGTCTTCATCTGACTTACTTCACTTAGTATGATAATCTTGATGTCCATCCATGTTGCTATAAATGGCATTATTTTCTTCATTTTCATGGTTGAGTAATGTTCCATTGTATATATGTATCACACTTTATCCATTCCTGTGTTGATGGACATCTAGGTGGCTTCCATGTCCTGGCTATTGTAAATAGTGCTGTAATGAACATTGGGGTGCATGCATCTTTCTGAATTATGGTTATCTCCAGATATATGCTCAGGAGTGGGATTTCTGGATCATATGGTAGTTTTTTAAGCAACCTCCATAGTTCCATAGTGGTTGTACAAATTTACGTTCCCACCAACAATGTAGGAAGGTACTTTTTTTCTACACACCCTTTCCAGCATTTACTTTTTGTAGACTTCTTGATGATGGCTATTCTGACTTGTGTGATGTGTTACTACATTGCAGTTTTGATTTCTCTGATAATTAATGATGTAAAGCATATTTTCATGTACTTTTTGCCATCTGTATGTTTTCTTTGGAGAAATGTCTATTTAGAACTTCTGCCCATTTTTTGATTGTGTTGTTTGTTTTTTTTGACATAGAGCTGTGTTAGCTGTTCCTATATTTTGGAGATTAACCCCTGGTCGGTTGCTTCGTTTGCAAATATTTTCTCCCATTCTGTGGGTTGCCTTTTCATTTTGTTTATGGTTTCTCTTGCTGTGCAAAAGCTTTTAAGTTTAATTAGATCCTGTTTGTTTATTTTTGTTTTTATTTTCATTACTCTAGTTGGTGGAGTGAAAAAGATCTTGCTGCAACTTATGTCAAAGAGTGTTCTGCCTATGTTTTCCTCTAAGATTTTTATAGTGTCTGGTCTTACCTTTAGGTCTTTTGATCCATTTTGAGTTTATTTTAGTGTATGCTGTTAGAGAATGTTCTAATTTCATTGTTTTACATGTAGCTGTCCAGTTTTCCCAGGACCATTATTGAAGAGACTGTCTTTACTCCATTATATATTCTTGCCAGTCTTTTTAATTTTGACCATTCTAATAGGTATAAAGTGATATTTTATTATGGTTTTGGTTTGCATATACCTAATAACAAATAATGCTAAGGATGTTTTATTATACTTATTTGTCATCCCTATTGTCTTCATTATTAATGGATTCCAGATATGTGAATTCATCTGCTTGCTAAAATTTATTTGTAATCCAAAAAGTCAGTATTTGGGGTACTTTAGTGGACATTTGGGGGCATAAACAAAGGGGCAAAAGGTTTTGAATTGTCACAAGTGTGCTTGCACTAAATCCCAGTTAAGGTGGAAAATGGAAACTATCCTCTGCTGTCTCCTTTCAACTCCAATATAGGAATGACCAGAGGATGGAAATAATAGGTGACAGTGCAGTGTAGTGCAAGAAGATCCCCAGAGCCACTTGAATGGGGTTTTAATCCCAACTATCATGTCTGTTAGTGGGGTGACCTCAGGCAAGTCATTTCACACACCTGAATCTTTTCTCTTTTATAAAATAAAGAAAATAGAACATATCAGGATGACTTGTTTCTAGTATTTAACATTTAATCTGTGTTAGGTGTATATATCTACATCTACATCTGTCTGTCATCAATTTATCTATATAGTTCCCCTAGAAGCAATGATTCAGTATTCTCTAATTCAGTGTCCACTGTGACTTTATAATGAGAATCAAGTGTACTTTCTTTGTTGAAGTATCTGTTCAAATATTTCACCCATATTGAAATTTGATTATGTATTTTCTTAGTGTTGAGTTTTGAGAGTTCTAGATACTGTGTTTGACAGATACATGCTTTGCAAATCTTCTCCACAGAAGATTTTGACATATCTTTTTATTCCCTTTATAGTGCCTTTTGGAGAGGAGGGAATTTTAATTTTTATGAAGCCAAATTTATCTATTTGTTCTTTAATTAATTGGGCTTTTTGTGTTGTATATAATAATTCTTTACTAACCTAAAGTTACAAAGATTTTCTCCTTGCCATTTTTATAGTTTAGGTTTTATATTTAGGTCTACTATCCATTTCAAATTAAATTTTATACTTGGTGGTGAGTATTCATCCCCATTTATTTATTCTTTGCATATGGGTATCCTCTTTTTCCTTTTTTTAACACTATATGTTGGAAAGACTATCCTTTTTGTATTGTATTGCCTTTGCACATTTGTCAAGATTAGTTGTCCATACATATGAGGTTATTTGTGGATTATCTGTTTTATCCTATTACTCCATTTGTCTATCTTGAGGGCCATACAACATGGTCTTTATTAATGTAGCTTTATAGTAATTGAGTTTACTGTCAGTTCCCTTTGTTATTCTCTTTCAAAGTTGCACTGGCTATCCTAGATGCTTTATACTTTCATATAATTTTAGAATCAACTTACCAAATATTACAATAACTAAGTTGCTGGAATGTTGGCTGGGATGGTATTTGATCTATAGATAAATTTGGGGAGAATTAATATTTTGAGAATGTTGAGTTTTTAAACCCATGGATACCATATATCTTTCTCTTTAGTTAAGTCTCTATCTCAGGAACATTTTGCCTTATTCTGTGTTTAAGATTCTCACATATTTTCTAAAATTTATCCCTAGTATTTCATAAAAACTGTTACCTTTTTTAAAGTAGTATTTAATCCTATAGTTAATGTCTTTAACATTTTTTTCTGGATAATTTTCCATGTTTGGCATTTTTAGGATGTGAATCAGTGATGGGCCTAGTTAAGTTAATGCAATAAATAAATACAAACAGGAATGTTTATAAATTTTAGTTTTTTAGAATAATTGGATAGATATCACTTATTATTCTTATTCTATTCTACATAGGTGATAAATAAATTGAATAAGACAAAAATGTTCAAGAGTTAAAAATGTTATGTGAATTTTTATACAATAATAATTAGTGGACACAAAGTATTTGCAATCACTCTATTCCCTTTTCTTGAAATAATCTTCATTTTAATCCAATCGCTTTTATTTTGATACATTCTCAGTATTTGCTCTAAATATGGAAGCAATTAAACATTAAAAATTTTGTTCCCCAATTTATCATTAAAAATATTTTGAGGGCTTCCCTGGTGGCGCAGTGGTTGAGAGTCCACCTGCTGATGCAGGGGACACGGGTTTGTGCCCCGGTCCGGGAGGATCCCACATGCTGTGGAGCGGCTGGGCCCGTGAGCCATGGCTGCTGAGCCTGCGCATCCGGAGCCTGTGGTCCGCAACGGGAGAGGCCACAACAGTGAGAGGCCCATGTACCACAATATATATATATATATAACACAGCTTCTTATAAATTATCAACCTTAAAAGGTGATTTTCTTTGGCATTAAGAAAGCATATAGGTAGCTAAAGGCATAAGTTTTTGAAATCAGACCAATCTGAATTTGAGTACTGATTCTACCACTCAATACATGTTTCAGACTTGGGAAAATTACACTCTCTGGGCTTTAATTTCTTCATCTATAAAATATGCCTGGTATATAATATTTATTTAATTTTTTAGATAATTATAATACAGTTAAATATTTTGTCATTATATCCTTACTTCTTTTACTCCCAGTTTAAGAATAGATGCTCTGTACTAACATGGTACTTTGTGCATCCTCCTATAATACCATTTACTGATACTACATATTAATTGTTTAGCATTTTTTGTCATTATTTGACACAAAAGAATTAATTCATCATTAAGGAGAATGTTTCTTCTCTCTTCTGATGATTCCTTCCAAGAGGACCCTCAATTGCTACCCCATTCCTGACCCTTTTTCTGAACTCAGGATACTGAGCTCAGTTCCTACTTTGTTCCTCTTGGAGGGGTAAGTGCCTTCTGAGAGCACACATTGTCTGCTCGCCCAAGGAACGGGATCGTGTATGTAGAGGCCCAGTCCAGAGTTCTATGATCAGATTGTTATATCTGTCTGGCTCTAGGGTTCAGTGTTAGGCATTAGGAGGACACATTTGCCCCTCACATTAAGCTATATCCCCCAAACTTCTGTTGTCATTTTTTTAAAGTTTAGTTTTGACCCTAAAAATTAAAAAAGAAAGAAAAAAAGAAAAAGAAAAAAGGCATATCAGGAACCATTTTGCTTCTTGCACAAGCACATCGTTTTCTTTTAGAAGCATAGATGCAGAATTATAACTTTACCTTGATTTACATTAAGCTAAAACCTATCTTTTTCTTTTAATCTTTAAAACCTTAAAGAAGGTAATATAATTTTCATTATGGAATTGAAATTCAAGTCTCAACTGGTAGAATTATATGCTTTATTGTCACTCTAGTTAAATGTTGTTAAAAAAAATTGGAATTCAGGAAAAAAAACCTCTGACTCTATATGTTCTTATGTACTACTACAGAAATAATTGAAAAACCTTATGTTTCCTTCAAGCCACAGACTTGATGACCTTGGGTATTTTATTTCCTGAATCAATTTCAAATGGTGTCAACCTAGATACCCACTTTCAAAGGATATAGAAAACTGAGGCACTTATTTATATAATTCCGTACAAAATTCCATAAGACCATGGAAATAAGATTCTGTGACCAGAATTATATGGATAATGGATGCAAATCTCACTTGTAGTTATGTATGTTAGTGACTAAGGCAGCTGAAATAACTAAGTGGACTAGGTATAGTCTGTTTAATTTAGTCATATAGATAAATGAAACCAATATTTGTTGTTCCAGTTAATATGGTTATCTAACTGATCAAATTGGCACAATTTGATCTGCACTAATAGAACTAGTGCATGTTGGGAGCTACCAGTAATGTGCTTGCATTAAAATAATGTGGATGTTCATTCTGGGTTCAGTATTTCAAATAAATTACTATCTGTAGCAGCCAAGGAAAAGCATATTTGAATTTCTCTGTGAAGATCCATTGGGTCATATGATTCAATTTTTTTTGGTAGTTTTTCTTTGGACTGCTTTGGAATTTTGATAATTTTGGGTAATTGATGCATCACGTGTAACATGTTTGAAGGGAGAATCACATCAAGGTCAATGATAATTACTGTGAAACAGTTGTTTCTGAGAAAATTAAAGTGAGTATGTAGATTTAATTATGGAATACTAAGAGCATAATAATTGATCTCTTTCGTAGTAATATTTTTTCTCTTTGCTTTTAGTAAAAAGAAAAATACGATGTAATAATTCATGAAAATGCAATAACGGATTGTATACAATTTTAAAAAATTCTCAGCAAATGAATTCTCAAGTAATAGATGAAGCACAGAGTGTCTTACTACATCATATTGATAAAGGGTTATGATTATTTATTTATTTAGCAACTTTAGTGATGTCTCAGATAGATAACTTAAAGTACTGGAGATTTGGATATGGGTAATAAGAGAACCCTGATGTTTTGTTGAGGGTGAGTAAACATCACAGAAAGAAGACCTTATAGCCCTTTTTTTCATCACTTTGTCTGGAGTATCCTGCATCATGCCTGGGACATAGTGAGTGTTCACCTAATTTGTTAAATGAGTTGTGAGGTGCAGGTAAGTGGAATTCTAACTTTTTTTCATTTCCTTCTTCTATTTCTCTTTTCATAATATGGGGAAAAGGATGAGTTGAGATAAGATGAAAAACAACCAACCTGAAATAGAAATTATTTAGACAAGCTTATCCTGGTTTTGTGAGACAAGGGTTGGGGGTTCTTAGAGTAACTTTGATTTGTAGCATGCCAAACAAGTGCTACTGTCTTAATTTAGGCATTGGAAGTAGTTTACAGTGACATACTACCATATATATTGTAGTCAGAGTCCAACTTGGAGAATTGGGAAAATTTGTCCTTCTGGTCTCTGTAACCTCAGTTCCTGAAGGATAACCATCTTTTTTCTTTCAATTCAGAGATTTAGTGCATATTTATCTCCAACAGATCACAGTCCCAACCCTATTGTTCTAGCCAGATCTAGTCTTCTACCTGAAATAAATCCACTTTCACTGTAATGAAAACTCAGGCAGATATTATTATTATTATTTAGCATCTTTATTGGAGTATAATTGCTTTACAATGGTGTGTTAGTTTCTGCTTTATAACAAAGTGAATCAGTTATACATATGCATATGTTCCCATATCTCTTCCCTCTTGCATCTCCCTCCCTCCCACCCTCCCTATCCCACCCCTCTATGTGGTCAAAATGCACCGAGCTGATCTCCTTGTGCTATGCGGCTGCTTCCCACTAGCTATCTATTTTATGTTTGGTAATGTATATATGTCCATGCCACTCTCACTTTGTTACATCTTACCCTTCCCCCTCCCCATATCCTCAAGTCCATTCTCTAGTAGGTCTGTGTCTTTATTGCCGCCTTACCCCTAGGTTCTTCATGACCTTTTTTTTTCTTAGATTCCATATATATGTGTTAACATACAGTATTTGTTTTTCTCTTTCTGACTTACTTCACTCTGTATGACAGACTCTAGTTCCATCCACCTCACTACAAATAACATCATTAATCATTAGAGAAATGCAAATCAAAACTACAATGAGATATCATCTCACACCGGTCAGAATGCCATTATTAAAAAATGTAGAAACAATAAATAGTGGACAGGGTGTGGAGAAAAGGGAACAATCTTGCACTGTTGGAGGGAATGTAAATTGATACAGCCACTATGAAGAACAGTATGGAAGTTCCTTAAAAAACTAAAAATAGAATTACCATATGACCCAGCAATCCCACTACTTTGCATATACCCTGAGCAAACAATAATTCAAAAAGAGTCATGTACCAAAATGTTTATTGCAGCTCTATTTACAATAGCCAGGACATGGAAGCAATCTTAGTGTCCATCAACAGAATGAATGGATAAAGAAGATGTGGCACATATATACAATGGAATATTACTCAGCCATAAAAAGAAATGAAATTGAGATATTATTATTTGATTAAACTACAGTAGTTCACAAAAACAAGAGAAAAGCTTTAACCTTTGTGGGTATATTTTGGGCTTGGATAGGCTGCTGCATGATATTATAGTCAAAGAGAGCTTGGTTTATTCTGAAAATTTAATATAATTCCACATTACTGAAGAGCAGGGGTGAGGAAGTAGTAGATTAGAAGGGTTAAGGTACTTAGCTGGATAATTTGGGGAAAATTTTATAGATGAAGAAATGTTATCTTGATTTTATCATCTAAAAATTGGAGCAATAACAACAGCAAGAGACAAATGGAGATCAAATGAGATTACAAATACAGTACACCTATAGAAGTGTCCTGGAAACAGCAATTGGTCAATAATGCTAGTCTTATTATTAAATTCACCACCCTCTTTTCCACTTCAAGGCTTAGCCCATGTTCCCTTAAAAGAGAATTGGGAAGAAGGATTGAGAGATCTGGTGGGGCACTGACATTGTTTATAACAGGGTATAACATGTTTATTTTAAGGAGACCGTGGACAATTCAAGGGATATATCCAGTAGACAGGAAGACTGCTGTGAGGTTAGGAGGGTGAAGAAGTATGAGTCATCATCATGGACTTGAATGGAGTACATAAGGAAGGTGTTAAGAGTAAGAAAGCCAAACAGAACAATTATGGAACTGATATTCTAGGCATGAGCAGCGACAATGGAATCTATTAAGAATAAGAACATATGAAGGCCCAAGGAAGGAGAAGAAAAGAAGAAAAACCAGAGGATGCTGTTTTCATAGTCAGGAAAGGAGGAAGTGCCATGAAAAACGTGGTGGTCTAAAATAGCTGCTGCAGAGTTTCAACAAAAGAAGTGAGGAATATTGACTATTGGATTCAGCTATTAAGGTAGATTATTGAAGTAAGTGAGAGTAGATTTGGAAGTATGGTGGGAACAAAAACACAATAATTATTGGTTTCAGAGTGAAAATTTACTAACCTTTAAAAAACCTTGGCTATGATGGGAAAGTTAGAGATTAGGCTGTAGCTAGGGGAATAAATATGTTCAAAAGAAGCCACTATTTAAAAGGGAGAAACTCTAGAATATTCTTGGCACTAATATAAGGAATTAGCATGGAGGGAAAAACTAAAGCCACAAGCTGAAGTGGCTGAGGACTGATATAGCCAGATGATTGAGCAATTAGGAGGGCATAGGATACAGAGCACTGTTGGAGAGATAGGCCTTGAATAGGAGAAATGTCATCACTCCTGAGACAGGAGAAATGGAAGTACAGGAATGGAACAGATTGTTCTGTAGTTGATCTAATAAGAAATTGAAATAATTATTGTCTGATGCTCTCTATCTTCTGTGTGAAGCAGGAGGTAAGGTTTTATGTCTGGTGCAGAAACAAGTTTCCATAGAAAATGAAATATAATTGGCTTTCTGATGAAAGGTTGGGATATGGATTTTTATAATTAGCATTAAAATTTTGAGTAAATCTAATTAACATTTTTGAAACCAAAGGAGATTGATAGCATACCAATATTTTCTGAAAATAGGTGGCACTTCTAAAACTGTGTATTTTTGTGAGAACTTTGTTGTAGAACTTCATCCACTGCCTCAGCACCTGTCTTTGAACTTAGTTAATCACTTGAGAACTCAAGTGGATAAATCTGACCAGAATATTTGATTTGTGAAACGTCTGAGTGGCTTTTTCTTTATCAGTTTAGTTTAGGGGTGATATTATTCACTCATTTTATACTTCTTTTTATGTTTTCAAATTAATTTTGAATATGTTATCTCCCTTTGATCTTACAATGAATGGTCTGGTGAGCTTGATCAGGCAGGATTTGCATGAGAATACAGAGACAAAGGCTAATTAATTAAAGAGAAGAAAATTGAAACGAACTCTCTGAAAATTAGGAAAAGCATAGGATGCCATTGGAGAAATTATCAGTAATCATCCTGATAGCTCCTTAAGGGAGAAACTTAAGTTTATAGCTTAGGGAATGGAAACATAGTCAGAAACAAAAGGGAAAAACATTATATTCAAGAACTGGAAAGCACCTTAGAATATATAGGACTCTATATTACCTTCCAGATGAAGAAACTTGCTAGGTACTCAGTAAATGTTTGCAGAAGGAATGAATAGGTGAATGAAAGAAGAACTGAGTCTCAAATGGTGAAGTCATTTTCCTGAATGTAGAGAACAGATTTTTGATAGAAGGATAAGAAACCATACTTTTAAAATGCTCAGGCCAATTGTCTTTCCATTAAATTAAGAATTGTTTCAAGGAATAATTATTGAGGAAAATAAAAATTACAAATTGAAAATAAACCAGTGTAGTAAATCACAGAAGAAATAATCTTCATTATCAGGAGTTTATAATGTAGTACTAACAAGTTAGCCAGAAACACCTTGGACTGAATTAATAGAGCCTGAGATGTTTGGACCCCTGATGGTTTGCTCTTGCCAATTTTACTGGTTACATTAAAAATTAGAATGCATTATTTAGAGCAAGGCAGAGCTTACCCTCCCCTTCCTCTTACCATTTTACAGCTACAGAATCTGAGTGCAGTGGAGACTCAGTGCTTTTCCCAAGGCAGCTGAGCTAATTAATGTCAAAGTTTGAATTTAATCCTGGGTCTTTTGATGACTGGCTCTCCAAAATTATTCTTTATAACATTTTATTTTGTGGAAAAAAATATTTTTCTCTTTACCCTCTTTTTTATTTCTCTAATTTTCACATGTTTAGGCTAAAATGGAACAACATAAGGAAATAAAGGAAAACTGTATTATTTTGTCTAGTATACTATTATTGGGAATAGATCCTTTAATAATCCTTAAGTGAGACTTAAATGAGCTTCAATTTACCATAAAGAAGTAAAATCAAAGTTATTTAATAGCAAAGTACATAACAAATCAATACCTAACAATATGCAAGAGTGTATACATGCTTTTGTGTGTGTGTGCATGTGGGCCTCTCTCCCTCCACTTTCTCTGTTCTTCCCTTAGTCTCTCCTGAGATGCCAACTCTCTTTCAGCCTCTGCTATTCATTTATCATTCTATTTCCTAACTCAAGTAATGCTTTCTACATTTAGTTCTCAATGTTACATCACAAAAATCTTATCCTACCATTTCTGGGTCCATCTATAATTGAACAGCCATGAATTTCTATTTATTTATTTGGCTTACCTTAGCAAATATTTCTATTAAGAAATAACCATGCTAATGCTGTGACATGAAGATGAACAAAAGTTGACAAAGTTCCTATTCTCACAAAATGTATATATTATAGGTCAAGATGGTGGAGGAGTAGGATGTGGAGTTCTCCTTCTCCTACAGATACATCAAAAATACATCTACATGTAGAATGACTCTCACAGTACGTCTACTGAACACTGGCAGAAGGCCTCAGCCTTCCAAAAGGGCAAGAAAATCTCCATGTAACTGGGTAGGGCAAAATAAATAAGAAAGAAAAAGAGAGAGAAAAGAATTGGGACAGGACCTGTGCCTCTGGGAGGGAGCTGTGTAAGAGGAAAGGTTTCTTCACATTGCATTGGAAAATCCCCTCACTGGTGGGGAGATAAGCTAGGACAGAGAGGGACCTTCAGAGTCTTGGAGGAGAATGCAGAAACAGGGGTGCAGTGGACAGCAACAGGGGTGCAGAGGGCAAAGTGGATAGACCTGCATAGTGGGTTGGCGCTGACTGGCACTTCCCAGCCTGAGACGCTTGTCTGTTTGTCTGCCGGGGCATGTGAGATCTGGACACTGAGGCTTGGGCTTTGGAGGTCAGACCCTGGGGAGAGGACTGGGGTTGGCTGTGTGAAGACAGTCAGAAGGGGCTAGGGTGTAGAAAGGCAAAACTGAGGGAGTCTGGGAAGAAGCTTGGCCTCACAAGAGAGGCAAGGTACCATTTTGGTGGGGAGGGGTGCATGAGGAGAGAGATAGACCCACTATAGGAGCTTCTTTCTCCATGCACTTGCAGGAAGCAGGGCACCACCTAAATGAGCTACAGGGGCGGGAGCAAGCTGTGGCTGCCTTCTCAGACTACAGAAATCTGCCCAGACCACTGACACTGTGACAACCTGCAGCCAAGGGTCCTGTGAATGGGTGCAGGTAAATGCCCCCTCCTTCTCAGGAGCCTGTGTGGTCTGCCACTAATGAAGGTCCTATGATCTGGAGCTAAATTTCCTGGGAGCATGCATGGCCCACTGCTGCTGCTGAATGCCCACCACCCAGTGCCAACCACTGCCTCCACCACCCTGGGAGTGCACAACCTGCCACTGCTGCGGACAATGGCCCCAAGTTCCAGGGTCAACATCCCTGGGAGCTCACATGGCCTGCCACCATTGCTGAGGGCCCTGTGACCTGGTGCCAACCACTGCCCACACCTCCTCAGCAGCACTTGACCCACCACCACTGTTGCAGAGGGACCCAATATGGGAAGCCTACCACTGCCCCTGCTTTCCAGGGAGCCTGTGTGAGCCCTGCACCTGTGCACATGCACACCCCTTATCAAGGGCATAACATTCAGCACACACAGAGGAAAGAGATGACAAGCATCCAAACCAAAAACAGCCCTCACCCCCAAAATAATTAAACACACAAGTTACACAGTGACACTCCCACTTATAAATAGCCCTCCAAGGCTACAGTAGATAAATGTTTCTCCTAAACTCACAGACTAAAAGAAATATAAGCAAAATGAAGAAGCAGAGGAACCACTGTCTGTTAAAAGACCAAGAAAATTCCCCTGAAGGAACAAGCAATGAAACAGACCTCTTTGGTCTAACAGACATTGAGTTCAAAAAGGAGGTAATGAAAGTACTAAAGGAATTAAGAAAGGCTATCAACAGAAATGCAGATTACTGTAAAAAGGAACTAGAAACTATAATAAGGAGCGAAGAGAAATGAGAAAATTCATTTGCCAATACAAAAGCTAAGCTCATGGCAATGAATAGCAGAATGAATAATGCAGAAGAAAGAATAAGTGACCTGGAAGATCAAATAATGAAAATTACCCACTCAAAACAGCAGATAGAAAGCCAAAAGGAAAAAAAAAATGAAAATAATATAAGAGACCTATGGGATAATATAAAGCAGCCCAATCAATGCATAATAGGGATTCCAGAATAAGAAAAAGAAAAGGGGATTGAAAATGTATTTGAAGAAATTATGGCTCAAAATTTCCCAAACCTAAAGAAGGAAAGAGATATCCAGATACAGGAAGCACAGAGCATCCCAAATAGGATGAACCCAAACAGATCTACACCAAGACATATTATAATAAAAATGGCAAAAGTTAAAGATAAAGAGAGGACTCTAAAGTCAGCAGAGAGGAAGAAAGAGTTCTTTACAAGGGAACCACCTTAAGGCTATCAGCTGATTTCTCTACAGAAACACTGCAGGACAGAAGGGAGTGACAAAATATATTCAAAGTCTTGAAAGAGAAAAATCTTCAACCTAGAATACTTTATCCAGCAATATTATCATTTATAACAGGAGGAAAAATAAAGAATTTCTCAGACAAAGAAAAACTAAAAGAATACAGAAATACTAAACCTATCCTAAAAGAAATAGTGAAAGGTCATCTGTAAATAGAAAATAAGCAAGAAGAAATAGGAAGGAGGAAATCACAGTTGGAAAGTAAATCTCTTAAATTAGGGAGTATACAGATCAAAAAAGGAAAAAATAAATCTATTTGTGAAAACAATGATTAAAAACAAGGAACAGATTGGAAAAGAAGATGGTGGAAGAGTAAGATGCGGAGATCACCTTCCTCCCTACAGATACATCAGAAATACATCTACACGTCGAACTGCTCCTATAGAACACCTAATGAATGTTGGCAGAAGACCTCAGACCTCCCAAAAGGCAAGAAAATCCCCACTGGGTAAGGCAAAAGTAAAAAAGAAAAATACAGAGACAAAACAATAGGGATGGGACCTGCACCAGTGGGAAGGAGCCATGAAGGAGCAAAGGTTTCCACACAATAGTAGCCCCTTCCTGGGCAGAGACTGTGGGTGATGGAGGGGGGAGCTTTGGAGCCATGGAGGAGAGTGCAGCAACGGGGGAGTGGAGGGCAAAGCAGAGAGATTCCCGCACGGAGGATCACCCAGCACTCATCAGCACGAGAGGCTTGTCTGCTCACCCGCTGGGGTGGGAGGGAGCTGGGAGCTGAGGCTCAGGCTTTGGTCAGATCGCAGGGAGAGGACTGGGGTTGGCAGCATGAACACAGCCTGAAGGGGGCTATTGCACCACGGCTAGCTGGGAGGGAGTTCTGGAAAACGTCTGGACCTGCCAAAGAAGCAAGAGATATTTTCATCCTTCCCAGTTTCCTGGTGCATGAAGAGAGGGGATTCAGAGCACTGCTTAAAGGAGCTCCAGAGACAGGCGCAAGGCACGGCTATCACCACAGAACCCAGAGACGGACATGAGATACTAAGGCTGCTGCTGCAGCCACCAAGAAGCCTGTGTGCAAGCACAGGTCACTATCCACACCGCCCCTCCTGGAGCCTGTGCAGCCCGCCTCTGCCAGGGTCCCGTGATCTAGGGAAAACTTCCCTGGGAGAACACATGGTGTGCATCAGGCTGATGCAATGTCTCGACAGCCTCTGTAGCCACAGGCTCGCCCTGCATCCATAAACCTCCTTCACCCTGGCCTGAGTGAGCCAGAGGCCCTGAATCAGCTGCTGCTTTAACCCCCTCCTGTCTGAGTGAAGAACAGATGCCCTCAGGCGACCTACATGCAAAGGCGGGGACAAATCCAAAGCTGAACTCCAGGAGCTGTGCAAACAAAGAAGAGAAAGGGAAATCTCTCCCAGCAGCCTCAGAAGCAGTGGATTAAAGTTCCACAATGAACTTAATGTACCCTGCATCTGTGGAATTCCTGGATAGACAAAGAATCGTCCCAAATTGAGAAGGTGGACTTTGGGAGCAAGATATATTAATTTTTCCCCCTTTTCTCTTTTTGTGAGTGTGTATGTGTATGTTTCTGTGACAGATTTTGTCTATATAGCTTTGCTTTCACCATTTGTGCTAGGATTCTGTCAGTCCATTCTTTTTCTCTTTTTAAAAAAAAAAAATTAAAATTGTTTTCATATTTTTAAAAAATTTTTTATATTAATAACTTTATTTTATTTTACCTTACATTTATTTTATTTTATTCCTCTTTCTTTCTGTCCTTCTTTCTCTTTCTCTCTCTCTCTCTCTCTCTCTCTCTCTCTCTCTCTCTCTCTCTCTCTTTCTTTCTTTCTTTCATTTTTATTCTGAGCCTTGTGGACAAAAGGCTCTTGGTGCTACAGCCAGGAGTCACTGCTGTGCCTCTGAGGTGGGATAGACAACTTCAGGACACTGGTCCACAGGAGACCTCCCAGATCCACATGATATCAAACTGCAAAAATCTCCCAGAGATCTCAATCTCAAGGCCAACATCCAGCTTCACTCAACGACCAGCAAGCAACAGTGCTGGACACCCTATGCCAAACAACCAGCAAGACAGGAACACAGCCACATCCATTAGCAGAGAGGCTGCCTAAAATCATAAGTCCACAGACACCCCAAAACACATGACCAAACGTGGACCTGCCCACCAGAAAGACAAGACCAAGCCTCATATACGAGAACACAGGCACTAGTCCCCTCCACCAGGAAGCCTACGCAACACATTGAACCAACCTTAGTCACTGGGGACAGACACCAAAAACAACAGGAAATACGAACCTGCAGCCTGAAAAAGGTGATCCCAAACACAGTAAGATAAGCAAAATGAGAAGACAGAAAAACACAAAGCAGATTAAGGAGCGAGGTAAAAACCCACAAGACCTAACAAATGAAGAGGAAATAGGCAGTCTACCTGAGAAAGAATTCAGAATAATGATAGTAAAAATGATCCAAAATCTTGGATATAGAATAGAGAAAATGCAAGAAACATTTAACAAGAACCTAGAGGAACTAAACAGGAAACAAGCAATGATGGACAACAAAATAAATTAAATTAAAAATACACTAGAAGGGATCAATAGCAGAATAAATGAAGCAGAAGAACGGATAAGTGACCTGGAAGATAAAATAGTGGAAATAACTACTGCAGAGCAGAATAAAGAAAAAAGAATGAAAAGAACTGAGGGCACTCTCAGAGACCACTGGGACAACATTAAATGCATAAACATTTGAATTATAGGGGTCCCAGAAGAAGAAGAGAAAAAGAAAGGACTGAGAAAATATTTGAAGAGATTATAGTTGAAAACTTACTTTATATGGGAAAGGAAATAGTTAATTAAGTCCAGTAATCACAGAGAGTCCCATACAGGATAAATCGAAGGAGAAATCACCAAGACATATATTAATAGAACTATCAAAAATTAAATATAAAGAAAACATATTAAAAGGAACAAGGGAAAAACAACAAATAACACACAAGGGAATCCCCATAAGGTTAACAGCTGATCTTTCAGCAGAAACTCTGCAAGCCAGAAGGGACTGGCAGGACATATTTAAAGTGATGAAGGAGAAAAACATACAAGCAAGATTACTCTACCCAGCAAGGATCTCATTCAGAATTGATGGAGAAATTAACAACCTTACAAACAAGCAAAACCTGAGAGAATTCAGCACCACAAAACCAGCTTTACAACAAATGCTAAAGGAATTTCTCTAGGCAAGAAACACAAGAGAAGGAAAAGACCTACTGTAACTAACTGAAAACAATTCAGAAAATGGGAATAGGAAAATATATACCGATAATTACCTTCAATGTAAATGGATTAAGAATTCCCACCAAAAGACACTGACTGGCTGAATGGATAAAAAAACAAGACCCATACATATGCTGTCTATAAGAGACCCACTTCAGACCTAGGGACACATACAGACTGAAAGTGAGGGGCAGGAAAAAGATATTCCATGCAAAGGGAAATCAAAGGAAAGCTGGAGTAGCAATTCTCATATCAGACAAAATAGACTTTAAAATAAAGACTATTAGAAGAGACAAAGAAGGACACTACATAATGATCAAGGGATCAAATCAAGAAGAAGATATAACAATTGTAAATATTTATGCACCCAACATAGGAGCACATCAAGACATAAGCCAAGTACTAACAGCCATAATAGGGGAAATCAACAGTAAAACTATCATAGTAGGGGACTTTAACACCCCACTTTCATCGAAGGACAGATCATCTAAAAGGAAAATAAATAAGGAAACACAAGCTTTAAATGATACATTAAACAAGATGGACTTAATTGATATTTATAGGACATTACATCCAAAAACAACAGAATAAACGTTTTTCTCAACTGATCATGGAACATTCTCCAGGATAGACCATATCTTGGGTCACAAATCAAGGTAAATTTAAGAAAATTGAAATTGTATCAAGTACCTTTTCCGACCACAATGCCATGAGACTAGATATCAATTACAGGGAAAGATCTATAAAAAATACAAACACATGGGGGCTAAACAATACACTACTTAATAATGATGTGATCCCTGAAGAAATCAAAGAGGAAATCAAAAAATACCTAGAAACAAATGACAATGAAAACACGATGACCCAAAACCTATTAGATGCAGCAAAAGCAGTTTATAGAGGGAAGTATATAGCAATAGAATCCTATCTCAGGATTAAAGAAAACTCTCAAATAAACTACCTAATCTTACACCTAAAGCAATTAGAGAAAGAGAAACAAAAAACCCCAAAGTTAGCATAAGGAAAGAAGTCACAAGGCTCAGATCAGAAATAAATGAAAAAGAAATGAATGAAATGATCAATAAAACTAAAAGCTGGTTCTTTGAAAGGATAAACTAAGTTGATAAACCATTAGCCAGACTCATCAAGAAAAAAAGGGAGAACACTCAAATCACTAGAATTAGAAATGAAAAAGGAGAAGTAACAACTGACACTGCAGAAATACAAAGGATCATGAGAGATTACTACAAGCAACTCTATACCAGTAAAATGGACAACCTGGAAGAAAAGGGCAAATTTTTGAAATGCACAACCTACAAGACTGAACAAGGAAGAAATAGAAAATATGAACAAACAAATTACAAGCACTGAAGTTGAAACTGTGATTAAATATCTTCCAACAAACAAAAGCCCAGGGCCAGATGGCTTCACAGACGAATTCTATCAAACATTTAGAGAAGAGCTAACACCTATCCTTCTCAAACTCTTTCAAAATATAACAGAGGGAGGAACACTCCCAAACTCATTCTACGAGGCCACCGTCAACCCGATAACAAAACCAGACAAAGATGTCGCAAAGAAAGAAAACTACAGGCCAATATCACTGCTGAACATAGATGCAAAAATCCTCAACACAATAATAACAAACAGAATCCAACAGCCCATTAAAAGGATCATGCACCATGTTCAAGTAGGGTTTATTCCAGGAATGTGAGGATTCTTCAATATATGCTAATGAATCAACATAATACACCATATTAAAAATTGAAGGAGAGAAACCATATGATCATCTCAATAGATGCAGAGAAAGTCTTTGTCAAAATTCAACACCCAATTATGATAAAAGCCCTGCAGAAAATAGGCATAGAGGGAACTTTTCTCAACATAATAAAGGTCATTAATGACAAACCCACAGCCAACATCATCCTCAATGGTGAAAAACTGAAACCATTTCCACTAATACAAGGAACAAGACAAGGTTGCCCACTCTCACCACTCTTATTCAACATAGTTTTGGAAGTTTTAGCCACAGCAATCAGAGAAGAAAAAGAAATAAAAGGAATCCAAATCAGAAAAGAAGAAGTACATCCCTCACTGTTTGCAGACAACATGATACTATACATAGAGAATCCTAAAGATGCTACCAGAAAACTACTAGAGCTAATCAATGAATTTGGTAAAGTAGCAGGATACAAAATTAATGCACAGAAATCTCTGGCATTCGTATACAATAATGATGAAAAATCTGAAAGTGAAATCAAGAAAACACTCCCATCCACCAAGGCAACAAAAAGAATAAAATATCTAGGAATAAACTTACCTAAGGAGAAAAAAGACCTGTATGTAGAAAATTTTAAGACACTGATGAAAGTAATTAAAGATGATAAAATTGAAGGATAAATATACCATGTTCTTGGATTGGAAGAATCAACATTTTGAAAATGACTACTACCCAAAGCAATCTACAGATTCAATGCAATCCTTATGAAACTACCACTTGCATTTTTCACAGAACTAGAAAAAAAAATTCACAATTTGTATGGAATCACAAAGGACCCCAAATAGCGAAAGCAATCTTGAGATCGAAAGTTGGACGTGGAAGAATCAGGCTCCTTGACTTCAGATTATACTACAAACCTAGAGTAATCAAAACAGTATGGTACTGGCACAAAAACAAGGAAAATAGTCAATGGAACAGGATAGAAAGCCTAGAGGTAAACCCATGAACATATGATCACCTTATCTTTGATAAAGGAGGCAAGAATATACAGTGGAGAAAAGACAGCCTCTTCCATAAGTGGTGCTGGGAAAACTGGACATGTACATGTATAAGTATGAAATTAGATCACTCCTTAACACCATACACAAAAATAAGCTCAAAATGGATTAAAGACCTAAATGTAAGGCCAGAAACTATCAAACTCTTAGAGGAAAACATAGGCAGAACTCTCTCTGACATAAATCACAGCAAGATCCTTTTTGACCCACCTCCTAGAGAAATGGAAATAAAAACAATAATAAACAAATGGGACCTAATGAAACTTTAAAGCTTTTAAACAGCAAAGCAAACCATAAACAAGACCAAAAGACAACCCTCAGAATGGGAGAAAATGTTTGCAAATGACAAAGGATTAATCTCCAAAATTTACAAGCAGCTCATGCAGCTCAATAACAAAAAAACAAACAACCCAATCCAAAAATGGGCCAAAAACCTAAATAGACATTTCTCCAAAGAAGATATAAAGATTGCCAACCAACACATGAAAGAATGCTCAACATCATTAATAATTAGAGAAATACAAATCAAAACTACAATGACATATCTTCTCACACCGGTCAGAATGGCCACCATGAAGAAATCTACAAACAATAAATGTTGGAGAAGGTGTGGAGAAAAGGGAACACTCTTGCACTGTTTTGGGGAATGTAAATTGATACAGCCACTATGGAGAACAGTATGGAGGTTCCTTAAAAAAATAAAAATAGAATTACCATATGACCCAGCAATCCCACTACTGGGCATATAACCTGAGAAAACCATAATTCAAATGAATCATGTACCAAAATGTTCATTGCAGCTCTATTTACAATAGCCAGGACATGGAAGCAACCTAAGTGTCCATCAACAGAGGAATGGATAAAGAAGATGTGGCACATATAAAGAATGGAATATTACTCAGCCATAAAAAGAAATGAAATTCAGTTATTTGTTGTGAAGTGGATGGACCTAAAGTCTGTCATACAGAGTGAAGTAAGTCAGAAAGAGAAAAACAAATACCATATGCTAACACATATATATGGAATCTAAGAGAAAAAAAAAGGTCATGAAGAATCTATGGGTAAGATGGGAGTAATGACACAGACCTACTAGAGAATGGACTTGAGGATATGGAGATGGGCAAGGGTAAGTTGTGACAAAGTGAGAGCGTGACATGGACATATATACACTGGCAAATGTAAAATAGATAGCTAGTGGGAAGCAGCCGCATAGCACAGGGAGATCAACTTGGTGGTTTGTGACCAGCTAGAGTGGTGATATAGGGAGGGTGAGAGGGAGGGAGAAGCAAGGGGGAAGAGGTATGGAAATATATATATATATATATATATATATATATATATATATATATATATATATATATATATATATATATATATATAACTGATTCACTGTTATAAAGCAGAAAGTAACACACCATTGTAAACCAATTATACTTCAATATAGATTTTAAAATATGTAAATAAATAGATAAAAATAAAAAGAAGGAACAGCAAAAGAATAAACATGAAAATGTAAAAAGGTACATCAAAATCAAAAAATTTGAGGAAGGAGGGTAAAAAATACAAATTATTTTTCGTTTTTTTCAGGATATGTTTGAGCCTATATGACTATCAGTCTAAAGCAAGTAGATATAGGAAGCAGTTAACATACTTGAAAAACAGGACAACCACAAATCAAAAACTTACAATAGATTCACAGAACAAAAAAGAAAAGAACATAGGCATATTTTAAAAGGCAATCATCAATCCACAAAAAGAAAAAGAAAGGAACAAAGAAGAAAGAAAGAATCAACTGGAAAACAGGGTTTGAAATGGCAATAAATACACATATATCGATAATTACCTTAAATGTCAATGGAATGAATGCTCCAATTAAAAGACATAGAGTGGCAGAGTGAACAAGAAAATCGCAGCCTATAATATGCTGCCTACAAGGGGCACACATTATGGCAAAGGGCACACATGGATTGAAAATGGGGGTATAGAAAAAGTTATTTCATGCAAACGGAAATGGCAAGAAAGCAGGAGTTGCAATAGTCATATCAGACAAAATAGACTTTAGAGCAAATGATATAAAGAAAGATAAAGAAGGGCACTATATAATGATAAAAGGATCAATACAAGAAGAGGATTTTATACTTATCAACAAATAACCACCTAATATCGAAGCACTTGAATACATAGAACAAATACTAACAAACATAAGGAGAGAAATTGATAGAAATATAATAATAGTAGGAGACTTTAGCACCCCGCTCACATCAATGGACAGATCTTCCAGACAGAGAATCAATAAGGCAAAAGAGATCCTAAATGATACAATAGAAGAGTTAGACTTAATTGATATTTTCAGGACACTACATCCAAAAAACAAAAACAACCCCCCCCCCAAAAAACCAGAATATACATCTTTTCAAGTGCACACAGAACATTCTCTAAGATTGACCACAGCCTAGTACACAAAGCTAACCTCAATAAATTTAAGAGTATAGAAATTATTTCAAGCATCTTCTCTGTCAATAATGGCATGAAACTAGAAATTAACCACAGGAAAAGAAATGAGAAACAAAGGATTACATGGAGACTAACTAACATGCTACTAGAAAACCAATGGGTTAATGAGAAAACCAAAAAAAAAAAAAAATTAAAAAATACCTTGAGACAAACAGCAATGAAAACACAACCATACAAAATCTATGGGATGCTGCAAAAGCAGTTCTTAGAGGGAAGTTCATAGTGATACAGGCCTTCCTCAAAAAACAAGGAAGTTCTCAAGTCAACAACCTAACCTACCACCTAAAAGAAGTAGAAAAAAAAAGAACAAACAAAAACTTAAAGTTAGCAGAAGAAAGGAAATAATAAAGGTTAGGGAGGAAATAAATAAAATAGAGATTTAAAAAAATAGAAAAAAATCAATAAAACCAAGAGCTGGTTCTGTGAAAGTGTAAACAAAATTGACAAACCTCTGGCCAGGCCCACTAAGAGGAAAAGAGAGAGAATGCAAATAAACAAAATAAGAAATGAAAAAGGAGAAATCTCAACTGATATTACAGAAGTACAAAAAACCCTAAGAGAATACTATGAACAAATATATGCCAACAAATTTGACAACCTAGAATAAATGGACAACTTTTTAGAAAGATACAGCCCACCAAAATTGAATCAAGAAGAAATAGATGATTTGAACAGACTGATCACTAGAAGTGAAAGAGAATCTGTAAAAACAAACACAAACCAATTCCCTACAAACAAAAGACCAGGACCAGATGGTTTCACAGGAGAATTCTACCAAACATACAAAGAAGAGCTTATACCAATTCTTCTCAAAATCTTCCAAAAATTGAAGAGGAGAGAACACTCCCAAAGACATTTTAAGAAGCCGCAATCACCCTGATACCAAAACCAGACTAAGACACCACCAAAAAAGGAAAATTACAGGCCAATATCTTTGATGAACATAGATGCAAACATTTTCAACAAAATATTAGCAAACCGAATCCAACAACACATAAAAAAGATCATACACCATGACCAGGTGGGATTCATCCCAGTTTCACACAGATGTCTCAACATATGCAAATCAATCAATGTAGTACACCACATTAACAAAAGAAAAGTCAAAAACCACATGATCATCTTAATAGATGCAGAAAAAGCATATGACAAAATTCAACATCCATTCATGATAAAAACTCTTGTCAAAGTGTGAATAGAGAGAACATATCTCAACACAGTAAAAGCCATTTATGAAAATCTCACAGTCAATATAATACTCAATGGTGCAAAGCTGAAAGCCTTCCCTCTAAAATCTGGAAGAAGACAAGGATGCCCACTTTCAGCACTTCTCTTCAACATAGTATTGGAAGTCTTAGCCACAGCAATCAGATAAGAAAAGGAAATAAAAGGTATCCAAATTGGAAGGGAAGTGGTAAAATTGTCACTATATGCATATAACATGTTACTATATATAGAAAACCTTAAGGACTCCACACAAAAGCTATTAGATCTAATAATCTAATAAATGAATTCAGGAAAGTAGCAGGATACAAGATTAACATTCAGAAATTGACTGCATTCTTTTACACTAACAATAAAATACCAGAATGTAAAAAAACAATACATTTTAAAATCACACACACACACACAGAAAACCTTAAAATATACTTGACCAAGTAGGTGGAAGACTTATAGGCTTAGAACTATCACTATAAAACATTAATAAAGGAAAGAAAAGAGGTTTCAAAGAAATGGAAAGATATCCCATGCTCTAGGATTGGAAGAATAAATATTGTTAAAATGGCAATACTACCCAAATCAATCTACAGACTTAATGCCATCCCTATCGAATTACCCAGCACATTTTTCACAGAACTACAACAAATAATCCAAAAATTTATATGGAACAATAAAAGACCCAGAATTGCCAGAACAGTCCTGAGGAAAAAAAACAAAGAAGGAGGCATCACTATCCCAGACTTCAGACAATACTACAAAGCAGCAGCAATCAAAACAGTGTAGTATTGGTAGAAAAACAGGCATACAGATCATGGAACAGAATAGAGAACGCAGAAATAAACCCACACACTTACGGTCAATTAATCTTTGACAAAGGAGACAAGAATATAAAATGGGAAAAATAGAGTCTCTTCAGTAAGTGGTGTTGGGAAAGTTGGACAGTTACACGTAAATTAATGAAGTTAGAACACACCCCCACACCACACATAAAAATAAACTCAAAATGGCTTAAAGACTTAAACATAAATCATGACGCCATAAAACTAGAAGAGAGCATAGACAAAACATTCTCTGACAAAAATCATACCAATGTTTTCTTAGGTCAGTCTCCCAAGGCAATAGAAATAAAAACAAAAATAAAAAATGGAATCTAATCAAACTTACAAGCTTTTCCACAGCAAAGGAAACCATTAAAAAAATGAAAAAATATCCTGCAGAATGGGAGAAAATATTGCATATGAGGCAACAGACAGGGTTTAATCTCTAAAATATACAAACAGCTCATACAACTCAAAAACAAAACAAAAAAACCCAAACAACCCAATCGAAAAATAGGCAGAAGACCTTAATAGACATTTCTCCAAAGAAGACATACAGATGGCCAGTAGACACATGAAAAGATGCTCAATATCACAATTGGAGAAATGCAAATCAAAACTACAGTGACGTACCACCTCACACTGGTCAGAATGGTCATCATTACAAAGTCTACAAATAACAAATTCTGGAAAGGGTGTGGAGAAAAGGGAACCCTCGTACACTGTTGGGGGAATGTAAACTGGTACAGCCACTATGGAGAACAATATGGAGGTTCTATATATAAACTATAAATAGAGCTACCATATGATCCTGCAGTCCCATGCCTGGGAATATACCCAGACAAAACTATAATTCAAAAAGACACATGCACCCCTATGTTCATAGTAGCACTATTCATAGTAGCGAAAACATGGAAACAATCTAAATGTCCACCTACAGATGAATGGATAAAGAAGATGTGGTACATATATACAATGGAATGCTGCTCAGCCATAAAAATAATGAAATAATGCCATTTGCGGCAACACAGTTGTAACTAGAGATTATCATACTAAGTGAAGTACATCAGAAAGAGAAAGACAAATACCATATGATATCACTTATATGTGGAATGTAAAATATGGCACAAATGACCCTATCTACAAAACATAAACAGAGTCGTAGACATACAGAACAGACTTGTGGTTGCCAAGGTTGGTGGGCGGGGGGGCGGGAGAGGAATGGACTAGGAGTTTGGGTCTGGTAGCTGCAAACTATTACATTTATAATGGATAAACAACAAGGTTCTAATGTGTAGCACAGGGAACTATATTTAATATCCTGTGATAAACCATGATGGAAAAGAATATAAAAAAGAGGTATTATGTATATGAGTCACTTTGCTATACAGAAGAGATTTTCACAACATTGTAAATCAGCTATGCTTCAATAATAAACTAATAAATAAATATTTTTAAATGTAAAAAATGTACATGCTATAACTTTAACCAAAAAATCCTACAGAAAATATAAAACATTGGCTGTGATGAGTAGTGTGAACAAAACTAGTGTCCTTCTAATTCGAGAAGATGCCCCAAGTAGATGATTTCCAAGAAAGGTATGAAGCTACTGAAATTGTTAGTCAAGAAGCATAACTGGCAGTGCTGAAAGATGCAAATCCACCACTTGAGGCCAGAGGGAACATTCTTTTCTGCTCCATGGTTATCTTTGTGGCAGAAGGAAGGATGTTAAAAGAAGATAAATCAACCTATGATGAAGGATAAGTGGGCAATGAGCAGGAGGTTTGGTGAATTCTTGTTTCAAAAAAGTTGGCAGAAATCTAATTAGGTTTCCAGTTGCTGTTTGGGATGAGAGTCATGTGCTTGCTTGGGACTAAGTAATTTTGTCATTTTTCCCATGTGTGTTAAATTCCCCAACCCTGGTTTTATTGATTGATTAGAATTAAGACCTGAGAAAAGAAAGTTCTGAGAGAGTAAAAGAAGTACTTAATAGGGAAGATTATGTCCTAGTCTTCAACTAGTCATGAGGATAGACTTCCAAGGAGTAGACTATGTGGCAGCAGATTTAGTCTTTGGAACCAGAGCTGAAGAACAAGAAAAAGTACCCAGTGTCTGGCCCTGAAAATTGACTCAAGGCTATAGCATAACATTAGAAAGACCCTAGAAGTTTCCTCATGCCAGATCTCTCTTAGACCCACGAGTTCAGCTCAGTTGCTATGTAGCTGTTATTACTTCAAGGCCTGTCAGTGGGTGGTAAGACGTGTACAAAGAAAGCATGGGTTGGAACAAGGATTATTAACTCAGTTGTGGATTGGGTTCATACTTCATAATTCTTTTGTAAATTTATGTATAATATGAGTTCATTCTGTTGGGAGAAGTATGATAGTAATTAGTAATTAGAAGTATGATAGTAATTAACGGTGATCATACTTAGCTTGCTTGTAGCATCTCAGAAAAGAAAAGGAAGTCCTTTTAGTTTGAGCCATGGCATCAGTCAAAGACAAAGACAGCATCCAAAGAAGGGGAGTTTGTGATGGCTGCTGGCAGATTCTCCTCTGAGTGTTAAATTGTAGTGCAAATTGCTGATAGAATGGAGATGGTCATGTGGGGCTGGAACAGGAACTGCAACTTATTGGATACAGGGTACACACATCAAGAACACAAGATACTGCACGTAAAGGAGCAAAGCAAATTCTAAATACCATTCATGGCAGGAGATGAGCTCTTAGTGTACCTTCAAATTCAGCACAGGATGACTCTGTAATTGGTTGGGGCTTATGTCAACACTTTGATTATATTATATAGCTATTGCTCATCAGAGTTTTCTTTTCTGGCTAAAAAAAGCAATAACAATTTAAAATTTCTCACAGCAGCCTCATGAGATGATTATTACTATCATAATTGTTCAGATAATAAAGTTGAGGCTTGGGTTTAGGTAAATTGACTAGTTTCCAAAATATTCAAATTCAGGTCTTTAATACTGTAAAACCCCTTCTCTTTTCCGACTGCACTTCACTTGCTTATAAGTCCATTTTGTTTGAAATTTTTCTTTATAAAAAACCATAATTGTAGTTTTGCCTCAGAAAAAAAAAAACATCTATGCCTTCCGTGTCTCACAAAAGATCTTATATTTCCAATTACTCTCACCTATGGAACACATAATTCTTACCATTTTTATAACCAAGTAAGAGTGAAGGGACAGTTGGTTATCCCTTTTTGCTCAATCAAAACTCTGTTTATAGTCCACTTTCCATTCTTCTAGTCTTCTATCCCTATGAATCATTTGGTTTCAATATTGTCACTTTTATTCACTAGGACCCTGTTCTATTTTTTTAACAGCTTTACTGAGGTATAATCATCATACAACAAAGAGCAAAGATTTACATTGTATAGTTCGATAAGTTTTGAACTATGTATACAATGTTAAACCATCACCAAAATCAAGAAAATGAACATATGCATTACTTTGAAAAATTTCCTTATGCCTGTTTTAATTCCTTCCTCACAACTCTCCCTGACTCTTATGGTCATACCACAAACTCTAGGAAGAAACATATCTGCTTCCTATCAATAGATATTATTTTGCATTCCCTAAAATTTATATAAATGAAATCATTCAGTGTACAATTTTTCCCCTTTGGATTCTTTAACTCAGTGTAATTATTGTGAGATTTATCCACATCTTTGTGTGTGTCAATAGTTCTTTCCTTTTTATTGCTTAGTAGTATGCCATGTATGGAAATATCACAGTTAGTTTACCTATTCACCTGTTGAGGCATATATTGGTTATTTCAATGTTTTAGGTATTCCAAAAGCTGTTACAGATATTCATATATAATTCTTAGTATGAACACATGCTTTAACTTCTCACAGGTAAATGCCTAGGATTGGAATGGCTAGATAATATAGTAGATATATGTTGAACTTTTTAAAGAATCTGCCAAACTCTTTTCTAGAGTCATTGTGCCATTCAACTTTTCTGCCAGCACTGTCTGAGAGTTTGTTTTTCCATATACTCACCAATACTTGCTATGATCAGAGTCTTTCATTTTAGCCATTCTACAAGGTCTACAGTGGTATCTTGTTGGGTTTTTATTTGTGTTTTCCTGATGACTAATGACTTGAGTGTATTTTAATGTACTTCTTTGCCATTCATGTATTTTCTCTGGTGAAGTGCATTTCCATATCTTCTTTTAACCAATTTTTAGAATTAGATAATTTGTTTTCTTAATGTTGAGTTTGAGAATTATTTATATATGCTGTGTATAAGTTCTTATCAGACATGTTTGTAAATATTTTCCTCAATCTATGGTTTAGCTTTTCATTCTCTTAATGTTGTCTTTTGAAGAACAAATGTATTAAATTTTGTAAAGTCCAATTTATCAACATTTAACTCTTTTGAATTATGTTTTGGTATCATAAGCTAAAGGTCACAAAGGTTATTTGTAACTTATTGACCAGGAGTTTTATACTTTTCAGTTTTACTTTTAGATCTCTGATAAATCTGAGATTTTTTGTCAATGGCATAAGGCATAAATGAACATGTTTTTGCATAAAATTATCCAATTGTTCTGATAGCATCTGTAGAAAGACCATTTTTTTCTGTACTGATATGCCATTGGACCTTTGTCAAAGATCAATTTTCCATAGATATGAGGGACTATTTCTGAACTCATATTTTTTTTCAATTGATATATTAGTCTATCCTAAAGTAAACACCACTCTGTTTTCATTAGTGTAATTTTATAATAAATTTTAGCATTGGTTACCATTAATTCCACAACTTTATGCTTCCTTTTATCAAATGTTTAGACTATTTCTTATCAAATTCCTTCATATTTCCATAAACATTTTAGAATCATCTTGTCAGCATCAAAAACAAATCCTGTTGAGATTTAACTAGCATTATGTAGGAGTTACAGACCAAATTGGGAGAACTGACATCTAAACAATATTGAATCTTCTAGCTGGGAACAAATTATATCTTCACATTTCTTTAGATCTTAATTTTCCTCAGCAATATTTTCAGGTTTCTATGTAAATATCTTACACATTTTTCTTGATTTCTCTCATAGAATTTCAGTTTTTGATGATATTATAAATGATATCGTTTTAAAATTTTAAACTCCAACTGCTCGTTGCCAATATATAGAAATACAATTGATTTTTGTACATTGACCTTGTTTTCTGCAGTCTTGCTAAATTTACTTTTTAGTTCTGGTAGCTTTGTGTTTGTGTGTGTGCAGATTCCTTTGTATTTTCTACATAGACTATTATGTTGTCTGCAAATATATATTTTTACTTCTTATTTTCCAGTCTGAGTGATGTTATTTTCTCCCTTTATTCAGCATTTAGAAACTCCTTAATGATGTTGAATAGAATTTTTGAAAGCAGCGTTGTTTTTGATCTTAGAAGAGTTTCTCACCATTAAGTATGATATTAGGTGTAGGTTTTCCACTAATGCTGTATTGAGAAGTTTACTTTTATTCTTGTTTGCTGAGTTTTGTTGTTGTTGTTATGAGTGGATGTTAGACTTCTTTCAAGTGCTTTTTGTACAGATGATCATATGGTTTATCCTTTTTAGTTTATTAATATTGAGAGTTAAATTGAGTCATTTTAAAATATTAAACTTGGGATAAACCAGGAAATATATCTCCTGGTTTTATAGATATTAAATATAAATACATTATAGCTATATTTATCGATCTATTGAGATAGAGAATTACATTATACATATAAATATATTTCACACATACACAGTTGGGAAGTGACAATGGCAAGGTGACCAGCAGTCAGGTCACAGAGGGCTTTGTATGTCATCCTAAGAAGGTGTGAAGGTGTTTTATTCTCTCGAAGTGGCAGGGGAATTTTAGCTTTTAAGCTAGAGTAATAGCATAAGATCTATGTTTTAGGAATGCTCCCCTGTAAACGATGCAAAGAATTGGGCTGAACTGACAGAAGAGAGTCTAATCTGGAAATTATTGGCAGTTTTGGAAGTGATGATAAGGGTGTAAATATATGAGAGTAAGATTTTAGTTGCTCTAAAATTTTAAATTATTAGCCTAGTTCTGCTCAAGTTGGTTGTAAACTCCTTGAGGACTTGATCCATGTCATATATTTTTATACCTTTTGGTTTCTACCAAAGCCCTTAGTACACTGTGTGCTCAATATTCTTGCTGTATTTAAGTATAGGACAAACCCAGTGTCCTATCTCTACACAAAAACCTTCATCAACTCTTTAAACTTATTTTGGTAATGTTTATAATAGCCATTTCTAGATATGAGTTTCCTTGAAGTTCCTTCAATCTAACTGAGTGAATCATTTTCATTTCCAGCTAGAGAACAAGAAAGAACCCACAAGACTGTTAATTAGCCAAATTACCCTTCATCTCAAAACAGCAAAAGACTTTCAAGCCAATTAAAAAGACAATTACTGTACTCTGCTCTGGCAGATTGTGGCTGTTGGGACTTTAGTTTGGGTTGATAGATTTGTTTTGTAGCTTTGTCATGGCATTTCAATAGCACACAATCCTTATTAAAAATGCACTAGTGTATTCAAGCCCATGGAATTGCATATGTCACTATGTAATCATGGAAAAAAAACTGCTTGCTTCGTACTCTACCATGTAGATTTCTTATAAATGGGAATTTATGAATTTATGTTGCTAAAGCTCTCAATGCAATGACACTGAAAGTCTGGTTTAAATAAGTATGTAAGTAAAGTTAATAAAAACTAATTTCTGAACAGAGAAAAGTCCATATATTTTGAATGTATACTATGTATATTCAAAGCGTACATTTCTGTATGGGGACAACCATACTTAACTTTTGTCTTACTGCATTATCTATGTTTCAACTTTATTATTTTGACATTTCTTGAGAATCTCCCATGTGACCAGCACTGTGTTAAGTATTGGGGATATAAAGACATTGTACCTTTCTTTAAATTTCCTAAACATAGACAAATTCATAAACTATTAATGCAATTTAATGTGTTTGGTGTTGTGATATATATGTACATAAGTTGTATACACATTTTTTTCTGGAACACAGAAAGGTTGGTGAGTTTCATCAGCATGAATTATTTGTTCCTTGAAAGCATGCTGAAAATTTCTACCTATATAACTAGAGTAATTCTCTCCTTAACCACATGAATTCTGAATTTTGTACCCACTGCTCTATTAAAGTGAATCTCTGGAAAATAGTAAATGAACTCTTTACTGACAAACCTGCTTGTATTTATTTTTCTTCCAGTTTTATTGAGATATAATTAACATACAACACTGTGTAAGTCATACAGCATTGTTATTTGGCTTACATACATCAGGAGTTGTTTATCATAATAAATTTTGTGAGGATCCATCATCACATATAGATACAAAATTAAAGAAATATAATTTTTTCTTGTGATGTATTTACTCTCTTCACAACTTTCATATATAATATGCAGCAGTATTAATTATTTTTATCATGTTGTACATTACATTCCTAGTACTTAAAGTTTGAACCTTTTGATGGCCTTCATCCAATACCTCCTCCCCTCAACTCCCTCTTCTAGTAACCACACATTTGATCTCTTTTTCAGTGAGATGTTTGTTTTTGAAGTATACTTCACTTACAAAACTATGTTAGTTCCTGTTACACAACATAGTGATTCGATATTTCTATACATTTTTTCAATGATCACCATGCTACATCTAGTTATGATATGTCACCACACAAAGATATAATTATTGACTATATTCCTGAAATTGTACATTTTATATTCGTGACACATTTATCACTTATTACAAACTGGAGATTTGTAGTTCTTAATCTCCCTCAAGAGTTTCTCTCCTCACACCCTCTGCTCTGACAACCACCTGTTTATTCTCTGTATCTATAAATCTGTTTCTATTTTGTTAAGTTTATTCATTTGCTTTGTTATTTAGAATCCACATATAAATGAAATCAAGCAATATTTGTCTTTCTCTGTCTGACTTATTTAACTCAGCATAATGCTGTCTAGGTCGATCCATGTTGTTGCAAATGGCAAGAAAATTTTCATTCTTCTTTAAAATTAGGTAATAATCCATGATGTGAATATATATATACATATGTATATATGTATATATATACACACACTATCTTCTTTATCCATTTATCTATTGATGGATTGATGGGCACTCATGTTTTTTTCATATCGTGGCTATTGTAAATACTGCTACAATGAACATAGTAGTGCATATATCTTTTGAATTAGTGTTTATGTTTTCTTCAAATAAATACACAGGAGTGGAAATGCTGGATCATATAGTAGCTCAGTTTTTAATTTTTTGAGGAATCTCCATTCTGTTTTCTATAGTGGCTGCACCAATTTATTTTTTTATGAATCTTTTACTTCCTTAGTTAGATTCATTCTTAGGTATTTTATTCTTTTTGGTGTGATTGTAAATGAGATTCTTTCTTAATTTATCTTTCCGACAGTTTGTTGTTAGTGTATAGAAACACAATAGATTTTTGTATATTAATTTTGTTTCCTGCAATGTTACCAAATTCATTGATGGTTCTAGTAGTTTTTTTTGGTGACATCAGTTAAGCATTTAGTTAGGATTTTCCATGTATAGTATCATGTCTTCTGAAAACGGTGACATTTTTACCTCTCACGTTCCAATTTGAATGCTTTTTAGTTCTTTTCCTTGTTTGATTACTGTGGCTAGGTCTTCCAATACTATGTTAAATAAAAATTGGTGAGAATGGACATCCTTCTCTTGTTCCTGATCTTACAGGAAATTCTTTCAGCTTTCCACCATTGAGTGTGATGTTAGCTATGGGCTTGTCATATATGGCCTTTATTATGTTGAGGTATATTCCTTATATAACCAATTTGTTGAGAGTTTTTATCATAAATGGATGTTGGATTTTGTCAAGTTTTTTTTTTTTCATCTATTGAGATAACTTTATTTTTCAGTGTGTTAATGTGGTATATCACATTGATTTGTGGATACTGAACCACTCTTGAATCACTGGAATAAATCCCACTGGATCATGGTGTATGATCCTTTTAATGTATTGTTGATTTTTGTTTGCTAATATTTTGGTTTTGGTTTTTGCATCAATGTTCATTGGTGATATTGGCCTGTAATTTTGTTTTTTTGTGGTATTTTTGTGTGATTTTTTATCAGTGTGATTCTGGCCTTGGAATGAGTTCTGAAATGTCCCTTGATTTGCAGTTTTTTGGAACAGTTTGAGAATAATAGGTCTTAACTCTTCTCTAAATATTTGATAGAATTTACCTGTGAAGCCAACTCTTCCTGGACTTTTGTTCTTTGGCAGTTTTTAAATTACTGATTCAATATTATTATTGGTCACTGCTCTGTGCATATTTTCTATCGCTTTTTTTAAAAAAAAATTATTGGAGTATAGTTTATTTACAAAGTGGTGTTAATTTCATGTGTACAGCAAAGTGAATCAGTTATACATATATCCACATTTTTTTCTTTTTAGATTCTTTTCACATATAGATCATTATAGAGTATTGAGTAGAGTTCCCTGTGCTATACAGCAGGTTCTTATTAGTTATCTATTTTATATATAGTAGTGTGTATATGTCAGTCCCAACTTCCCAATTTAGTCCTTCCACTCATCCTATGGTAACCATAAGTTTGTTTTCTACATTCAAGACTCTACTTCTGTTTTTTAAATAAGTTTATTTGTACCCCGTTTTTTTTAGATTCCACACATAAGTGATATCACATGATACTTGTCTTTCTCTGTCTGACTTCACTCAGTATGACAATCTCTAGGTCCATCCATGTTGCTGCAAATGGCATTATTTTGTTCTTTTTTTTATAGCTGAGTAATATTCCATTGTATATATGTGCCACATCTTCTTTATCTACTCCTCTGTTGATGGACATTTAAAGTGCTTCCATGTCCTGCCTATTGTAAATAGTGCTGCAATGAACACTGGGGTGAATATATCTTTTTGAATTATTGTTTTCTCTAGGTATATGCCCAGGAGTGGAACTGTCGGGTCATATGGTGTTCTATTTTTAGTTTTTTAATGACCCTCCGTACTGCTCTCCATAGTGGCCGTACCAATTCACATTCCCACCAACAGTGTAGGAGGGTTCCCTTTTCTCCATACCCTCTCCAGCATTTATTGTTTGTAGATTAAAAAAAAAATGTATTGGAGTATGGTTGATTTACAGTGTTGTGTTAGTTTCAGGTGTACAGCAAAATGAATCACTTATACACAGACATATGTCCACTCTTTCTTTTTCTTTTTTAGATTATTTTTCCATATAAGCCATCACAAAGTATTGAGTAAAATTCCCTGTGCTAAACAGGAAAAGAAGGGACCATGATGGGGCCTGTGCCCCAGGGAGGGAGCTATTTTCTATTTCTTAGTCTCCCAGTTAATTCCTGATTTAGTCTTAGGAGGCAGTACATTTCTAGAAATTTGTCCATTTCTTCTGGGTTGTTCATTTTATTGGCATATAACGGTTCTTAATAATCTCTTATTATTCATTGCATTTCTGTGGTGTCAGCTGTATCTTCTTTCAAATTTCTGATTTTATTAATTTGTTCACTCTATTTTTTCATGATGAGTTTGACTAAAGGATAAACTTTGTTTATCTTTGTAAAGAACCAGCTCTTAATTTCATTGGTCTATTCTATTGGGTATTTTGGCTCTATTTCATTTTTTCTGCTCTCATCTTTATGATTTTTTCCTTCTACTAATTTTTGGTTTTGTTTATTTTTCTAGTTCCCTTATGTGTAGAGTTAGGTTGTTTATTTGAGATTTTTCTTGTTTCATGAGGTAGGAGTATATCACTATAAACTTCCTTCTTAAAACTTTTGCTTCTACATATATATTATGGGTCATTCTGTTTTCATTTTCATTTGTCTCTGTGTGTTTTGATTTCTTCTTTGAACTCTTAAGTGATCCATTGGTTGTTTAATAGCATATTGTTTAGCCTCCATGTGTTTGTATTTTTTGCAGAATTTTTTTTTACCTTGTAGTTGATTTCTAGTCTCATGGTGTTGTCGTCAAAAAAGATGATTGATATGATTTCAGTTTTCTCAAATTTACTGAGAATTTGTTCTTAGCCTAGCATGTGATCTATTCTGAAAAATGTTGCATGTGCACTCAAAAAGTATTGTATTCTGCTGCTTTTGGGTGAAATATTATATATATACATATATGTGTGTATGTGTGTGTGTATATATATATATATATATATTAACCCCATCTAGTCTAATGTGTCATTTAATGCCAGTGTTTCTTTGTTAATTTTCTGTCTGGATGGTCTGTCCATTGATGTAAGCGAGATGTTAAAATTTCCTCCCATAATTGTGTTATACTGTCAATTTCTCCCTTATGCCTATTGATATTTGCTTTATGATTTAGGTGGTCTTATGTTGGGTTCATATATATTTATAATTGTTATATCTTCTTGGATTAGTCCCTTATTCATTATGTAATGTCTTTCTTTGTCTCTTGTTACAGAAGTTGTTTTAACTTATTTTATCTGATATATGTATTGCTACCCTGGCATTATTTTCGTTTCCATTTACACGAAATATCTTTTATCATCCCTTCACTTTCAGCCTGTGTGTATCTCTAGATCTGAAGTGAATCCGTTGTAGGCAGCATATGTATAGGTCTTGTTTTTGTATCCATTCAGCCTCTCTATGTCTTTTGATTGGAACATTAAAATATTGACATTTAAAGTGACTATTTATAGGTATGTGCTTATTGCCATTTTGTTAATTGTTTTGGTGTTTGTTTTTTTTTTCTGTAGCTCATTTTTTGTCCTTTCTTTTTTGTTCTCTTCCTCTGTAATTTGATGACTACCTTTAGTGTTATATTTGGGTTTCTTTCCACTTTTTATTTGTGTTTGTATTATAGATTTTTGGTTTGTGGTTACAATAAGGTTTACATATTTCAATCTCCATATATATGTGATTATTGTAAGTTTCTGATCTCTTTATTTCAAATTTATTTTAAAAACCCTGCAACTTTACTACACCCACTTACACACATGTTTACTCTTACTGACATGATAATTTACACTTTTGCCTTGCAAAAACTACTTATTGTGGATATAGATGATTTTAATACTTTTGAATTTTAGCCTTCCTACTAAATTTAAACATGGCTGATCTATTGCTTTTGCTGTATATTTTCCTTTACCAGTGATATTTCTCCTTCCATAATTTTTCATATTTCTAGTTGTGGCCTTTTCTTTTTCACTTAGATAAGTTGGTTTAGCATTTTTTATAAAGCTGGCTTGGTGGTGCTGGACTCTTTGAGATTTTGCTTGTCTGTAAACCTTTTGATCTCTCAATCAAATACAAATAAAATATTGCTGGATAAAGTATTCTCAGTTGTAGGTTTTCACTTTTATCACTTTAAATATATTATGACATTTCATTCTGGCTTGCAGAGTTTCTGCTGAATAGTCAGCTGATAGCCTTATGGGAGTGCCCTTGTACATAATTTGTTGCTTTTCCTTTGATGTTTTTAATGTTCTATTTTTAATTTCAACATTTTATTTACAGCATGTCTACATGTGGTCCTGTTTTGGTTAATCCTGTTTGGAACTCTCTATGGTTCCTGGACCTAGATGTCTGTTTCCTTTCTCAGGTTAGGGAAGCATTCAGCTGTGATGTCTTCAAATATGTTCTCTGCCCCTTTTTTTCACTCTTCTCCTACTTGGATCTTTATGACGTGAATGTTAATATGTTTGATGATGCTCCAGAGTCTCTTGAACTGACAACATTTTTTAAATTTCATTTTTTTAAACATCTTTATTGAAGTATAATTGCTTTACAATGGTGTGTTAGTTTCTGCTTTATAACAAAGTGAATCAGCTATACATATACATATATCCCCATATCTCCTCCCTCTTGTATCTCCCTCCTTCATTTTTAAAGAGAAACAGAGTTTGGGGGAGGTACTACAGGCTGGTGGCCTGGGTTCAGCTGGAAGTGGGATGAAAAATGTCAGAGTAGAAGGACATGAGCTAATTTCTTCTTACAGAAACACCAAAATCACAACTAACCACTGAACAACCACCAATTAAAAAAATGCTGTAACCTAGCAAACAAGATACCCTACATCCAAAGACAAAGAGGAAGCCACAATGAAATGGTAAGAGGGGTGCAATCATGGTAAAATCAAATCCCATACATACCGGGTGGGCAACCCACAAACTAGAAAAATATCATACCACAGAAGTTTTCCCCCAGGAGGGAAAGTTCTGAGCTCCACATCAGGCTACCCAGCCTGTGGGTTTTGCAATGGGAGGAGGAGTCCCCAGAGAATCTGGGTATGATCACAGGAATTCCAGAGTACTGGAGGAAACAGAAACTCTTGGAGGATACACACAGAGTCTTGTGTGTACCAGGACCTAGGGCAAAAAGAAGTGACCTCAAAAAGAACTGGGCCAGACTTATCTGCTAGTATTGGAGGGTGTCCTGCAGAGTTTGGGGGGCAGCTGTGGCTCACTGTGTGGACAAAGACAGTGGTGGCAGAAATTCTGGAAAGTACTCATAAGGGTGAGCTCTCTTGGAGGCCACCATTTTCTCACCAAGGCCTGAACCCTCAGGCCAAGAAACTGACAGGACAGGAAGACAGCCACACCCATGAGGAGATAGGTTGCCTAAAGTCTTCCTGAGCCCACAGCTTCCCACTAAACGCATTCCATGACATAGCCCTGCACATCAGAGGTACAAGATCCAGCTACACCCACAAGTGCACAGGTACTAGACCCTCCCACCAGGAAGCCTGCACAAGCCTCTTAGACAGCCTCATTCACCAGGGCCAGACAGCAAAAGAAAGAAGAACTATGACCCTGTGAAGCCAGCAGAACAGAAACTACAATCACAGAAAATTAAACAAAATGAGACTGCAGAGGAAAATGTCTCAGATGAAGGAAGAAGATAAAACCCCAAAAGAACAACTCAAATCTCAGAAAAAGAATGAAGGCACAGATCTAGAAAATACAAGAGATATTTAACAAACAGAAGAAATAAGGAACAAAAAAATAGAGGTGAACAATAAAATAACTGAAATGAAAAATACTCTAGAAGGAATCAGTAGCAGAATAACTGAGGCAGAAGAATGCATAAATGACCTGGAAGACAGAATGATGGAAATCACTGCCACAGAACAGAATAAAGAATGAAAAGAAATGAGGACAGTCTAAGAGACTTCTGGGACAATATTAAATGCACCAACATTCACATCATAGGCATCCCAGAAGGAGAGGACAAAGACCTAAGAAAATATTTGAACAGATAATAGCTGAAAACGTCCCTAATATAAGAAAGGAAACAATCACCAAAGTCCATGATGCGCAGAGACTACCAGGCAGCATAAACCCAAGGAAGAACACACCAAACCACATAGTAACCAAATTGACAAAAATAAATACAAAGAAAAATATTAAAAGCAACAAGAGAAAAGTAACAACATACAAGGGAATCCTGTAAGGTTATCAGCGGATTTCTCAGCAGAAATTCTTCAGGATAGAAGGGAGTGGTATGATATATTTAAAGTGATTAAAGGAAAGAACTTACAACCATGAATATTCTACACAACAAGGGTTTCATTCAGATTTGATGGAGAAATGAAAAGATCCACAGACAAGCAAAAGGTAACAGAATTCAGCACCACCAGACCAGCTTTGCAAAAAATGCTAAAGGAATTTCTCTAGGCAGAAAAAAAAAGGCCACAACTAGAAACAAAAATATTATGAATGGAAAAGCTCACCAGAAAAGACAGATGTACAGTCAATGTAGGAAATCATCTGCATACATATATGATATCAAACCCAGTAATTGTGAGGAAAGCACAAATACAGGATATTGGAAATGCATTTAAAATTAAGAAACCAGCAACTTAAAACAACCCTGTATATATATAGACTGCTTAACCAAAATTTCATGGGAAATGCTAACCAAAATCTACAATGGATACACAAAGAAAAAAATGCAACCCAAACTCAACACTAGTGATTTTCATCAAACTACAAGAGAACAGAACAAAAGAGGAAGGGAAGAAAAAAGACCTACAAAAACAAGCCCAAAACAATTAAGAAAATGGCAACAGGAACACAAATATTGATAATTACCTTAAATGTAAATGGATTAAATGCTCCAACAAAAAGACCTAAACTGGCTGAATGGATACAAAAACAAGACCGTATATATGCTGTCTACAAGAAACTTACTTCAGATGTAGGGACACATACACTGAAAGTGAGGGGATGGAAAAAGTTATTCCATGCAAATAGAAGTCAAAAGAAAGCTGGAGTAGTGATACTCATATCAGAAAAAATAGACTTTAAAATAAAGACTATTACAAGAGACAAAGTAGGACACTACATAATGATCAAGGGATCAATCCAAGAAGATATAACAATTGTAAATATACACGCACCCAACATAGAAGCACCACAAAACATAAGGGAAATACTAACAGTTATCAATGCAGGAATCAACAGTAACACAATAAGAGTGGGGAATTTTAACACTCCACTTTCATCAATGGAAAGAAGATCCAGACATAAAATAAATAAGGAAACACAGGCCTTAAATGACATGTTAGACCAGATTGACTTAATTGATCACATGCAGGGACAGAAAGCGAGCCTCAATAAGTTTAAGAAAATTGAAATCATATCATGCATCTTTTCTGACCAAATATTATGAGAGTAGAAATCAACTACAGGAAAATAAAAACTTCAAAAACCACACACACATGGAGCTTATACAATATGCTACTAAACAATCAATGGACCACTGAAGAAATCAAAGAGGAAATTTAAAAATACCTAGAGAAAATTTAAAATAAAAGCATGGTAATTCAAAATTTATGGGATGAAGCAGAGGTAGTTCTAAAAGGGGAGTTTATAGCAATACAATATTACCTCAGGAAACAAGAAAAATCTCAAACAACTAACCTTATAGCTAAAGCAACTAGAGGAAGAACAGACAAAATCCAAAGTTAGTAGAAGGAAAGAAACCATAAAGATCAGAGCAATAATAAATGAAATAGAGACAAAAAAAATAAAAAAGATCAATGAAAGTAAAATGTGGTTATTTGAAAAGAAAAACAAAATTGATAAACCTGTATCCAGACTCATCAAGAAAAAGAGGGAGAGGCTCAAGTCAATAAAATTAGAAGTGAAAAAGGAGAAGTCACAACCAACACCACAGAAATACAAAGGACCATAAGAGACTACTGCAATCAACTATATGACAATAAAATGGATAACCTAGAAGAAATGGGCAAATTCTTAGAAAGGTACAATCTCCTAAGAATGGAACCAGGAAGAAATAGAAAATATGAACAAAGAAATCACAAGTACTGAAATTGAAACTGTGATTTAAAAACTCCCAACAAACAAAAGCCCAGGACTAGACGGCTTTACAGGGGAATTCTTTCAAACATTTAGAGAAGACAGTTAACACCTATCTTTCTGAAAATATTTCCAAAAATTGCTGAGAAAGGAACACTCTCAAACTCATTCTATGAGGCCACAATCACCCTGATACCAAAATCAGATAAAGCTATCACACACACACAAAAAAGAAAATTAGGGCTTCCCTGGTGGCACAGTGGTTGAGAGTCTGTCTGCCGATGGAGGGGATGCAGGTTCGTGCCCCGGTCCGGGAGGATCCCACTTGCCATGGAGCGGCTGGATCCGTGAGCCATGGCCACTGGGCCTGCACGTCTGGAGCCTGTGCTCCACATTGGGAGAGGCCACAGCAGCGAGAGGCCCGCGTACTGCAAAAAAAGAAAGAAAGAAAGAAAGAAAATTAGAGGCCAATATCACTGATTAACATAGGTGCAAAAATTATCAAAAAAATACTAGCAAACAGAATCCAAAAATACATTAAAGGAATCATACACCATGATCAAGTGAGATTTATTCCAGGGATGAAAGGATTTACCAGTATCCACAAGTAAATCAGTGTGATAGATAGCACTAAATTGAAAAATAAAAACCATATGTTCATCTCAATAGATGCTAAAAAACCTTTTGACAAAATTCAACACCCATTTATGTTAAAAATTCTCCAGAAAATGGGAATAGTGGGAACATACCTCAACATAATTAAGGACATGTATTACAAACTTACAACTAACATCATACTCAATGGTGAAAAGGTGGAAGCATTTCCTCTAAATTTTGGAACAAGACAAGGATGTGTACTCTTGCCACTTTTATTCAACATAGTTTTGGAAGTCCTAGCCATGGCTATCAGAGAAGAAAAAAAAAATAAAAGGAATTCAAATTGAAAAAGAAGAAATAAAACTTTCATTGCTTGAAATGACAAGATACTATATATAGAAAGATACATAATTACATATATAGAAAGATACATAATTACATACGTACATATATATCTTATATACTATAAAATCCTAAAAATTCTACCAGAAAATTACTGGAGCTTACCAATGAATTCAGTAAAGTCGTAGGTTACACAATTAATACACAGAAATATGTTGCATGTCTATACACTAACAACAAAAGATCATAAAGAGAAATTAAATAAATAATCCCATTTACCATTTCATCAAAGAGAATAAAATACCTAGGAATAAACTTACCTAAGGAGGAAAATACCTGTACTCCCAAAACTATAAGAAACTTATGGAAGAAATCAATGGCACAAAGAGATGGGAAGATATACCATATTCTTGGACTGGAAGGATCAATTTTCTCAAAATGACAATACTACACAAGGTGATCTATGATTTAATACAATCTCTATCAAATTACCAATAGCATTTTTCACAGACCTAGGACAAAAAACCTTAAAATTTGTATGGAGACACAAAAGACCCCAAATTGCCAAAGCCATCTTGAGACAGAAAAATGGAGCTGGAGGAATCAGGCTCCCTGATTTCAGTCTATACTACAAAGCTACAGTCATCAAAACAGTATGATACTGGCATAAAAACAGAAATATAGATCAATGGAACAGGATAGAAAGTCCAGAAATAAACTTGTGCACCTATAGTCAATTAATCTACGACAAAGGAGGCAAGACTATATAATGGAGAAAAGACAGTATCTTCAATAAGTGGTGTTCGGAAAACTGGACAGCTACATGTAAAAAATGAAATAAGAACATTCTTTAACACCATACACAAAAATTAATGCAAAATGATTTAAAGAACTAAATGTAAGTCTAGATATTATAAAACTCTTAGAGGAAAACATAGGCAGAACACTCTTTGACATAAATTGTAGCAATATCTTTTTTGATCCATTTCCTAAGGTAATGACAATGAAAACAAAAATAAACAAATGAGACCTAGTTACTCAAAAGCTTTTGAATAGCAAAGGCTTAACAAAACGTAAAGACAACCCACAGATTGAGAGAAAATATTTGCAAGCGATATGACTAACAATGGATTAAACTCTAAAATTTACAAACAGCTCATGTGTCACATTATCAAAAAAAAAAAAAAAAATCAAAAAATGGGCAGAAGACCTAAATGGACATTTCTCCAAAGAAGACATACAGCTGGCTAGTAGGCACATGAAAAATGTTCAAGATCGCTAATTATTACAGAAATGCAAATCAAAGCTACAATGAGATAGCAATTCGTGCCAGTCAGAATGGTCATCATCAAAATGTCTATAAACTATGAAAGCTTGAGAGGGTGTGCAGAAGCAGGAACCCTCCTACATTGTTGGTGGGAATGTAAATTGGTATAGCCACTGTGGAGAACAGTATGGAGGTTCCTTAAGAAACTAAAAATAGAACTACCATATGATCCCACAATCCCAGTCCTGAGAATATATCTGGAGAAAAACATGATTGGAAAGGATATATGCACCCCAATATTTATTGTAGCACTGTTTCAATAACCAAGGCATGGAAGCAACCTAAATATTCATCAACAGAGGAATGGACAAAGAAGAAGCAATTACAATATATAATGGAATATTACTCAGCCATTAAAAAAATTAAATAATGTCACTTGCAGCAACATTGGTGGACCTGGAGATTATCATACTAAGTGAAGTCAGACAGAGAAAGACAAATATCACATGATATTTGTAGAATATGTATATGTAGAATCTAAGAAAATATATAAATCAACTTATTTACAAAGAGAAACAGACTCACAGATTTATTTTTTCATTTAATTTTATTTTTATATTTTTTGAATTTTTAAATTTTATTTTATTTTATTTTTTTTATACAGCAGGTTCTTATTAGTTATCTATTTTATACACATCAGTGTATACATGTCAATCCCAATCACCCAATTCATCCCACACCCCCCTCTGCACTTTTAGCCCTTGGTGTCCATATGCTGTTCTCTACATCTGTGTCTGTTTCTGCCTTGCAAACAGGTTCATCTGTACCATTTTTCTAGATTCCACATATATGCGTTAATATACAATATTTGTTTTTCTCTTTCTGGCTTACTTCACTCTGTATGACAGTCACTAGATCCATCCACATCTCTACAAATGACCCAGTTTTGTTCCTTTTTTATGGCTGAGTAATATTCCATTGTATATATGTACCACATCTTTATCCATTCATCTGCTGATAGGCATTTAGGTTGCTTCCATGACCTGACTATTGTAAATAGTGCTGCATTGAACATTGGGGAAGACATCCCATTTTTATCTGGTAGAAGGGACCATGCGTTTAAAAGAGCTGAGGCTGGGTGCTTGCCCTTACAAGTCCCTCCAGACTGCTCAGTGGCTTGTCCCAACAGGCAGAGGGATTCTGTGGACACTTCCAGTCTGGGGCTGGCTCATCTGCGATGGGGACTTTGACACATCCTTTGGGTTTTGGGAACACAACCAGCTGACACATATGCAGACTTCCAGATTTAGAGAACAAAATTATGGTTACCAGGTGGGAAGATTGGGACCAGAGATTGATTGGGAGTTTGGGGTTGATATGTAGACACTACTATATTTTAAATACATAACCAACAAGGACCTACTGTATAGCACAGGGAACTCTGTCCAATACACTGTAGTAATCTAAATGGAAAAAGAATTTGAAAAGGAATAGATACACATATCTGTATAACTGAATCAGTCTGCTGTACACCTGAAACTAATACAACAGTGTTAATCAACTGTACTGCAATATAAAATAAAAATTAAAAACAAATCAAAACAAAAAAACCCCAAAACCCAAACAAATAAAATATTACAATGATATTGCACATGTCAAATTACAGACCTCATTCAGATACTGTTTTTATTTCCATGGTATTTTTTGCTAGCATACACGTCTATTAGAATTTAATGTCTGATTCAAGCTGTAACCAAAGTGATATTTTGTAGCTTAAAGTCATAGACAAATTGATTTAAAATCACTAGTTCTGTAAAAAAAAAGAGAGACATATAAAACTTTCTGTACATATATAAAAGGTGATTTAGTTGTCTTTAATTTTCTTTTTTTTCTTTTTTCAGTTTCAGTGATTTCCACTACTCTGTCTTCCACCTCTGTGATCTGTTTCATCTGTATTATCTGATATACTCTTGATTCCTTCTAGAGTATTTTCTATTTCAGCTATTGCATTCTTCATCTCTGCTTGGTTCTTTATATTTCTTAATTCTTTGTTAAAAACTTCAAACGTCTCACTATGTTCATTCAATCCTCTCCTAAGTTCTTTGAACATCATCATGATCATTACCTTGAACTCTCATCAGGTCAATTGTTTATTTCCACTTTATTTAGTTCTTCTTCTGAGGTTTTATCTTGTCCTTTCATTTGGAACATATTTCTCTGTCACTTCATTTTGCCTAATTTGCTGTTTATATTTATTTGGTGTGTTGGTTGTGTTTCCCAAACTTAGAGAAGTGTCTTTTTGTAGGAATCATCATATGTGTCTCAGTATTGCACTCCTGGTCACCAGAGCTATATGCTCTAGGACTGCCCCTATATGGGCTTCATGGGTCCTTCTGTTGTCGTTGGTTGAATACTCTTGGTGGTCTGGTAGGTGTGGCTCTCCCATGGTCCAGTTGGTTACCTGACCCTGCCTTGCGTGAAGGCTGCTGGACACTGGTAGGCAGGGCTCGGTCGCCATGTTTGCCTGTGGGGCCAAGAGGATAGTGCAGACTCAGTAGTGAGTGGAGCCTGATCTTGAGCCCTGTGATAGTAGGGGTCAGTTCCCAAGGGAGCTGGAGGCTCAGGGTGTCCCTCTGCAGCTGGTATGTTGGTGGGTGGGCTGTGTCTTCACCCAGCTAACTACTTAGCTTGGGTCATCCCAGGACTGGTGCTAACTGAATGGGTCTCAGGGTTGGGTTCCAGGGTGGGCCTGGGTTCCAGGGCTAACAAGCTAGATGGAGAATTCCAAAATAGTGCTTACCAGAGCCAGTGTCCTTGTAGTAGAACAAGCTCCCCAAAATGGCAGCTGCCTATGTATATGTCCCAATAGTGAGTCCCAGTTGTCCCCTTCCTCTCCAGGAGGCTCTCCAAGTTCATCAGGTGGGTCTGACTCAGGCTCCTTTCAAGTTACAGCTTCTGCCTTGGATCCTGTAGCAGGTGAGGTTTTGTGTGTGACCTTTATGAATAGTCTATTTTCTACAGTCCTTTGGCTTTTCTGAAAGTAAGTCTTACTGGCCTTCAAATCCAAGCATTCTGGGGTCTTGTCTTCCTAGTGTAGGACCCCAGGCTGGGGAGCCTGATGTGGAACTCAGACGCCTCGCTCCTTAGGAAGAAACTCTGCAATTGCTATTATACTCTTATATGTGGGCCACTCACTTGGGTGTATGAGTCTTGACTATATCTCCAGTCCTCCTATCCATCTCATTGTGGTTCCTTCTTTATATCTTTAGCTATGGAAGCTCTTTTCTGCTAGTCTCCTGGTCTACCTTATCAATAGTTCCTCTGAAATAGTTGTAATTTTGGTGTGCCCATGGATGGAGGTGAACTCAGGGTCTTCCTTCTCAGCCATCTTGGCCAATTCTTCCCTTCCTGTATTTTTTTAAAATTCTAATCTTCAGCATTTGATACCACTGAACCTCAACTCCTCTTTGACACTCATTTTATCACTTACCAATTTTTTTTTATTTCTTGCCTGTTTCATCATCTGTAAAACAAAATTAATTAAAATGGTAAAAATAGCAGATATTACTATGTTCCAGGCACTATTCTAAGCATTTTACTTATACTAATTTATTTAATATTCTTAACAGCCTCATGAGTTTGGTTTTATTATTCTTCACTTTTTACAGATAAGGAATTCAAAGAATAGAAGGTTTAGCCTAAGGTTAAATTGCTCAAAGAGAACATACTATGGTTCAGGGTATTAATTAATTTGAAACATATAAATCCCTGGTAAAACTGTTAGATTTTATGCCTCCTTGTTTCTCTATTTATCCTGTATGGTGCTGAATTTAGTCTTACTTACCTGATGGTCTACAAGCTTTATTACTATCTGTCCTCCTCTTTCTGGTCCATTAAATATAAATATTTCTAAAATTTCTTCTTTAGAAGAAGTTTAAAAGAAGTTCTAAAGTTTCTTGCAATACCTTTTCCCTTCAGGAATGTGCCCACTTTCACAACTCGACGTGTTGTCTCAGGTGATGTACTCCAAACCCTCAACTCATACCTTCCCTCTTTCCCAAGCTCCAAACCTATCTGAATCTTTCAACTGGACACATTTATTTTTCCCAAGCTCTCCAAATCAATTGTCAAAATTTCCTTTCTTGCTAAACCAACTCATCTAGTTATCTCCACATAATTTTTGGTTAAAGGATCCAACATTATTTTAATTTTACAGGCTTCAAATGTTACAGATATCTTTACTTATACCTTCAGATTTAATGGTCATAATCCATTTAGTTGCAAGGTTTAGGCATTCTCCACACAAATTCAGTCCCTATGAATACTTCATCTTGTTTCTTCTTTGCTATGCCCAGCAGGTGACAGCCAGCTAATAAAACTCCTTTGTTGTATTTGTGTGGGACACTTGAGCATAAGCATATGATCCAGATATCCTCTGGGTGGCAGCCACAAAATTTGTGGAGAATGTAGAAGCTCTTTTCCATGAGATACCAGTGACTTGGAGCCAGGCAGAGGGAGAAGGCAAAGATGGTGTCCACTGTCCTCTGTCTTTGGAGAGTATTTCAGTAGTCCCTTAGATGTGTATTAAATTAGATGCTTTAAGATAAACAAATAAGCCTATTTCCCAGAAATTCTGGATGCTTTTTATCATCTGCCTCTGTGCTCAGCTACTCCCTCATGCCCAAGTCCTTTAAGAACCATTTCTCGGTTTATTATGGTCTTGTGGGTCTCCTGCATGCAAGCCCCATTGGCTTTCAAAGCTAGATATTTTGGGAGCTCATCTCTCATGTTTAAGTCTTAAAAGTTGGGGTTCCATCTGTGGGGTTCAAGGCTTTGGCTCCTCAGGGAGAAACTTGGGGTTTTGAGATCCCTCCCAATTGTGGATTCCTGCATTGGGGGTGGGATCGATGAAGAGGTTGTGTTTCAATCTCTCCTATCCACTTCAATGTAGATTTTCTTGGTTGCTTGATATGTAAGAGTCATTCAGCTGCTTTTGTTTTGTTTTACAGAGGATATTGTTCCATATGTAGTTGTAGAGTCAGTGTGCTTGTGGGAGAAGGTGAGACAGTATCCTCCTATGTTGCCCTCTTGAACAAGAACCCTCATTTTTTTTCTTTTAGCTCTTACCACTTTCTAATATAGTATATGTTATTTATCTTATTTATTATCTGTTTTCCCAATTTAAAATCTATAACAGCAGATAATTTTTTCTGTCTGTTTTGTCCCCTCCTTTATCTCTAGCAAATAAAATACTACTTGATGTATAATAGGTGCTCAATTTTTGTTGGAAAAAAATGCATGAATGAATGAATTTTAAAAAACATAGAAATATCTTCTGCATTGAAGTGATCTGTAGATGGCAAATATTAGAAAATTAGTGTACAGGAAATACTTTGAGTTCTTTTTCATTGAATCTACTTTATATCTACTTTGTTATCTATTTTTTAATAAGTTTTAAAGTAAGAAATCTGAGTTGTAAAGTGCATGCTCCACCAGCAAGAGCACTCCCATGAGCTGTGATTCCACAGGTTGTCAGAACCCAAATCCTGGCCTCACCACTCACTTGCATTGTAAATTTTGTCCAGTTGCTAACTTTTTAAAGTATCAGTTTTTAATCTGCAAAATAGAAATTAAACTCACTATATTGTAGAGAGATCAACATGGTGAAGGAGTAGGATGTGGAGCTCACCTTCTTTCCACAGATACATCAAAAATACATCTACATGTGGAATGGCTCTCACAGAACATCTACTGAATGCTGGCAGAAGACCTCAGATTTCCAAAAGGGCAAGAAAATCTTCACATAACTGGGTAGGATAAAAGAAAAAGAAAGAGGGAGAGAGAAATCTGGATGGGACTTGGCCCTCTGGGAGGGAGCTGTGAAGGAGGAAATATTTCCACACACTGGCAAGGCCCCTCACTGTCGGGGATGGGGAGGGGGTGAACTTCAGAGCCTCAGAGGAGAACACAGCAACAGGTGTGTGGAGGGCGAAATGGAGAGAGACCTACACAGAAGGTGAGTTCTCACAAACACTCCCCAGGCTCAGACACTTGCCTGCTCGACTGCTGGTGCAGGTGGGGGCTGGATACTGAGGCTCAGGCTTTGGAGGTCAGACCCCAGGGAGAGACTGGGTTTGGCTGTGTGAAGACAGCCTGAGGAGGTCAGAGTGTAGTGTGCCACAGCTGAGGGAGTCCAGGAAGAAGCCTGGGCCCTCCAGAGAAACAAGGGACCATTGCTGGGGGTTGCACAAGGAGAGGCCCAGGCCTGACATAGAAGCTTCTTCGTATGGTCACAGGTGGCAGGGCACTGCTGACAGGAGCTCCAGGGGCAGGCATGAGCCCAGGCTGCCATCTTGGACCCCAGAGTTTAACAAGGACTGTTACCATTGCTGCTGCTGCCACTGAGGGTCCTGCGAGTTAGAGCAGGTCACAGCCCACACCTTCACAGGAGCCTGTGCGGCCCACCACTGCTGAGGGTCCTGCGATCTGGGGCCAACTTCCTTTGGAGAGCACATGATGCACCCCAGTCTGTTGCAACTTTCTGCTGGCCTCTGCAGCCATAGGCACACCCCAACTGTGGTCACCTTATCCCTCTCTGGCCTGAATGAGTAAGTGTGCCTCAATCAGCTGCTGCTTTAACCCCCTCTAAACCTGTGCAGGGAAAAGACACACTGAGAATGGCCTGCACACAGAGGTGGGGCCAAAACCACAGCTGAGCCCCAGGGGCAATGGGACTAAGGAAGAGGAATGGAAATCTCTCCTTGCAGCTGCTAAAGCTGCAGAGTAAAGCCCCACAACTGACAACGATGTAGCCTTAAGAGCTGTGGACTTTGGGAGCAAGTACATGCATGAGTTGGGCCAGATCAGAGTCTGAGCTACTCCCACAGTGACCAAAGCAGGTCTAGAGACCTGCTACAGATATTGGAGGGTCTCCTGGGGATGCAGGAGTTGGCCATGGCTCACTGTGGGGGCAAGGACACTGACAACTGAGGCCCCAGGGAAATATTATTACTATTTTTGTTTTGTTTATTTGTTGTTGTTTTATTATTATTATTTATTTTTTCTTTTCTTTTTTTAAAATATTTTTTCTATGTTTACTTTACTTTTTCCATTGTTTTGAATTTTTTTCCTTTTTTTCTGTTTTGTTTTGTTTTGACCTTTTTCTTCTTTGACCATTTTTGTGTTTGTTTTGTTTTGCATTTTTAAAATTTGCATTCTGCTTCTTACGTTTTTGTTAGTTTTTTTATTGTTTCTTTTTGTTTTGGGGTAACTTGTTTGTTTGGTAGTGTTCTTAGGTTTTGTTTTCTTTATTTTTCTTTCCTTTTTTTTCTGTGTGTGTTTCTCTGTTTTGGTTTGTTTTGGTTTGTTTGGTTTTGCTTTTAACATTTGTCTTAGGTTTTGTTTATCTCTTTGTTTTCTTTTCCTTTTTTTTTGTTGTTGTTGCTGTTTGTTTGGGTCTTGTTATTTGTCTTGGGTTTTGTTTGTCTGTTTTCTCCCCAATCCCCACTTTTTTTTTCTTTTTCTCCTCACTGTGTGGCTTGCAGCATCTTTGTTCTGCAGGTAGGGGTCAGGCCTGAGCCTCTGGGGTGGGAGCACCAAGTCCAAGATGTTGGAGCACCAGAGAATCTCTGGCCACAGGGAATATTAATTGGTGATAGCTCCCCAAGAAATATTCATCTTGACACCAAGATCAGCTCGACCCAACTGCCTACAGGTTCCGGTGCTAGATGGCTCACTCCAAACAACTAGCAAGACAGGAAAACAACCCCACCCATCAGCAGACAGAATGCCCAAAGATGTACTAAGCTCACATATACCACAAAACACACCACCTGATGTGGCCCGGCCCATTGGGGGAGAGAGACTCAGCTCCATCCACCAGAACACAGGCAGAAATCTGTCCCACTAGGAAGCCTACAAAAGACCCTGGATCAAACTCACCCATGAGGGGGCAGACACCAGAAGCAAGAGGAACTGAAAACCTGCAGCCTGTGGAAAGGAGACCTCAAACACAGGAAGTTAAACAAAATAAGATGAAAAAGAGACAGATTGCAGATGAAGGAGCAAGGTAAAAACCCACAATATCAAATAAATGAAAAGGAAACAGGCAACCAACCTGAAAAAGAATTCAGAGTAATGATAGTAAAGATGATCCAAGATCTCAGGAGTAGAATGGAGGCATGATTGGGAATATACAAAAAATATTTAACAAGGACCTAGAAGAAATAAAGAACAAACAGTGATGAACAACACAATAACTGAAATGAAAAATACACTAGAAAGAATCAATAGGAGAAAAACTGAGGCAGAAGAATGGATGAATGAGCTGGAAGATAGAATGATGGAAATAAGTGCCATGGAACAGAAAAAAGAAAAAAGAATGAAAAGAAATGAGGACAGTCTCACAGACATCAGGGAGAAAAATAAATGCACCAACATTCAAATTATAGGGTTCCCAGAAGAAGAAGAGAAAGAGAAAGGGTATGAGAAAATATTTGAAGAGATTATAGTTGAAACCTTCACTAACATGAGAAAAGAAATAGCCACCAAAATCCAGGAAGCATAGAGAGTCCCACACAGGATAAACACAAAGAGAAACATGCAGAGACACGTATTAATCAAACTAACAAAAATTAAATTCAAAGAAAAAGCATTAAATGCAGCAAGGGAAAAGGGACAAATAACATACAAGCAACAAAAACCCATAAGGTTAACAGCTGATTTTTCAGCAGAAACTCTGCAGACCAGAAGGGAGTGGCAGAATATATTTAAAGTGATGAAAAGTAAAAACCTACAACCAAGATTACTTTAGCCAGATGGGATCTCATTCCTATTTGACAGAGAAATCAAAAGCTTTACAGACAAGCAAAAGCTAAGAGAATTCAACACCAACAAACGAGCTCTACAAAAAAAACTAAAGGAACTCCTGTAGGTGGGAAACACAAGAGAAGAAAAAGGCCTACAAAAGCAAATGGTAAACAATTAAGAAAATTATAATAGGAACACACATATTGATAATCACCTTAAATGTAAATGGATTAAATGCTCCAAACAAATGACACAGACTGGCTGAATGGATACAAAAACAAGACCCATATATATGTCATCTACAAAAGATCCACTTCAGACCCAGGGACACATACAGATAGAAAGTGAGGGGATGGAAAAACTTCCTGCATGCAAATGGAAATCACAAGAAAGCTGGAGTAGCAATACTCATATCAGACAAAATAGACTTTAAAATAGAGAGTGTTACAAGAGAAAAGGAAGGACATTACATAATGATCAATGGATCAATCCAAGAAGAAGATGTAACAACTGTAAATATTTATACATCCAACATAGGAGCACCTCAATACAGAAGGCAAATGCTAACAGCCATAAAAGGGGAGATCAACAGTAACACAGTAATAGTGCTGGACTTTAACACACTGCTTACACCAATGGATAGATCATCCAGACAGAAAATTAATAAGGAAACACAAGCCTTTAATGACACATTATAACAGAGAGACTTAATTGATATTTATAGGACACTCTATCCAAAGCAGCAGAATACACTTTCTTCTCTAGTGCACATGGAACATTCTCCAGGATAGATCACATCTTGGATGACAAATCAAACCTTGGTAAACTGAAGAAAATTGAAATCATATAAAGCATCTTTTCTGATGATGATGCTATGAGGTTAGAAATCAATTAGAGGGAAAAAAACTGTAAAAACAACAAACACAAGGAGGCTAAACAATATTCTACTAAATAATCAAGAGATCACTCAAGAAATCAAAGAGTAAATTTTAAAATACCTAGAAACAAATGACAATGAAATCATGAGATGCATGAGAAACCTATGAGATGCAGCAAAAGCAGTTCTAAGAGGGAAGCATATAGAAATACAATCCTACCTCAAGAAACAAGAAATATATCAAATAAACAACCTAAGGTTACACCTAAAGCAACTAGAAAAAGAAGAACAAACAAAACCCAAAGTCAGCAGAAGGAAAGAAATCTTAAAGATCAGAGCAGAAATAAATGAAATAGGAATGAGGAAAACAATAGCAAAGATCAATAAAATTAAAGCTGGTTCTTTGAGAAGATAAACAAAATTGATAAACCTTTAGCCAGACTTATTATGAAAAAAAGGGAGAGGACTCAACTCAACAAAAATTGAAATGAAAAAGGAAAAGTTAAAACTGACACAGCAGAAATATAAAGGATCATAAGAGATGACTACAAGCAACTATATGCCAATAAAAAGGAAAACCTAGAAGAAATGGACAAATTCTTATAAAGGTACAACCTTCCAAGATGTAACCAGTAAGAAATAGATAATATGAACAGACCAATCACAAGTAATGAAACTGAAACTGTAATTAAAAATCTTTGAACAAACAAAAGTCCAGGGCCAGATGGCTTCACAGGCAAATTCTATCAAACATTTAGAGAAGAGCTAACACCTATCCTTCTCAAACTCTTCCCAAAAATTGCAGAGGAAGGAATACTCCCAAGCTCATTCTATGAGGTCTCCATCACCCTGATACCAAAACCAGACAAAGATATCATAAAAAAAGAAAATTACAGACCAATATCACTGATGAACATGACACAAAAATCCTCAAAAAGTACAAGCAAAACGAATGCAACAATACATTTAAAGGATCATGCACATGATCAAGTGAGATTTATACCAGGGATGAAAGGATTCTTCAATATGTGAAAATCAATGTGAGACACCATATTAACAAATTAAAGAATAAAAATGATATGATCATCTTAATAGATGCAGAATAAGCTTTTGAGAAATTTCAACACCCATTCATGAAAGAAGCTCTCCAGTAAGTGGACATATAGGGAACCTACTTCAACATGACCAACCCACTGCAAACATCATTCCCAATGGTGAAATTTTGAATGCATTTTCTCTAAGATCAGGAAGAAGACAAGACTGTCCACTTTCGCCACGATTATTCAATATAGTTTTGGAAGTCCTAGCCACAGTAATCATAGAAGAAAAAGATATAAAATGTATCCAAATTGGAAAAGAGAGAGTAAAAGTGTCATTGTTTGCAGATGACATGATAGCATATATAGAGAATCCTAAAGACGCCATGAGAAAAACATTAGAGTTAATTAATCAATTTGGTTAAGCTGCAGAGTATAAAATTAATACACAGAAATCTCTTGCATTCCTATACAGTAACAATGAAAGATAAATTAAGGAAACAATCCCATTTACCTTTGCAACAAGAAAAATAAAATACCAGGAATAAAACTACCTACGGAAACAATAGACCTCTACTCAGAATACTATACAATACTGATGAAAGAAATCAAAGACGACACAAACAGATGGAGAGATATACCATGTACTTGGATTGGAAGTATCAATATCGTGAAGATAACTATACTACACAAAGCAATCTACAGATTCAATGCAATCCCTACCAAATTACCAATGGCATTTTTCACAGAATTAGAACAAAATATTTTACAATTTGTATGGAAACACAAAAGACCCCAAATAGCAAAAGTAATCTCGAGAAAGTAAAACAGAGCTGGAAGAATCAGGCTTCCTGACTTCAGACTATACTACAAAGATACAGAATCAAGACATTATGGTACTGGCACAGAAACAGAAATATAGATCAATGGAACAGGATAGAAAGCCCAGAGGTAAACCTACACACCTATGGTCAACCAATCTATGACAAAGGAGGCAAGAATAAACAATGGAGAAAAGACAGTCTCTTCCACAGTGCTGCTGGAAAAACTGGACAGCTACATGCAAAAGGATGAAATTAGAACACTTCCTAACACCATACACAAAAATAAACTCAAAATGGATTAAAGACTTAAATGTAAGACTGGACACTGTAAAACTCTTAGAGGAAAACATAGGGAGAGCACTCTTTGACATAAATCACAGCAAAACCTTTTTTGACCCACCTCCTAGAGTAATGAAAATAAAACCAAAAATAAACAAATGGGACCTAATGAAACTTAAAAGCTTTTGCACAGCAAAGGAAACCATAAACAAGACAAAAAGCACTCAGAATGGGAGAAAATATTTGCCAATGAAGCAGCTGACCAGAGATTAATCTCCAATGTGTACAAACAGCTCATGCAGCTCAATATGAAAAAACAAATAACCCAATCAAAATAGGGACAGAAGATCTAAATAGACATTTCTCCAAAGAAGACATACGGATGGCGAAGAAGCATGTGAAAAGATGCTCAGCATCGCTAATTACTAGAGAAATGCAAATGAAAACTACAATGAGGTATCACCTCACACCAGTCAGAATGGCCATCATCAAAATATCTAATAACAATAAATGCTGGAGAGGGTGTGTATAAAAGGGAGCACTCTTGCACTGTTAGTGGGAAAGTAAGTTGATGCAGCCACTATGGAGAACAGTACAGAAGTTCCTTAAAAACTAAAAATAGGGCTATCATATGATCCAGAAATCCTGCTTCTGGACTTATACCTTCAGAAAACCATAATTTACAGACACATGCATCCCAATGTTCATTGCAGCACTATTTACTATAGCCAGGAGATGGAAGCAACCTAAATGTCCATCAACAGATGAATGCGTAAAGAATATGTGGTACATTTATACAATGGAATATTATTGAATCATAAAAAGGAACAAAATTGGGTTATTTGTAAAGGCATGGATGGACCTGGATACTGTCATACAGAGTGAAGTAAGCCAGAAAGAGAAAAACAAATATCATATATTAATGCATATATGTGGAATCTAAAAAAATTGTACAGATGAACCTATTTGTAAAGAAGAAATAGAGACACAGATGTAGAGAACAAACGTGTGACCACCAGAGGGGGAAAGGGTGTGTGTGATGAATTGGGAGATTGGGAATGACATACATATGGTACTAGGTATGAAATAGATAACTAGTAAGGACCTGCTCTATAGCTCGGGGAACTCTACTTAGTGCTCTGTGGTGACCTGGATGGGAGGTAAACCCAAAAGGGAGGGGATATATGTATACATACGGCTGGTTCACTTCACTGTGCAGAAGGTGCTAGCACAACATTGTAAAGCAAGTATATCCCAATAAAAGATAAATATATAAAAAATAAAATAATAATACCATATATTTAAAAACAAAACAAAACCCACATATTGTACACGTTACACCTTTTGAAAATCTCCCATGGTTCTTAAACATTCTGTTTTTAGCTTTTCATTCCTTTTTCTCTTTGTATTTCACTTTGGGAAGTTTGTGCTGACATAGACTCAGGCTCATTGGTTCTTTCCTCAGCTATTTCAAGTCTACAGATAAGCACATCAAAAGCATTCTTCATTTCTGTTAGTGTTTTTGATTCCTAGCATTTCCTTTTGGTTCTTTATTAAGGTTACCAAATCTCTGCTTACATTGCACATCTGTTCCTGTATGTTTTCAACTATTTTCATTACAGCTCTTAACATATTAATCATAGTGATCTTACCTTCCCTGTCTGATAATTCCAACCTCTCTTTCATATCTGAATCTGGTTTTAATGATTGCTTTGTCTCTTCAGACTGCTTTTTTCCTGCCTTTTGGCATGCCTTGCAATATGTTTCAGAAAGCGAGTCATGTGGTGCTGGGTAATAGATAAATAGGATTTAGTGTTAGAGTTTAAGTTAATCTGTCTAGGAGTTGGGCTGTGTTTAATGTTTGCTAAAGCTGTTATGTTGGAGATTTCAAATTCTTCTATGGTCCTGTTTTTGTCTCTCTCTTGACTGTGGGCTTCCCTTTGTACTCCTCAGAAGGAATCTGTATCTTGAAGCTCTTTCAGCTGTAATCCACTGTTGTTATACTGGAGCCCTCTTTGATGCTGGTAAGGTGTGAGATAGGGGAAGTATTGTATAATTTTAGGATTAAATTTTATTGAGCCTGCTTTTAGAGCTGTGACAATCACAAGTTTTTATCAGTAGCACAGTTTTTCTCCCCTTGGATGAGACAAGAAGATCAGAGGGGGCTGGAGAAGGAGGCATGTCCTTACCCCAGGTGGGTTAAGGTTCTGGTAAAATCTTTACTCCTGGAGGCTAGGTACTTGTTATGAAAACTGTTCTGTTCCTATTCCACAATAATTATTCTTATCTTTTGGTTGCCTGAGAAACTCACCTTAAGAATTTTGTGGCATTCCTGGATGTAAAGCCCATGAATATTTTTTCCTCACTAAGACTGTCCCTAGGAAGTTCTCATTCTCATGTTAGTCCACACTCAATCTCCAGCAATTTGTCAAAATTAGCATTTAAGTGCTCCAACCAGCTAATGGTTCCAATAGCTTGTACTCTGTGTAAGTAAATCTTGGATATTACCCTCTGAGTTGTCTTGACTTCTTCAGATTTAAGGGTGAAGGTTTGCCCTATAATCTCAGTTTTCTAATGGGTACTAGAAAAATCATTGGTTTCCAAGTTTTTTTTTAGATTTTTCTTATTGTAATGATGGGAATGATGACTTCTAAGTTCTTTATAGGTCAGAGCTGAAACTGAAAGTAAATAAATTCAATTTTTAATATATTAAATTTGAGGTTCATCTAGTATATCTAAATGAATTTTTTGCTAAAAGAAAAAAAGTTCTTTTCTTTGCATTTTGAAATTTTCAGCTCCTCCCTGGAATTATGGAATCCTTGAAAAGAAAGTAGAACATATAGTCTTTTATTTGTATATTGGAAGAGAAAATATTGTCAATGTTTTAAAGGATTAAGTCACTCTACTGATTCTGTTTTAACTATGCATGAGCTTGGGATGGTTAGTCTTGACCAATAGTTTGTGAATTTCTATGGAATAAATTACAGCAGTGAACCCTTTTGCTTAATTACTTCTATTTTTAATGACTTGGAAAAGGACCCACCAACATGAGACTGTAATAAATGTTTTGTTGTCCTGTTTAATAAATGTATGAGATGCTCTTAAGAAGTAGAGATGAAATGAATGGCTTCTTGAAGCATCAGTTGTCCTCCAGCATCTGATAAATAAGCTTGTGCTTCTATATATACTCACTACTTTATGTCAAACTCCTTACCCTCAATGTAGTTTCTCAAGCCACTATCACCTTTCTTCTCCTTCACTGACCTATTGCCCTCTGCCATAAAATCTATAAAGAATTACCTTCTCTTGAGGATAAAATAAGGGGGGGTTGTGCACATGTGCACACACACAAACTTGATCTAGCTACCAATATAAGTTCAATTTTTTTTCCATTTTTAATAAATTTTTTCAAATGACAAACTTTGTCTAGTTCATTCCATGTTTTATACCAACATCATTCCATAATCACTGTGAGATATTGTCTTAGTTCAGGCTGATATAACAAAAATATCATAGAGTGGGAAGCTTAAAAAACAAACATTTCTGTTTCAGTTCTGAGGGCTGGAAGTCCAAGATCAGCATGTCAGCATGCTCAGGTTCTTGGTGAAGGCCCTCTTCCTGCTTTCTAGTTGTTTCCTCACATGGCAGAGAGAGGGAGCTCTAGTCTCTTTTACTTTTTAAAAGGACACTAATCCCATCATAGGGGCTCCACCCTCATTACCCTGTCTACCCAATTACCTCCCAAAAGTCCCACCTCCTAGTACCATCCCATTGGGTGTTAGGGTTTCAACATATAAATTTTGGGGTTGACCAAAACATGCAGTCCATAACAGATATGTTCACCCAGAACTACTCAATTAAAACATTGTTCTTAATCTTATTTAGTGTGAATGTGCATGACAGGAAGAAGAGAAGGCTAGAAATTAATGTCAGACCTGAATTCTTTTTTTTTTAATTGAAATACAGTTGATTTACAATGTTGTGTCAATCTTTGCTACACAGAAAAGTGACTCAGTTTTACACATATATGTATTCCTTTTTTAATATTATTTTCCATTATGGTTTAGCCCATAGTTGCCTGTACTATACAGTAAGTCCTTGTTGGTTATTCATTCTAAATGTAATTGTTTTCATCTACTGAATTCTTCTTCTGACTTGAGCACTAAGTCTGTATGACCTTAGGCAAGTTACTTTCCGCAGAACTTGGTACTCTTCTGTAAAAAAAAGAACTTAAGATTCTGAGTAATGTATCAGTATTAAAAAGGCTATTAGAGAGTAAATGAGGCTATAGGGTATCATAGAGACAAAGAGTGAGTTTATCATTAAATAAAAATCTCTGCATAATGAACACTAAATAATACAGAAAGGGAATGGAGGTTATTTTGAAAAATGATAAAACTAATATATTTTTCTCATGTTTTTCATTAAAGAGAAGAAAATTAACCATTGTTTAGAGCATTTTCTGTAAAAAATAAGAATTATGCTTGAAAGTGGAACAAATAATTTCTATTTGTTCCAGGACATTCAAGGACAAGTCATCCACTTACCCTCAGAGATTTAGTTTTTCAAAATAATCCTTCTTTGCTTGGCTGGAACCTCTCTGTGAGGCTTTCAGCACTGGTACTTCTCTGACAAGATTACTATAGCCATTTCCCTACGGTCTTCAGCTACCCACTGGAGGGTAGAGTTTGAAAGAAGTAAGCAATCTCTTGGTTCTAAAAACTTCAACCTCATAGTTAAAACTGGAAGTCCATTGAAAGTAAGCATGGTCATATATACCAATTCTAATTTTTAAAAATTAGCTTTCATTTTGTGACTCTAACTGATCTTAAGAGTGAAAGACGTTTCAAAAGACTCTTGCTTTTCCTTTCATTGCTCTCCTCCACTCCCAGGAAAGCAGAACAGGAAACAGCGTCATGGTATCAACCCTGTCCTTTAATATTCTAACTTCTTGAACAGTTCAGGGGTTGTGGAGCTGGAGAGGAAGTTCAAGGTCCTGGATGGCACTTTCCACGGGCAGGCAGTACAAGTTTTGAAAGGTCTCCGAGTCTGAAACCCAGGAATGTGATTTATCTGGCTTATCTGAAGTTACTTTATATGAACACAAGGCCAGGGTACAGAAATGTAGGAGAGAAGCAGCATTTCTAAAAGGGATTTTGTGGTCCAGAGAAGTAAACCTAGGTTCTGAGATGGGGTCTATGTACACAGACAAGATATCACAAAGTAAATTTGGGAAATACAATATGTATACATGAACATATCCCCAGGATGAAGCTGAAGTGTGTCAAGGCCAGAGAATAATGTGAGTACTGAGAAAATCAGACGAGGTTTTATTAGACAGGCCCCTTTCATTATCACTGACTCTCTTCAGTGTCTGATGCCCAAGTCATAGTGGATCTTAATGACATTATACTCAAGTTTTATTACTCTAGTCCTTGTTCACTCTTCCTTCAGCATCTCAGACCTAAGATTATATAACAGCCACATACAGCATTGATTTGTGCCATTTTAAATGATTCTGTTAAACTTGAAACATTTATTGAGGGCCTACTGTGTCATTGCATTCATTTAAAATTAGACACAGGTCATCACCTTCTAGTAGTATAAGCTATAATGGGGAGTTATATCATAAAATAAAAACTCTGATTTAAGATAGACTGAGATAAATATTATAGTATTTTTCTTTAAAAAAGGAAAAGAGCTATGGGACCATGGGAATACTAACATTGCTTAAACCTCTATGGTGATTTATAACACATTATTTACATCGTAAAATGGAGCTAGTAGGACCTCACACATCAGAATTCATTGAAATAATACTCAAGGGATTAACACTGTGCCTGGACCAAACAATCAACTAATATCGGTTTTTATAATTATTTTTTGTGAATTTTTATTTGGAAAGGTTTTTAGAGGTGGCTCTTCTGTTTTTGGAAAGATAAGCAGATTTGGGGGCTTTCTCCTTTGTGTTTCTGTAACCCTTTGTACATGATTTCATTATAACACTTACCACACCACTGTAATTGTTTGCTTAATTATCTGTTTCCACTGATGGAATATGTTCTCCTGAAGGAGAAGCATCATGCTCTATTTGTTTTCAATCTCCAAAGTTTAGCATGGAGCTTGGTACACAGTAAGAGTTTAATAAATGTTAAATGAATGTTATTTAACTTCTGTAATTGTGTGCTGTTTTCATACAGAGAGGGCCAGAGTGGCATAGGTTGATATGTGTCTCCAAAGCTTATTG